>NC_045604.1:51174912-51477943 GCF_009762305.2 Zalophus californianus | reverse complement strand
GAGGCCTCCTGATCGGAGAGGCCAAACATGATGTGCCTGGAGGTCTCTGTGGAGCTGTGAAGAGCTCTGGGGAGCGTAGTGTAATATTGATGATGGGACCAAACTCAAGCCAGCCCCTCCCACAGTGCCACTCAACTCAGGGGCCTCGTACGGGAAGGCCACGCATCCAGCTTGAAGCCTCCAGGGCCCTCATCCTTCACTCAGAAGGAGCACTCTGAGTGGAGAGAATGACTTTCAAGGCACAACAAGGACAGGAGCAGAAGGAATTTAAAATAAATCTATCCTTTTGCAAGCATGGAGAATCTACTCTGTGTCCATCCAGCACTAGGTTCCATGCTTAAGGCATGCAGGAAATTTAAGACCAGCTCCTGGAGCACCTTGGTGGCTCAGTGGATTAAACACCTGCCTTCTGCTCAGGTCATGATCCCAGGGTCCTGGGATTGAACCCCGCATCGGGCTCCTTGCTCAGCGGGGAACCTGCTTCTCCCTCTCCCACTCCTCCTGCTTGTATTCCCTCTCTTGCTGTGTCTCTGTCTATCAAATAAATAAATAAAATCTTTAAAAAAAAAAGACATGGCTCCTGTCTTCAGGGATCAGATTCTTCTTGAGTGGATGAAATGACCAACAGTAACCCATGGAACACCAGAAAGAATGAATGAAAAAGGGACACACAGAACCCTCAGTTTGAGGACACATATTGGATGGAGCACTGGTGTTATACGCAAACAATGAATCATGGAACATTACATCAAAAACTAATGATGTAATGTATGGTGATTAACATACCATAATAAAATAAAATTTAAAAAAAACCTCATGCTCTCATGATATAAATAAATGGCATCCACTACTGGGTATTTACCCCAAAGATACAAATTAGGGATCCGAAGGGGTACGTGCACCCCAATGTTTATAACAGCAATGTCCACAATAGCCAAACTGTGGAAAGAGCCAAGATGTCTATCGACAGATGAGTGGATAAAGAAGATGTGGTATATATACACAATGGAATATTATGCAGCCATCAAAAGGAATGAGATCTTGCCATTTGCAATGACGTGGATGGAACTGGAGGGTGTTATGCTGAGTGAAATAAGTCAATCAGAGAAAGACATGTATCATATGACCTCACTGATATGAGGAATTCTTAATCTCAGGAAACAAACTGAGGGTTGCTGGAGTGGGGGTGGGGTGGGAGGAATGGGGTGGCTGGGTGATAGACATTGGGGAGGGTATGTGCTATGGTGAGCGTTGTGAATTGTGCAAGACTGTTGAATCACAGATCTGTACTTCTGAAACAAATAATGCAACACATGTTAAGAAAAAAGAAAAAGAAGAAGATAGCAGGAGGGGAAGAATGAAGGGGAGTAAGTCAGAGGGGGAGACGAACCATGAGAGACTATGGACTCTGAAAAATAAACTGAGGGTTCTAGAGGGGAGGGGGGTGGGAGGATGGGTTAGCCTGGTGATGGGTATTAAAGAGGGCACATTCTGCGTGGAGCACTGGGTGTTATACACAAACAGTGAATCATGGAACACTACATCAAAAACTAATGATGTAATGTATGGTGATTAATATAACAATAAAAAATTTAAAAAAAATTAAGGATAAAAAAATAAAAATAAAAATAAATGGCATCCTACAACAATGAAAAAAAAAAAAGAAGAAAAGAAAAGAAAAAGGGATACATAGAATGGCCAGCCACTCACCGTTCAGTTTGTGCTCATAAGAATTCCATTCAGCAAAAAACAGGGAAGTGGCTTTATTCTTATTTTCTTGTTCTTGATTCACTGTGAATGACACCTTGAGGAATGAGCTATAGAGCGCGGGCACCCAGAAACAGCACACTCTTAATGCTTATATGAAGTAAAAGATCAGTGAGTCAGGCTCCACCTCATTCAAAGGCTTGAACAGATGAGAACCTCAAATAGGCAACTTCCTGATGCGGGTTGAATTGTGTCCTCCAAAAAGATATGTTCAAATCCTCACCTCTGCTAGCTGTGAATGTGACCTTATTTGCAAGTAGGGCCTTTGTAGATGCAATCAAGTTACAATGAAGTCATACAGGATTAGAGTGGCCGCTAATCTAATGACTAATATCCTTATAAGAAGAGGGAAATTTGGACACAGAGACACGCAGGGAGAGCACCAGGTGAAGATGGGAGGCAGAGATTTGAATGATATGTCTATAAGGCAAGGAATGCCAAGGATTGCCAGCAACCACCTGATGCCAGGCGGGGCGCTCCTCTGCAGCCTTTGAGATAGCAGGCCGCCGACCACCTAATTCTGGACATCTAACCTCCAGAACTGTGAGAGAATACATTTGTATTTTTGTAAGCTGCCCAACCCAGTTTGTGGTACTTTGTCAGCAGGCCCTGGAAAATGACTACACTCTCCCAACCTCTACCTTTCCTCCACCGCCACGGCCCCCCTCACCGCAGTGAGCACGCGCACACACACGCACACACGCACACACGTGCATGCGCGCGCACACACACACATACACACAGTATTCTGCAAACGAGAAGTTGTTTTAAATCTGAGACTTGGAGCTGCTTCCTGCCTGACCAAGATTCACACACACACTCTTAACCCTGGGCCTCTGGTCCTGGACCCAAGTCCCCTGCGACAGAGTAAGCCTAAGACTGACAAAGAAGCTGACAAAGCTGGACGAAAGGCCTCAGTAGCGCTCAAGAACGGAGCGGACAAGCCCCCAGAGAACAAACTGCTTCCAGCCTGAAGTGGGGAAGACAGGGGGCAGGGACTCAGCCTTTTCTCTGCTCCAAGCTGGCACAGGCCCTGGTAAGTGAGGGAGGGGCCTCCTCTCCCCCCCTCCCCACAGCAGGTCACACAACCTAGCATGGTGGATGCCACTAACAGGGACGAACACCTGATTCTTTCTCAGCTTCCACCCCCATCCCACATTAGCAGCTGAGGCTCTCAGCTCTCCCTTTCAAGTCCATCCATGCCCCTTCATGAAAGCACAGGCTCACTTGAAGTTAAAGAGGTCCTCAGAGCACAAAAAAACAAAACAAAAAAAACTCTGTAGGCAAAAGCCCAGCCACCTGCGCACTTGCTTGGGACCCAGAAGGCTTGGCTTCAGCGCTCTTGCCGAATTGATTTACATCCCTATTCCCCTCATCCAAATCAACAGACTCATAAATACCAGCCCTTTCCCTAACCCCCTAAGCTACAATTAGAAGTCAAGAAACTCACATCCAATTTGAGCTCTTCTAAGACAAAGTTGCTTTCCTCTTCTGTAACTCTTCACGATTCCAGGCATGGGAGGAACCCAGGAGCACTGCCCATTAGCAAGTTTGATAAATTGAGTTATGAGAAAGCACAGGGTCAAGGCACCCAAGGAGGTATCACACAGAGCAGGGAGGCTTGTTTATTTACCTCTCTGGGGCCAAGAGATTGGTAGCACCTTTAGAAATCCATCTGGGCAGAATGATAGAGTGAGAAGAAAAAAAATCACCAAACAATCAACTAGTCCAACACCTTCATTTTCTAGCCCAGAGAAGTGACAAAACTTCCTAAGAGCAGACAACCCCGTGTGGCAGAATGGGAACTTGAACCTAGTTTCCCCGACTCCCTGTCCAGTGCTCTTTCTGTGAGCAGGAAGGGATGATAATGTGCATGGTGGTGAGGCAGGAACAAGGGGCATAGGGAATGCCAGACCCATGAGGGTTCTCAAGGAACTGGCACATCAAACATTCAGACATCACCTTGGCAGTCCTAGCAGTAGCCCTTCTTCACCCTTATTAGATCATCCTCCAGTTGCCAAGTCAAATGGGTGAATTGCTGATGTTCTTGCTTGCTTTAGAAAAACATCTCTTGGGGCGCCCGGGGGGCTCAGTCATTAAGCGTCTGCCTTCAGCTTGGGTCATGATCCCAGGGTCCTGGGATCGAGCCCTGTGTGGGGCTCCCTACTCGGCAGGGAGCTTGCTTCTCCTTCTCCCACTCCCCCTGCTTGTGTTCCCTCTCTCGCTGTGTCTCTCTCTGTCAAATAAATAAAATCTTTAAGAAAAGAAAGAAAGAAAAACATCTCTTGGCGGGTTAATAAATCTGTCTGAACCCTCCTGCAGGAGACCACCTAACATTCTCATAGGACTGCTGATCTTCCAAGTGATGTTATGATGACCAAAGAGGATCCAACTTCTTATGTTTATTTTTTGATATCTAGGCCTCCAAGACCCTCTACAGTCTGATCCCAACCACCCTTCTTGACCTTACCTATCTTCAAGGTGGAGATGTGTAAATGGCTTTACTGTCCAGCTTCTAGCCCTTTTCCTAGTAGCACTCAATATTCATTTAATCAATACTAGCTCTAACAGGCAAACATCAAAACTTCCATGACTTAATATAATGAGCATGGTTCTTTTCCCCCAAACAGCTGAGACAGACACCTCTCCTCCGGAGGTAATTCAGAAACCTAAGCTGCTTCTGTCTTGTGGATCTGCCATCTTCAACATATGGCTCTCAAGATCATGCTGAGTGATCATCTGTAGTGCAGCCAGCAGAGGGGAAAGAAGCATGGAAGAGCATGCACGGGAGCATGCATGGAAGTGATGCGTGGGGAATGGTATCACTTCCCCTCATATTCATGGGGTAGAACTGAGTCATATGCCACACCCAACTACAGGGAATGCTGGGAAATGCAGTCTAAGTCTGTGCCCAGGAATAAGAGAAAAGAACTTTGATCACTAGCTAGTAGTGTCACTACATGTTCCAAATTACTTACATGGACTTACCTTTTTTCTTATTTTGTGAAATATAGACAGAGGATAGTTTTGGGTTCTTATTTTCATTGGCCACCTCCCATTATGGAAGCCAAGGGTCCAGAAACTTCTGCTACTTTTACAACCAGGGACTAACTGTATGACTTAATCCAATCACTTAGGAATTAGCCAATCACATATTTTCAATAGGACTTTGGGTCTCGAACAAAAGAAAGATACAACAAAAGACAAAGAGAGCACTTGGAAGTCATTTTCACTGCACTGTGGTAGTAGTTGGTGGTGGTGATGGCCTCTGGTAAGCACTCAGTCCAGTGCCATAGCAGAGCCCAGGGTGATGTCTTCACTTCTGCTTCCCTCAAAGAGTCCACTGATCCTTATTTTTATGGTGCCATGAGGTTACCTCCAGCATCTAAAAATCACCACTTTGCTCTGTGGTGAAAAAAAGGCTGAGAAAACTGCCCTGGAAGTAAAGAGATGTATTTGGAGATCACAATACTCCCTCACGCCCAGTCACCAATGACTGAAGATACCTAGGAGATCTCACCTTTATCATAACTCCCTTTATATTAAATGAGAAGAAAGCAAGTGGCAAAAAAATTGAAAGATTCCAAAGGCAGCGAACCATGGGATGAGCAGATATTTTGACCACCCACTGCACTATTCATTACAACGACCCTATTCATATCTCCTTTACTAGCAGAAATCTGTCACAAATGGTACCCCAACCTGCCAGCTGGTAGCAATTAGTGTTAACTCGTTCATCTTGGAGCTTAGGAATAGAGCCCCTCAGCTCCACAGGTTTCTCCAGAGACCTGGCGTCAAGACAAGTGAATGTTTGGAGAATAGGTCCTTCTAAAAGTCTTTCTACTTGGAATGGAGCTGTCCCACCCTCATTTAGGACTGCCTACAATGTGACAGGTGCTGGAGACACCAAGATGAAAACCCCCAGTTCCCACTCCATCTCCATGGTGGAGATGCTTCTGATCAAAGTAAAGATGACCAGCCTGAGGCAGATGTACCACCCCAGGGAGAGACGCTGCCCTGCTCCATGGTCAGCCACCCGTCTGAGATAAAGGGTAGAGAGGACAGAGGATCATGACCAAGGAGACCTGACTCAAGAGAGTCACAGCTTTTGGAAGTGGAAGGGAACTTAGACAGTATTTAATTCAGTGGTTTTCAAACTGAGAAACCCTGTCTTCAAATGAAATTCCACATGGAATCCCAATATGTAAGAGATAAAATAGAGAGCTCTCACGGAGGCTGGCATAGAAATTCTTGAGTTCTGGCTTCCCTCTTCCGTGCTCTGATGGGCACAGAGGCACTCACTGTCCCAGGAATTCCATTCTGAAAACCGCTGACCTCACGCCCTGGTCCTTCATTCTACCAATGAGGGGTCTGACACTTGCAGGTCTCAGCACACTCATGACGGAGACCCGTGTTTCCTCATCCCCACTCCGTTTCTCTTAGCACAAAGTTTGCCATTTTCTGACTCACCTTCTTCATCCTTAAAATGGGGATAAAACCAAAATTATCTGCCCCACCTCCCAAGGGGCTCCCTGAGAGTGTGAAACTTAAAAGACTAAAGCACTTGTTACTGCATTCTGGAGTAGGGAAATTGTACTTGATGCTTCTTCAACATACCTTGTTCTTGCTACAAACTACTGTGCAAGGGGAGGCCGAGGGTCTGGGATTAAAAACCAATATGAGGTTTCCTATAAAAAGGGTCCCCAACTCTGGGAGCAGAGGACAGGTGGGTGCCTCAGAAGTGAGGTTCACTGTCTTTGAAGGGATAACAGCAACCGAAGAGTCCCCTCCCCACTGTCAGAATGTCTTCTTGCCATTTAAAAGGAGCTTTAGATTTCTCAGGAAATTCTCAGAAGCCCCATTTCCTTACTGTTCCAGCTGTGAGAAGCTGTATTAAGTACCTCAGGGCTGCCTGTTTAGAGCTTGGCTCCCTCCATAAAGCTTTACCTTTATATCTCATTGTTAGCCTCCTGGGAGGATGAGCAGCTCCTGGCCCAGGGCTCCGATTAGCACATAGGACCAGCTCTTTAAGCAAGTGGCTATCCACCTCTTCCCAAGAGTGAGAGTGAGGTATTTTCTGAGTGAAGGGAAAGAAGGTGAGCTCAGAATGTTGTGGCCTCCTTCTCAGGGCTGGGAATGGCAGACGGGGAAAAGCAGACTCCTGCTTCTTTCACTTGTCTGGAGATGAAGGGCATCTAGGACAGTGCTTTACTTGGACACCCTCACCTTCAGCTCCAGGGCCTCCCAAGAATGTGAGAGACAAGGAGAGGTTCTTTAGGGAATGGAACTGAAAGTAGTCAAATTCTGCCCATTGCCCCCGCAGCCGACACCACGTGGTTCGCCCTCCCTAGGCACTTGCCTTCTCCAGGCACATTCCAGATCCTCCAGATTCCAGTGAGAAGCATGCAATGAGAGTATGGTTAGCTCTCCTGACAGATGAGCAAACAGATGTCCACCAAGGATAGGAGCTTGACCTGCATCATGCATGGAGACTTTGGCAGTCACATGCTAACTGGAGCTTCTGAACCCCAATTTAGTCTTGTTAATCATCTGAGTGAATACTGCTCCCTCCCTACCTCGGCATCTCAGGTATGCTCATCTGAGATGCCGAGGACCATGCTGGGATGCCAATGCCAGGCAGGGGATGAAAGGCCTAGGAGAGAAGTCCAGGACTCGCAGAGGCCCTAAACCAGGGATTCCAACACCAACTATGCTTAGCACGTTCTATTTGAGTTACGGTGAATCAGAGACAAGCATCTGATACAACAGAGTGACATGGAGGTTGCATCCAAGACTCTTAGCTCTAGACTTCTCTGACACAGTGAAGAGGCAGCACTCACTAGAAAAGTAAAGGCTGTGCTAGGGAATGTGCTTACCTTGCATCAGGAAGGATTCAGGCAAGACAGGGGGAAGAATTTCACACTACCAGGGGTACTGCTTCAAAATGTTTAAGGAAATGGTATCCAAATTCTCAAAGCCTGATGATTTCCCTCAAATATCTCCCTAATCTGTCCTCTCTTCCTCAAGGTGAAGGACACATTATCTTTTACCTACACAGCAGGGTTGGTTCTAACTGCTTCCAGTTTTGCTTTCTTGCAAAGCATTCTCCCTATAAAAGACAGAGGTATCTAAAAAGTCAAGTCTGACCATACCAGTCCCTCTCCCAGATAAAAGCCAGGATACCTACCATGTGGTCTCACACTTCCGCCTTCCAGCAGCACCAATCTAGTCTTTGTTTCCTGCCCCATCCCAGGTTGTTTTCAGCTCTGTGACTTTGCATACTCTATTCCCTCTGCTCTGAACATCCTTCTCTCCTCTGCTTCGTTTCATTCTCTTTTCATGTGGAAAGGCTTACTCATCCTTTAAGATTCAGTCTAGGTATTTCCACCTAAGAAGGCCTGTCCCAGCCACAGTTAATGCAGTGCCTTCCGGGCTTACTTGGCACCCTGGACACATCTTGAGTGTTACCTGGGTCATCCCTTATCATCATGGTCTGTCCCTAACTTAGCAGGATTCTTTAAGGATATGTCCAACTCACCCTTTTATGCACAAAGTATGGCATGGGAGGGATTTAATAAATATTGACTAAACTGACTGGAACTGAAGTCATTTAGTTTGGGGCAGCCCTGGACCCCCCAGGATGAACAGAATAACCTCTCGGGGCCTCTTGGTCCTTGGGTTCAGTATGATCGGTATGTGTGAGGCTCCAATCTACAGGTCTCTAGAATCAATGGGGAATCTTCAGACATCCTCAAAGAATCCCAGAAGCAGTAGGAAAACCCTCCAAAATCTCATTCAGGATTATAAAAATGATGTGATTAAAAATAATATTAACTTCCTTCAAAAGCAAAAATGAGGTCTTTATGTGAGGGGAGGGGATATGAGGCAGTTCATTCATCAGAGCGTTGAAAGAAGAAACAAATACATTTCTTCATATTCAAGGTTGCGGGTGGCCCTTTGGGCTGGCTGCATCCTGGGCCAGATGAGCTTGTTTTGCTGGGAAAATCAGCAAGAGCATGTAGGACTCGGCTCTCCTGGTAGCACCCCCGCATCTGCAGGGCAGTAGGAAGTTTTCTTTTTTTTTCTTTAAATTTTTTATTGTTATGTTAATCACCATACATTCTATCATTAGTTTCTGATGTAGTGTTCCATGATTCATTGTTTGTGTATAACACCCAGTGCTCCACGCAGAATGTGCCCTCTTTAATACCCATCACCAGGCTAACCCATCCCCCCACCCCTTCCCCTCTAGAACCCTCAGTTTGTTTTTCAGAGTCCATCGTCTCTCATGGTTTGTCTCCCCCTCCGATTTCCCCCCCTTCATTCTACAGTAGGAAGTTTTCTAATGGGGTTTTGCTCAGGGTCTGAGGCAGTGGAAGCCGTGCAGTAGCTTGGATGCATAGCAGTAAATGAGGCATCTTGTCCTTTGTTTTCTAATCAAGATGTGAAAACTCTAGCTTTGAGTCTAGGCAGCAAAGCTAATTTCCCTGGGACAGAAGCCTCTAGGTCAGGGACTCCAGTCAGGCTGACATCTGCTCTTGCTTCCGCTCTGCACACGATTGTCCAAGTCACAATCCAGCCACCAGTGGGAATGATCTAACTACCCCCCTCCCCAAGTAGTAGTCAAAGAAAGGAGCCCCCAGGGTCACATTTGAGGGGACGCACTCTCCTCCAAAGCCTGGACATAATTTTAGGGTAAAATATCATGCTTTGGCTTTGCTTTTGTAAAAAGGCAGAGGACTATATTTAGCGGCCTGTCTGGAACACATTCTCCAGGGAGTCTCTACCCTTTAGAAAGAACTCAAGAGAAATGTCTCCCAAGCCAGAGCAATCCACCCACGAGGAACGTGGGCATCAGACTCCATTCCTCCCTTCCTTGGAGAAGAGCTATCTGCTGGCACAGGGCTTCAATGCAATACACAGTGGCTACATCCCTTCCATTCCTGCTCAAGATCCTGCAATGGCTCCCCATTGCCTTTAGGATAAAATTCAACCTCCTTAGGAGGACCCTCAAGGGACTCTATAACCTGACCTCCACTGATATATTCATTCAACAAGCACTGAGCACCTGCCAGTGGCAGCTTGAATGCAGAGATGGAATCATGGCTCCTGCCTTCAGGAAGCTCACAGGTTAGTGAGTTTGATGGTTGGTTTTATATGTCACACTTGGCCAGGTAACAGTCTCCAGTTATTCACTCAACCTAGGTGTTGCTGCAGCGATATTTTGTAAATGTGATTGAAGTCCACAATCACTTAACTCTAAGTGAGGGAGGTTACCCTTAATGAACTGGGCGGGGGTGGGGGGGCGGCGCTGATTCAATCAGTTAACAGGTCTTAAGAGCAGAGCTGGGGTTTCCTCAGTGGAGAAGAAATTCCTCTTGTTGACAGCAGCTCCAAGCCATGTCTGAGAGTTCCTGACAGCCTACATTCTGGATTTCAGATTTGCCTGGCCAGCCCCACAATTATACAAGCCAATTCCTTGCAATAAGTTCACTTAGTATATGTCTCCTGCTGGTCTGACTGTCTGGTTGACCCCTGACTGATCCAGTGGGATGCCACCATCAGACGGTGTCCTGGCCATCAGGAGACATGCCTGCCACCACCAGTCCGTAATTCCAGGCCAAACACTCCATGAGCAGAGCCCCTCTCCTATGCCAGGCATTGGACTAGACATTCTCACATGCATTATCTTATCTTCCCGATAAGAGGGCTAGGTAGGAATTGCAGAGGAGGAAACCAAAGTTTAGAAAGACTAAGTAATCTACCCGAGGTCATACAACTAGTGAGGTGCAGAGTTAAGATTTAAACTAATTCCGCCTGATCCAAAACTTGTCTTTCCACAACATGATACAGTTGTCACCTCTTATCTCACTCAACTATCTGAGTCTCAACTTCCTTTTTTATGAAAAGAGGGTGGTGCCCAAAGTCCATCCAACTACAACGTAGCAAAGTGGGGAAGTCTATACTCCTGTTATAGCTGGTAGCCAAGTTTCTCTTCAGAAAAGAATAATCTTTGTTGGGAATATAATCTGACAAGTGTTTATGATATGAGGCCCTTCTCCCCATGTCCTGGAAATCCAATAACACCAGGCTCTAAGGAAAGGGAGGGATGGAGGTGTGGGTTGGAGCCCTCAGAGGCAGAGACTAAGAAGGGTTTAGGAAGGAAGGGAGGAAAGGGAGCCCAGAGATGGCAGAAGTCTGTCCTGCCTGGTGATACTTTCCAAGACCTGTAGTACAGTCTACACAAATGCATACTACTTAGTGAGAGTGACAGTTTTTGGTTTGGGAGGAAGAGCTTTATAAAGATCTAAGTTTGACATTGGGGTCAGCATGGAGGGGGAAAGATATATCCTTCTAGAAAGATGGAATCTTTCAAGTAAAGGAAGTAAGGACAATATAAATTTCATTTTGCTAAAAGTCTACCCGTCCACTGCTTCCGAGATTAGTCAAAATCTTGGAAAAGGCTTTAACTAATAATTCTTGCAATTGGAGGCCTATTCAAAGCAATTCATCTACACTTCAAGGGATGTGGAGACCCCAAACTGACAGCTGGTTTATACAAGGGAAGTGTAATGACCCCAGTGGGCATCTGCATCCTTCAGGCCAGAGCTGGCCGCACTCATCACTCAGATGCTGCTGACAACATCTTGTTCTTGTGTGGAACTCCTATCTTTGACAGGTTACATTTTGTCTATTAGTGAGTATTTCTGGTCTTTTTGAGTAGGCTGAATATTTCTTGAAGTGATCACATAAGAATGAGGTCTCATGCTCCTCTGTGGCCCCAGTAATTCCTAACTCAGAGCCTGGAGCATGGGCACAGGGAATCTTATGCCTTTTGGTGGACTACTATCCTGGGTTCCTTAGGAGAAGAACTGGAGTCAATAGCAGTGACAAAGGAGGATTATTCTCAGTGGCTGGCTAGCCCCCAAACCCAAAGAGGCCACCACTGGGACCCGTGGCCCCACCTCAGCGGTTGGAGCAGAAGGCACATTACGACTGTGCCCAGGACCAGGTGCCCTACTACTGTGGGCCCCACAAGGAACACTTCTCCATACCTGACTTGGGCAAGTCTCTGACATGGGAGCATGGTCTCCATCAGTCCTGCAGCTGGCGAAGCATCCCTGATCATACCCAAATGACACAAGGAGGACAAACCCAGCATCAGAAGGAGGGAGGTTACTCCAGTGTTTTCTATGTGGGATCACACTCCAACATCCAAGAGAAATGAAAATCCCCCTTGTCTTTCTAGACCCCTGGGGTGGTCTCATGGCCAGTCACAGTCCCAAAAGTTCATGCTCTAATGGAATCCCTTCCTCACATCTAACCTGTCTCTGTCAGGTTTCCTCTTTCTCTTTTAAGGAATGGAGGAAAGTTGGTCCACCTGCTTCTTGCTCTGTGGGAGGCCTGTCTCAGGAGCCATGGAAATGCCCATGTGCCTCACAAGCAGCACAGTAAACCTCTGGCCTCTTCCCTTCCTGCCTGCTGTTCCCTTCTGGTGAAAACGGCATCATGAGATCAAGAGATCCTGAGAAAATCCACCTGTGAGGCAAGGAAGGGAGAGAGCAAAGGGCTCCAGGAAGACAGGACTGGTCAGGCACTGACATAAACAGATGGCATTTCCTTTCCTCATCTCAATGATGCACTTTCTCAACAGCAACAGAGTTCAGGTGACAGAGCCTCCAAGACACTGACCCCACGCTTGGTTGCATAGATTTTTCTGATTATGGAGAACCAGACACAGGACCCTGCATCTCATCCTTGTGTTATTGTTGGCTGACAGGACCCAGTGAAGGCTGAGGTGAGGGAGGAAGTGAGATAGGGAGAGGAAAACCTGGGGGGAAGATTCATACAGAACCATCAGTGGTGCACCCATTCCTGGAACCACAATTAGCTCAACCATGCCACTCTGCCACAGACGGTAGTCCTAGGGATGGGCACTCAAGACTCATTCACTCAGACATCACTAACGTACAACATTAAACTGCAAGCAGAATATTTCAACTGTGCAAGGAAAAACTGTTTTCAAGCACCCTTAGCCATCTTAAAAGGCCATTTACATAGCACCTGTATATTATCAGGTTGATGACAAACTGTTCTTATCTCTTCATTTAAGGAGGCCCCTTAAGAACTAGTTAGCCTTTGCTCAACTACTTTGAGTTACAAAATCTCCTCAACAGTGGAAGAATGCATCATTTCTTTCTATAACTGGTACTTTTCACTAATCTGTACTAGCTCTCCCCTACTACTGGTGCATGTTAGCTCAGTATTATTGACTCGCATCTTCTGTCTCTCTCCTTCTTCCAATGTGGGAAGCCCAAATTCAGAGGGCCTTTCCATTCCTGACCTCCTAGTTCCTCTGGCTTCAGCCAATGGCCTTATCCATCCTGAGCTGGCTAGTATGGTGAGTCTATCTCTGGAGGAAGAGCAGCCCTGAACTTTTACTCCTAGAATTCATACTTTCTACCTCTTGGTCTGCTCCTACCGCTGATCTCTGTCTCTCTCATCCTTTCTCAATCAATCTCTGTATTTTTCCTCCACTTCTTTTTACTGCTTCCTTGGTTCCTCAAATGCCTACCACTCCCTTTGTTCTAAACTGTTCTCTTGTCCAGTTTGGCTACTGACTCTGTTTGGGTCTCCCCCCTGCCTCCAGGATTTTCAGCCCCTGCAAGACTCGCCTTCTCCTCTTGATCCCTGGTCTTCACTGTGTTTTCCTTGGACCAACAGCATGGGCACCAGCTTGAAGCTTGTTCGAGATGCAGAATCTCAGACCCCACCCAGACCTACAGAGTAAGAACACTGACTACAACAAGATCCCCAGATGATCTGTGTGTACATTAAAGAATCAGCAACTCCACCCTAAATTAGAAGATGCATTCCTGACAGCCAACACTGGGACTGTTTTGCCCCATTGTATTCCCAGCACTGACCACTATACCTGGGAAATAGTAAATACTCAATAAATATTAACTGAATGGGTAGCTGTGTGGTCTTTTCTCTCTGACCTCATGTACTGTGTCCTCTCTCCAGAGGCACTCTGACTCATTTGTACCCCCTGAATCACCTTTCACCTTGCCCTCCCCACCCCTTTTCCTCCTCCTCCTCCTCTGCCACTGGGGACAGGATCAGACTGGTGTGCAGGCAAGGAGTTCACTGAAGGCCGATCAGAGACCCCAGCAGAGGACATCATCAGGCTGTAGTATTTGCTCATCTGAGCCACAGAGAGGAGCCTGCAATAGAAGAGGAAAGGTCCCACACTCCTGATCACCGGCTGCTTCACTCAACAAACCTCAAACATAATAAGGGGCCTGTGAAATCATTGGAGACAATCCTTTCAGAGATGACAAGTGCAGGTTCCAAGCGACATGAGACGTGAGCTCCAATTTGCTTCTGCATTCACCCTTCTCTTGACTAAATGTACACGTATGAAATACTAGTAACAGGGGAGGGATGGAAGAAGATATAAAGAATACTGAGAAATAAATTGTGTCCTCAAGGAACTTACTGAAGCCTGGGCAGTGAGTCTTCAGATACCTCAGTTGTTCCTGGTGCTTTTCTTCTATCAGAGCGCCCCCTCCCTGTGAGTAGACCGGGAGCAAATCAAACCACTGCCTCCATTATACAAGGATTGAGGGATTGTCAAAGTATGATGACAAAAGGGAATGAAGGAGAGAAAGCCCAGGGATGAGAGCTGACTGCACTGGCAAAACAGAGAATGAAATGTACAAATAAGGGAGAGGAGAGAGAAAAGAAATAGAACCAAGAGGAAAGAATGGCCTTTGCAGTCATAAAATGTTCGCACTATAAACTTTAGTATATATATATATATATTTAAAAACCCTCCACCTTGCAGTTATTTAGTAAGAAGGTGAGAAACTTCAGCTCTGAGCTTGCAGATTGTTTGTTCACCCGCCTCGTAAATGTCAAGGGTGGACCACTCGGATTAAGTCTACTCTCAGGGGCTCACTTGGCACCATCTATTCTCCTGTTCTGTGCCCAGCAACAGAGCAGGTTCTGCAAGGACACACCAGTTGGAAGCCTATTTGCAGAACTCCTCCCAAGTGGGCTTCATTCCTCATTCAAGGGCTGACAGTGCTGTCCCCATCAAGTGTGAGCAGGAGGCTCACCACCCTCACCGCCATTCGATGGGTGCAGGCAGATCTCGACAAAACCTAAAAGCCCTGCCATCCAGTGGAGAAACTTCAGGTGACAGTCACCCTGGCCAGGCCAGGTGGGGCAGCTGCAACTGAGGGCACGTGGCTTGAGCCGGCTCCAAAGCGAACATGCCAAGCAGGGCAGCAGGGGTTCTGGGCGATTAGCACATGCACTGGGCGACACTCTGATGGGAAGGCATAGAGCCAAAGATCAAGTGACTTTTGCCAGCTGAGATCGTGAGTAATCACTGAGAAAAAGCTGATTGCTTAATTACAAGGTGGAATGTAAACACAGAAACAGGGAAGACAACAAACAGGGCTGGGAGGACAGGGGAAAGCGGGAAGCTGAGGGTCACTGGATCCCCTCTACATGGTTGGCCTGGCCCTTTGCTTTCCAGCCCACTGCTGCCACATGCTGAGCCCTCTGCTGTTCCCCATCACACAGGCAACCTACAGGCTCATCAGCTCATAGGCTCATCTTCCCAGGAGGCCTTAGGGCAGAAAAGAGATGTGGGTGGTTTACCTGGAGTCACAAGTACAGAGATGAGAAACTCTAGGAAGATGATGCCCTTGGTCAAGTTTATAGAGGGACTTGAATCAGGAACATTTCCTAGCAAGTTACTTAACATCATAAATCATCATCTGTGAAATGGGGTAATAATATAGATGTCATGAAATTGTTGGAGCAGTTAACCCATATGGAGAGTAAAGCCTGTTACTCAATACGTGGAGCAGAGTAAACATTAAGTAATAACTAGCAATATTTTTAGAGCTGGGAATTATTTTGGAGCTTAAACTTTCATCATCTTAAGTGAAGAACGTGTGTAATTCTTATGTGAGAAGTAATCAGAATTAATGGCAATTCCTTCCCAGCCATTCAAGCAGTGGTGCTGAAACCTAACAGCAGAAAAATCACCCAGTGCACTTGTTCAGAATCTAGAGTCCACAGCTACCTTAGCCACCCAGCCCTACCCATGGCCATCTGATTCCATATGATCTATTTGCGAGTCCATCTATAAATTCATCGAGGGAAGTAAATGTGCCTTGCTCATCTCTGTCCGCTCAACTCTCAGCGCAGCTCCTAGAACACAGAAGGCACTTAGGCATCTTGCTTGAACATTCCAGGTGCCCATTTGCCCTTTAGACTGACTAGCTGCTGGGGGGCATTCTTAGAACGGAACTAGAGTTAGAAACTTAATTTTATAGCTTATCCAGAGGATGGGTGCTGAGCTAGAGCACAATAACAGGAGTAAATCCACTGAAAATATTTAGTTCCTTTGCCTGCAGCTCCTAAGACTAGCTGGAGGAGAAAAGGCTAGCTCATGCTTTCCCAGAAGCAGAGTTTACAGAGAAAAATGTGTAAGTCAGAAGGAAACGGGGGAATGTTTCCAAGCCAAGCAAGTCAAGTAAGGAGGGAAGAAAGGCCGCCCAGAAAAACATGGAAATGCAGAAGCAGTGAAAATCCCTTTTTCCTTCTACCTTTTGATCCTGGTTTATGCTCCATCTGGGTTTATGTCCCTGGTCTCCATCCAGCTCTGCCACGACCTGACTTTGTGACCAGAGGCAACCTCTCAGTTGCCCCACCTGTAAATAAGAACAGAACAATGTCTTCCTTCCTGTGAGTAATGAAAAGAAGTCTGTGCGCATCTCTCCAGCCTCACCCCTCTTCCTCCTGCCACACACTCTGACTTTAGCCCTAATTAACCTCATTACTTCTATCCGTAGCTACCAAACCACTGCTCATCTTTGAAAACCCAGTTCAAGCATCAGCTCTGTCAAAGGCGTCCTTGAATGCTTGGTCTCATTAGGCTCTCCTTCCCCACACATGGCTTCCCATAGCATCCAGCATAGGGCCTGTCATGTTCTTCTGTATCTGTCGCCTTGTCTGTCTCCCCATGAGATTCTGAGTAAGGGCGGCCTAACTCACGTCTGTAATCCCATCCTTTAGCACAATGCCCAGCACATCACAGATGCATAACATGTGCTCAAGTAATTAATTAATTGGAAATAAGCTTGTTGGGGAATAAGCTACCCAGGTATGTAAGGGGTGGGTTGGGAGGCAAGAGTCAAGATGCACTGTTGCCCAGCATTGTCATATACTCACGTTTTCACTCCTGGGAAAAGAGGAAGTGAGGTCAATGACCAGAAGCACTAGAAGGATATTAATAGGCAGTGAACACAGAGTAGCCCTGCTCCGTGACCCTCATAAGAAAGTTGGAAAGACATGGAGGGCATCTTCCCTGGAAAGGTTATAGAACAGAAATGCACTGTCTTTGTGCAGCTACAGGCAAAAGTCAATACCAAAACAATAGGAGAAAAAAGAAAACCTCCACTAAGAACTGTTAAAGGAAGGATTTGGGTCACGGGATCCTGGCAGGGGGTTAACGCAAGATGGCTTTAGCTGTAACTGTAAGTGGACCCTGTTGAACTTTCTTCACAGAGAAATGCAAGCAAGAGTGGTCTCACCAAGTTAGAAAGCCCTTGGATGTGACATCAGGGAAATGCCTTAGATGCTGAACAGTGTTCTCATTCCCCTTTAATAGTTTCCTGGATATAAATGGCCCTATGAAAACTGTAGGTTCTTGAGGAAAGAACCTGTGTCTTAAAAGAAAAAAAAAAGTAAAAGCTTGTGTCTTTAAATTAATCTGTATCACTCACACACACACACACACACACACAGAGAGAGAGAGAGAGAGAGAGAGAGAGTCTAAAATGGAGCCAAGCTGCTACACAGGCTGGGCAAATCCTCGGTCAAAATAGATTTGAGTCAGTAATGACCCACTCCCCTGGGTTTGGTTTTGACAAGCATTTCCAGTGTTCACTATGTGCCCAGTTGGGCACTAACAGCTTTGTATGCTTTACTTCATGTAATCCACACAACTAGTTTATGAGGCTGTAGTATTGGCATCCTCATCTCACTGATGAGGGAAACTGAGGCACAAGGAGGTTAAGAAACGAGTCATGTTTACCCAGAGAGTAAGTGGTAGAGCTGGGATACAAACCCTGGCAGTCTAGCCTCAGAGTCTCTGCCCTTTTATTTTTTAAGTCATCTCTACACCCAACATGGGGCTCGAACTCATGACCCTGAGATCGAGAGTCCCATGTTCCACTGACTGAGGCAGCCAGGCGCCCCAAAGTTCCTGCTCTTAACCACTACCTTATGCTGAAGAAGCAAAGCCCATGTAGGTTCTGACTGCTGATCTGTCCCTCACACCACCAGGTATTCTAGACTGAATGTTTATTGTCCCTAAAACTTATATGTTGAGGCCTAACCCCCGATATGACTATGTTTGGAGATAAGGCCTTTGGGGAGGTAATTGGGTTAGATGAGGGTATAACGGTGTGGCCTTAATCCAATCAGACTAGTGTCCTCATAAGAAGAGGGACCAGATCACTAAGTCTGTATCCTTTGATACTACTCAGCCATCAAAAAGAATGAAATCTTGTCATTTACAATGACGTGGATGGAACTAGAGAGTATTATGCTGAGCGAAATAAGTCAATCAGAAAAAGACAGTTATCCTAGGATTTCACTTAAATGTGGAATTTAAGAAACAAAACAGAGGATCATAGGGAAAGGGAGGGAAAGATAAAATAAGAAAATCAGAGAGGGAGAAAACCTTGAGAGACTCTCAACTCTAGGGAACAAACTGAGGGTTGCTGGAGGGGTGGGGGGTGGGGGGATAGGGTAACTGGATGATGGGCATTAAGGAGAGCACGGGATGTAACGAGCCCTGGGTGTTACATGCAACTGATGAAGCACTGAACTCTACCTCTGAAACTAATAATACACTATATGTTAATTAGTTGAATTTAAATAAATAAAAAAAGAAGAGGTACCAGGAGCACACGCTCTCTCTCTGCCCGTGTGCACGGAGGAAAGGCCACATGAGGGCACAGTGAGAAGGCAATCCAGGAAGAGAGGCCTCACCACAAATCAACCCACCTGCACCTTGGTCTTGAACTTCTGGCCTCCAGACTGTAAAAAAAAATAAATGTCCATTGTTTTGCCACTAGTCGGGGGCATTCTGCTATGGCAGCCTGAGCAGACTGATCCAGCCTCCACCATCCCTCAGGGCACTAACCTAGACAGACTCCTGAGTCCTGGAGCTGACCAAGCACCCAGGCTCCAGGGGCGGTCCGCCTGCAGCTCATCCTCTGGACATAATCAGAACTTATGTGTCCTGTGTCCCACGCTGGGTGATATGAAGACCAGCGGTGGGTGTGCAAGTGGTGTGTTGGTGCTCTTAGCATGACCGCCTTTAAACCCTGTCACCATCCAGGAAAGCCAGTGCTGTGCTATCTACCTGGTTGGGTGTTGTGAGAATTAAACGCAATGATTGGTGGATAGTGCTTGTAACAGTGAGCATTACCTGGTAAGTATTTGCATAGCAAGGTTATGAACTCTCCCCATGTCCCAGCTGGTAATTGGTGAGGCTGGGATTCGAGCCCTGATCTTTCTGCCTTCGAAGACCAAGGCGTCTGCTTTCCAAGCTGACAACCAGCGCTTGTCATAAACTAATCTGACATCTTCCCAGCAGTGACCTCCCCCTTCATCATTCATTGAGTGATCAGATTTTCTTTCTAATTCTAGTCATGTTAGTTGAAAAGAAAAAAGTATCTAATATATGTGTGTGTTGTGTGAATGTGTACATGTGCATACATATTTTTTTCAGCTAAAAATCATGCCCAGGGGCACCTGGGTGGCTCAGTCGTTAAGCGTCTGCCTTCGGCTCAGGTCATGATCCCAGGGTCCTGGGATCGAGCCCCGCATCGGGCTCCCTGCTCTGCAGGAAGCCTGCATCTCCCTCTCCCACTCCCCCTGCTTGTGTTCCCTCTCTTGCTGTGTCTTTCTCTGTCAAATAAACAAATAAAATCTTTAAAAAATTAAATAAAAATAAAAATCATGCCCAGGCAACCCAGAAAACTACACTCAGTGAGTATTTCAGGTTGTGACATTAAGGGGCAGAGTCTGGTGGGCCTGGAGTTTCTAATAGCTGTGTGTCTTCATTCGCAGCCCAGACTCTTATTTTCTTAAAAGACAGACAAACAATAGGGTGAACATTTGTAGTGCCAGCCCATGGCACATAGGGATTTTTAGTAAATATTTGTTGCACTGAGGTGCTCCTGAGGTAAAGAGAGGCAGGTATAAGGATGGGCTGGCGTGGGGCACACAGAGGTCCACATCCCATATAAAAGCCAACAAGCAGGATTGCTTCTTTGTGCATGGCTCCAGCTCACATCTTGGACCTACTGATTAAGCACTCAGCAGAAATAGCTGCGTAAGTGCTGGGATGGGACCAGAATTTTAAGGAGCTATTAAAAATAAGCATGGTCCATGACATCATTGTCTGTTGTGCAGTGAAGTTGGGGGAGCTGCAGTGGCCCACTGGCCAACAGGGAGTTAGGTCACAAAGACAACAGGAGCAAATGAGGCCGCAGGACACACAGCCCAGGAGCAGCACCAGCCTGGAGAAACAGAGACCCGAATAACATGGGTCCCAGCCCTTCCCATGTCCCCAACTCTGTCCCAGGTTTCCATCACCTCAATGCTTAAAGGAAGTGAGGGTTTTCTTGGTCTCACCATTGATCTCTCTTTGCTATATTTCAAAGTCTTCCCAGGAGAGAGAATTCAGCACAGGAAGTCCTTCTGGGTCAGTCCTGGAGGCTGGGAGGGACATCCTCTGCAAAAGATGTTCAAATTCCCTGGGAAAGATGAAGTTCTCCCAACAACCAGCACCTAGGATGAGGCATGTCTGTGGTTAGCCCTTCCCATCATCTCATGGCTATCTTTGAAGAGACAGAAAACTCTCAGTGCCTGTTTCCCTCTTTACCCATTGGCAATCCTTTCTTAGATCCATGAGTGAACATCAAGGGCTCTAAAATGGCAAACACGTCATAAAACATAGAGCTGCACGTGAAGGTCTGAGAGAAGGAGGGCCTCCATCCTCCTCGTCTGGTGGGAAGCATAGAAAGACAGCAGGCTGGCTGCGCACATGACCTTTTACCTGTTAGGGCTCCCCACCACCATTCATGAGCCAAGGAAGAGGAGGGAACACCTCAGAGCCTGCATCACTGGCTCCCAGCTGTGGGCAGAGACAGTAACTTCCTTACAGTGTATTGGTTAGGTGTATAGCTCATGCCCCCACTTTGCAATACCACCACCAGTTTTTAAACATAAGCAGCCAGAATTGCTCACTTTAAGGCCAATGATCTGGGGAATACCTCAGACCCCACTGGCTTTCATTCTGTACAAGATAGTACTCTCAGTGAAGGGGGAGCGTGTCACTTGCCTTCCAAAGGTGGTGGGCATTTTTCAGATGAGCCCATCCAAGAAGATGGCTATTTTGAATCCAAGGCAAACACATAGGCTTATGTCACAGGAACACTCTGAAAGAAGATTATTTGCTAAATTCCCAGGACCCTAAAGAGCCTATGCCACTGTGTCTTGCAGGGAAAATCACTGCCTGGGACACAGAAGTGAGAGCTCATGTTGCAAGCCCATTGCCACAGACATAGCCTGTTAGGTGCCAGAGGCAGGGAGCTGAGTTGCTATCAACCTGCAGTAAATTAATCGGAGTGAACTACGCTTATGGATGGGAAGACATGTTCTCCTCTACCAGCAAGCTTGCCTCAGAAACATGCAGAGCCCAAGAACAGGAAGAGGTTCAGGAAGCCAAATTCCCAGGTGTATGTAGAAGTTTTGAACTTCCAAAACATTCTCACAATTGGGAGCAGCAAGGAATCCAAGCAGCAGATGATGCTAAGAGCCATAGTGGTAGCCAGGCTGGAATGATCAGGAATAGGGTTAACAGGGAAGGGACTGGAAGGAGTATGACTGCAAACCTAGGAAAAAGCTGCTGAGTGGTAGGGAGGGGACATAGGAGGGATATTTATTTAAACCACACAGCTTTCTAAGGAAGATGTGGCTGGTTAAATGAAAGCTCTAGTTTTTCTGAGCATCTGATGGATATGGATAAACCAGGGGCAAGGGGGACCTTCCTTCTCTAGCCCCTTCTATCTGGCTCTGCATAAACAGAGCAAGAAGAGTTCAAGGTCCAGGGGTCCAACCTGGAGTGAGGAGAGAGGACAGATGCTATATAGAGACAAACAAGCCTTCAAAACAGCCTTAGGAGCAGATGGCCAAAAAGCTTTTCAGAACAAAAATATCTAGTGTTTAATTCGAAGATGTGGATTGCTGCAGTGTAAATAACCACCTTCATATTTCCCTTCCAAATTGATATCAAAGTCTGCTTTGTGCTCAAAGATCATGAATCAAAGAAAACAGACACATTTCCAAGCTGGGTCAATGTGGGGCAGAGAGAATCAGCTGATACCATGGGACAATGTGGGGATCCATAAAATGAGCTCATTCCACAGAGGCAGGCATTCAGGGCCAAGGCAACAATGAGAATTTACACATCCCAGAAGGAGGGTCATCTTGATACAGACGTTGCAATTCCACAGGACATGCCCTGGCAGCTGGAGGAAATTGATCTACACCTTAAGGGCTGAGGAGATCCACTTACCATCCAGGCAGATTATGGGGAAAGTCAGAAGTTAAACAAGAATCCAGAAAAAGTGGGGCACATGGGGGGCCCAGGGGGTAGGGGCCTCATTATCAAAGAAGGACATCATAGGAAGGGCAATGGTCTGTAGCTGAGATCACCACAGGAGTCCTCATCATGGGATTCAGCTTCCAGGGATGGTGTAATGGAAAGAAGGCTTCCATACCTGACCACGTATAAAGGAGGAGCTGGGGCACCTTACATCTTCCTGCACAACCACCCCACATAGGGGGCTCCAATAGCCTATCTCTAGGTAGCTCTCTAAGGAAGTGTTCCGGCAAACCATGTGGAGAAAGAAAAACAGGAGCCATGGAAGGTTCTGGCGCAGAAGGCTGGCATGAGGAAAGAGGTGTTCTAGGTAGATAATCTGGCCTAGGTGTCAGAGCGGGGTGCCAGTGAAGAGACTAGACGTACGGAGAGGCATCGGATGGCTTCCATGATAGTTAAACAAGAAATCATGACTGCCTGAATGAGAGAGGGGGCCGTGCTGATGGGGGGGTACAAAAAAAATCCAGTGTGACCTCACAGAGGTTAGATGTGGGGACTAGACGCAGGGAGAAATCAAAGACTTTGAGCTTGGCTGGTGATGGTGGTGGAAAATCTGAGGGGGGTGTGGTTAGAAAGGAGAAGGCAAGAGCATCTTCAGAAATGCTGAGTCGGAGGTGACAGCCAGACAGCCAAGTGAAAGTGTCAAATTAGACCTTTAAAAATTATAGGGTTGGATTTAAGGCCAGGACTTGAGATTGTGAGTGTGAGTCATTTGCCTAAAGTAAATTCAATTGCAAGATGGAAGCATGTGAGAGAAAATTGGAGATGTCTGCAGTTATGAAGTGGACGATGCAGGCTGGTCGGTGAGGAGAAGGCATAGCTAGGGAAAAGGGACAAGAGAGAGGAGAAGGTGGTACAGAAGAGGCCATGGGAGTGTGACAAACAGTGTCAGTGGCCACAGAGAGGCCTTCAAACCCCGACTTTAACAGTGACCTTGAGAGATCCTCTGGAGAGCAAGTGGCCTGGTCAATGGCCCCTGGGAGCCCATTTTGAGAGACGTCCTCAAGAGGACATTGGGGACGGAGGCCTGCCTGCTGAAGAGCAGAGGGAGAATCTGACAGAAGAAACAACCACCGCCTCCCCACATCCAGCAACAGAGAGAAGGAATGAAGGAATGTAGAAGGTAAGTCCGCTGGAGGCATGGACAGGGAGGCGCCCATCAAGGAAAGCCTTTTTAAAAACAGAGAAGTGAGAAAGCCAGGATCCCCTCAAGATGGATAAGGAGGTGAATAAGAACAGATCAGCCCCAGAAAGGAAAAGATTCTCGGCATCAGTCAGCCATTGCTGTGTAACAAATCACCTCCAAACGCCGTGACTTAAAGCATTACATTCGATGTGTATTACAAGGGTATGGGCAGCCTGGTCAGTTCCATTTTCTGGACCAGGCTTGGTCGATATCAGCTAGGTTTGCTCACATGTCTGCGGCCAGCTGTTGAGTTGGCTAGGATCTTGGCTGGTCTAAGGTCGCTCTGCTGGGCACCTCAGCTGTGCCTGTCCATGGTCCCCCATCTCCCAGCAGGTAGCCTGGGCTTACGCTCAGACAGTAGAGAGAGAGAGAGATAGCAGGAGCCACGAGAGTTCTTGAGGTCTAGTCTGAAGCGGGCACACCGTCACTTCTGTCCCATGCTCTTGGGCTAAGCAAGGCCATCTTCCATTCACGGGGAGCTGGGGAGGTTCCACCTCTCGACTGGAAGAAGCACAAAGTCACATTGCAAGGGGCACAGATACACAAAAGAAAAGACTTGAAGTGAGTTTTGCCATCACTGCGCCCTCTGGACCATGCGAAGAGATGCACAGGTGAAGAGGAAGGGAGGTGAAGGAGGTCACAACAAGGTCTTGATTTGCCCGAGACTCTCAGAAAGACAATAGACTTAAGAAGAATGAGAAAATGTGGACTCACCACTGCAAGCCTTGCACGAGGAAGTCAAGCCAGGAGTGAGGACCTGCAGGAATGAGGCAGAGCATGGGAGCAGTGAAGTCAGGGATGCTGAGGGACCAGCGATCCCCTGGGAGAACCTCTTTCTCCTCAGAAACATAGAGAGACGGCCAGTGGCCAATTCACCCATTTGCCTGGGGACCTTGTCTGAGGAGAAGTCCTGGCCCTTCATGTTCCTGAGTCGCCCTCAGTGTTGACAGGACTCCCCATGAGGAGCCCGAAAACTGTAAAAAGTAACTGAGTGCCTCTGATGTGACTCTGAAGGGCAACGAAATCAACGAATGGAAAATAGTTCAGTTTTGTCCCATTGATTTTTTTTTTTCTGCTCATTGAGGACTCAGCTCCACATTGTCATTAAACTCGCCACTTTCCAGTGAAATGCTTTCACTGTCTTTAGGACTGACCTTGTGTAACCCACTCCTAAAATAAATTATGTATAATGCATGTTATCCTCAAAAGAGTGGATTTTGAGGTGGTTGCATAACCACAGTGGGGCAGTCAATCCAAAGGTTTTTCCACCAGGACAAAGCCTCCCTCTGCTCTTCTCCACTCCAGCCAGGCCTCAAACCCTCAGCCACAGCCTCCTTTGTGAAAGGCCTTCCCCTCAGTGGTTCTCCGTCTGGCTTTCCCTCTGAGTCTCCAGCCTCCTCTTCCCCCTCCAGCTCCTTGTCTTCTCTTCTTCTTCACTCCCCACCTCTCCTTGCTCAGCCTTCAGGCCACCAGTGAAATCGGTCTTTTTCTTGCCCCACACCTCGAATACAACCCCCTCTCAGCTCCTCGCCTCAGCTCAGCATGGGGGGGAGGGTGATCCTCCTAAGATGGAGGGGCGTGTTAAAATTGGTGCTGTTTTTAAAAGCCGCATTTCTGTTGATTCTGATATGCTTCTCCTTCCCTGCGGCAAGTCAAGATTCTGGCCTCTCCCGCACCTCTCCCATCTCTTGGGAGAACAGATCCCGAGGCATGGACCAAGCCTCGATTTGCCTGGAAGCCCGGACACCCCTCTGGCAGTCCAGCTCTTCTCTGCTGGATGCTGCAGAGGAGCATGAATTCCAGGCCAGAAGATGAGGTGAGCGTAGCAACTTTCAAAAGAGCCTGGAGTCCGTTTGGCCCTCATTTTGACCTTGTCTGTAAATTACCTGGCATACAAAATACCTTTTCTTTGGAAATATTCTTGTAAAAAGATGGCAGTGGTGTTCAGACTTTCACACTCGGAAAGCATGTTTATTCTTGCAAATCTATTACTTTCTATGGGGAATACTGTCCAAGCCTCTATTTTCAGGGTTGATCTTTCTCCTAAGCATTTCACCTCCCACTGCCTATGGGACACTTCCACTTGGATGTTCCAATCTTAAATTAAAACTCAAAATCCCTCTCTTTGGATTTTACTACTCACTCTCCCAAATCGGGGCCACCTAGCAACTTCCTTTTTTCTGTTAATAAACCACCATTCATCCAGTTGCTCAGATTTCAGGTCATTTTGACTTTACCTCCCAATCACTCTCTCTGGCTACCAAATTGAAGCAGTTTCTACACGCTCTTATGCCTTCTTTGTCCTGTCTCTTCTTGCTTCCCTTTCCATTCCAACAGGATCTGCTGAGGGCAGCTGGCTCTAGTGGCCTCATTCCTAGACCAAACAACTGGGGTCCTAACACATAACCTTCCTCCTGCCATTCCATCATAAGCTCCACATTCAGATTGCTAAAATGTCACTTCAGTAGGGTCACTCCTCCACCCCCAAGGTTTAATGGCTGTTACCCATCACTTGAAGACCAAACTCCTTAGCCTGGTATGGGGAGGTTTCCCCAATGAGACTCCACCCCACCTCTCCTCACTCATCTCTTGTTCTCAAAACCTATATATCTGCTCCAGCCAAGATATGCTCCTCACTGTCCCCTAGACACACTGTCCGTGTGGTAGTCTCTGTGATGCTGTCTTGTCGTTCCAGGATCAGGAGCATCTCCTCTCTTCCTCCTTGCCTTTCTAAGTCCCACCCTGACTTCTGAGCTGGGCTCAAGTCCCAATCACCATGGTGTCTTCTCTGCCCATTTCCTAAAATGGGGGAAGGAAAATTAACATTTCCGGCAACTCTGTTTGGGTTGAACTTACACTCTTTTTCCTCTGCAGTTCACTTGAGTGTGTTGTTCACCCACTCCTAAGGATCTTATTCACACCCTCCATTCTACTGGTTTTCTGAATTTATTATTATGATGACTAAAATGTCAGACATTGATTCTCTGGAAGATACAAGATACAAGATACCACAAAAATACCTTGTTTTATCTTTAAAACTCTGTAGTAGGAATCATTTCCCACATTTTAAAGATAAACATTCTTGGAAAAGCTATGCCTGGAGTTGAGGTTCACAAAAATATTTTATAGTAAATGAAGAAAGAATGAAACAAGACTTTTCCCAGGCCCTGTGTCCTCCAGCTCCTAAGGACCAGGCACAGAAGGAGTGGCAACAATAGTGGGATCCTGACACACAGTGGGAAGAGCACAGACTGCAGGGCATGGGGTGCAATCTTGGTGCTGCCTTTCCTTAGTTTAAGGACTCAGTAAATTATCTTAGGTCTGTAGGAAAGCCACCACCAAGACTCAAGAGCAAATAACCAAGAAGGATGTAGATCTACTAACATTTTTTAAAAATCCCCTTAAGTTTTTTAAATAAAGAAGCATAATTATTATTACTATTAAATTAACTTGATATAACCTGCATAAAATTGTGTAGAGTGGGGATAGGGTTCAGGACACACTACCCCAAAATATAGCACCTTGGCACAGTGAGTGTCTTAAGCTGAAGGAGTCTGAGAAGACAGCAGGTACAGGAATGTCACTCTGACCTCCTGCCCTTCATCCCTCTTGCCTGAAACAGGGATGACTTCCTGTGTAAAAGGTGCTACACCAGGATGAAGGGAGATATTCTTATCACCGGAAACGGGGAATTTAGGGCTTAGAAATCGGTATAAACAAACCTCGTTAAACTAACTCTATCTTCCTACCTACTTCTTCACCATTTACTACCCAGAACTCAAACCCCGCTGTCTCGTCATTTCTTCACAAATTTGTGTTTCTTTGTCGAAAAGCTATAACAGCTTCCTGCTCAGGTCACTTCTTTAAGTTTTCATTCTCTTGCAAAGGCTCCCATGTACATGTAATAATTCAGTAAAATTTGTAGATTTTCTTCCTGTTTATCTGTCTTTTGTCAGTTTAACTTCCAGATCCAGCCAGAGACCCTAAGAGGGTGAAGGAAAACTTTGTCCTCCCCTGCAGTGGGATAGGGGGAAATGGAGTTAGTTCTACACTGTGGTCTTTCCGGCCTTCCTACCCCTTGGGTTACCTGTCTGTAAGGCTAGCTGAAATAATAATCTGAATAAATGTTCCAGTTTTGTCAGGTCTTTCCTTCAGGAAATATTCCTAACTACTATGTCCCAGGCACACAGTAGAGATGTAGCATAAAACAAAGACCCTGCCCTCAGGAACTTGACTTCCATTCAGGGAACCACCCGGTCCTCACAAACATGAACAACAACAGAAAACTCCACACATATAAAATGCCAGGTGGTCTGAAGAGTTAAGAAGAAAAATAAAGCCAGTGAGGGGGAAAAGGAGCCCCCAAAAGGGAGAGGACATTGACGTGTGGGCTTGGAGAGGTAATGCTAAGCAGAGACATAGAAGAAACAAAGATTGACCTCAGATCTGCATTCCACAGCTGCCCTGCCCTAGTTCAGGATAGTTCCAATTTGGCCAGTGTTGCAGAAGGGGTCCTCAAAGGTGGTGTGGTTGGTTTCCATCAGAGTCAATTGAAGGAACACTGGGTGCTCCCTCTTGTCTTCCTGCTCCCAGCTGGTGGGCAAAGAGCAAAATGAGACTCTTGCAGTTGGGTGCACCCAAATCCTTTGATTCCTTTCCATACCCTCCTGAGATAGACCAAGAGCAAAGCAGTATTTGAGGAAGGTGCCTGGGGTGAGGTGTAGCTGTGATTGGCTAGAGTGTTTCTACTGTCTTGACCTGGCTTGGCACCTCCAAACACCATTACTGACCAGTGTTCCTCCAAGGAAGCCAGAGGAGAGGAAGGAAAATTCAGTCAACCACCTGACGGAAATCCTATCAATAGTTCAGATGCAAGAAAGTTGGATCTGGTGGCTTTAAGAGTCCCTCCAGTGAACTGTTCTGCTAACACTGAGGAAAGTTACCCTCTGCCATTCCAAATATCCATTCTGCCTGCCCCCATTCAGTTCACCAGGGCTCCTGGTAGCATTCAAAGGGAGTTTTATGTGATGTTTTAAGTTTAATTTTATGTGATATTTTACCTTTTCCCTTTCTTTTATTCTTTTTTTTCCTTGCTTGCTCTTCTTTCTTTTTCTTTTCTTTTTTCTTTTGCATTTGCTTTGACTCATGAGGAATAAATAAATCAGTTCTCTGAATCTCTGAGTCATAACTCATTGCATATTCAAATCTGAAAGTAGGAGCATTGGTAATAAAAAGGACAGAAGGGAGTGCTAACAGGAAGTAGTAAGGGACAGGGAGGAAGAAAAACCACGATAGCAGAAGAAAAGGCCCCAAATAGAATGGGGATTGATAGTTTGACGACCCACCCTTAGCTCCCAGCCCCTCAAGGTACCAACAGCCTCAAGCCCTGGCATTTGTTTGCTGAGACTGCCCTAACCAAGTACCACAGACTGGGTGATTTAAGCAACAGAGATTTATTGCCTCAAGTTCTGGAAGCTGGGAATCTGAGATCAAAGCATCAGCAGGGTTGTTTCTTCTGAGGTCTCTTTCCTTTGCTTGTACATGACTATCTTCTCCCTGAGTATCCATATGGGCTTCCCTCTGCATCCAGATTTCTTCTTCTTATCAAGACGCCAGTCACCGGATTAAGGCCCACCCTAATGTCCTCATCTTACCTTAGTTATCCCCCCTCAAGACCCAGCCTTCAAATACAGTCACATTCTGAGGTTCTGGAAGTTAGAACTTAGATGAATTTGGGGAATATACAATTCAGCCCATAACAGCCCCGAAGCTTCAGATCTCAGAACTCCTGCTTCCTTTGCCTTCTTTCTTTCTCCCTTTTGGGCTACTTTTGGGAAACTGAAGTTTCCTCTTTTTTTAGGGAGTAGTCACGAGTCCACAAACAGAAGTCAAGCACCTAGTCATCCTTGCTTCCTTCACCCACACATCCATTTTTGCCTAGTCTCAAGATCTGAACATTCTGGAAAGGAACCTGGAGCCTTGAGTCATCAGAGGTGAGGACAAGTTCTTAGTTCCATTAGACATGGCTATCCCTTTACTTCAAACTTCTAGGAAGTTCTCATGGCTTGTCCTAAACCCCTCTGCCTCACCCTCCGACCTCCTGCCCATATTTCCCTGTGGGGGTAAAGCTGGGAACACTAAGGATTTCAAATTCTCACAGCCCAGTGAAAACACCCTCCCAATCTGCCATAACTGGGTGGTGATCTAGAGTAAAGGATCAAAGACAGAACTGTTCCCCCATTCTTCTCTCTCCAACTCACTCAGCTCTGTAGGGGAAAGCAGGCTTGAGTGCTGCCCCATGCCTGAATGACACAGTTACACAACACCGTTCTCCTCAGACAATCAAGACTCGCTCTGGGCCAGAGTGTGTGTTGCTGTGCTGTTAAGATGGATTCTGAGAGTTTGTGCAGAACTGTCACAGGATGGCAGAGCTTCAACAGCTGTGCAGACACGGCCCCTCAGGCATTCCATCTCATCAATGACAAAGCTAAACCTCCCGATGTCAGCTGGACCTTCATGAGTCTCTGCTGTGTCCCCCTCTCCACTCCACTCTGGCCTCTCAGGAATCAAAGATAGATGGGCTGCCCACAGGGAAGTGTCAACTGACCCTCAGAGCCCATCAGATAAACCTGTTGAACAAGCAAAATTGAGTTTATTCAACTTACTGCCAAAAAAAGAACACCATCTTGTCAGAGTCTTAGCAGTGTTTCAACAGGGGAAGTTAAGGAAGAGTATTTCCAGCTCTCTGGGGTCTTGGCTCAAAGAATTTAAGAGGTGGTCTCTTAAGGGAAGTACCTAGATTAATTAGGCAGTTCCTTACATAATGTTTAAGTTTAGTGGACACAGCAAAGAGAAGGCCTTGATGTAAATCTTAATATGCACACTCGTACTTGATAAACAAAGTTGTCCATTTGGGTTAGCAAATTATTATTCTGGTAAGAAAGCTGTCAGCACACATAAGAAAACTGCTTGTCTACATAAATTGTCAGACTGCATTGTTGCTGAGGTCTCAGTCCTTAGTCTTGCTTGTGGTCATTCTTCAGCCTGAGCTGGAGAATAAACCATTACCTTCCAGAGTCGTGGTCAACCCACATCTGCACTGATGTTTGAGGTGTCATGATCACGTGTCAGGTTCTGATTATAGTTGTTGCTACCTCTGTAAGCATCAGGTTCTCCTGATTGTGGTAGGCAGAACAATGGCCTTTCAAAGATGTCCAGACCTTAATCCCTGGAACCTATGAATATGTTATATTACATCGCAAAGGGAACTTTGCAATTATAATTAAGGTTACTGATCCTAAAATAGAAAGACTATCCTGAGTTATCTGGTGGGCTCAGTCTAATCTCAAGAGCCCTGAAAAGCTAAGAAGTCTCTCCAGCTAGAAGCACAGGAGATACAGCAGAAGGGGAAGCTGGGAAGATTCCAGGTGCAAAAGGGATTTGACCTGTCATTGCTGGCTCTGAGAAGTAGGGACCCATACGCAAGGGCCAAAGGGAGGCCTATAGGAGCTCAGGGTAGTCTCCAGCTAACTGTTGGCAAGGAAATGGGACCCTTTGGTTTACAGCTGCAAGAAAATGAATTTTGGCAACAACTTGAATGTGCTTGGAAGCAAATTCTTCCCAGAACCTCCCAGTAGGAATCCAGTCTGCCAACACCTTAACTTCAGCCTTTTGGAAACTGGAAGAAACAAACTAGCCCAGACTTCTGACCTATACAATGGTGACATGATAAAGTTGCATTGTTTAAATCCACTAAGTTAGAGGTAATTTATGGCAGTAATAGAAAACTGATACACGGCTTTTTGGAGGCTGATAATTTGTTAGATCTTTGGACAGAATAGCAAGTGTACACCAGTATTTGAACACCGCAATATGACTGATAATAATGGAGGAGCGATGATCAGAGTTCTGTTGTCCACAAAAAACTGGGAGCCAAGTATGTCCAAGAGAAAAGAGTCCATTCCAATGGGAGCAGTTTACAGAACCATAAATGGAGATATTAGTTAAATTACCTACTTTCCTAATTTCTATACCAGTTTTCCAGATCTATAGAAATTTAAGTATAATATTCTCCTCCTAAAATAGCACATGTTCCACTTTGAAAGGCCAATATTATATCCCGGGGTTGCTCTATTATGAATCACCATCTGCCCAATCTTATAAACTTCTCGAGTAAGGACCTCTACGGCAGCACTGTAGCAACATTGCCTATCTCCCCTGTCAATGGATGAGCAATAAAATATAAAAATTTCCAGACATGAAATAAAGAGTCTCAAAGAAGAAGAAATTGTTCAGTATCCTCCTTAATGATTATGATTTGGGGCATCAAATCAAGGCTCAGCTTTTTGAGTTATCTAACAATCTCTTCTTCCCAAAGGGAAAATGGATGGGCCAAAAAATATTCTGGTTGATATCAGAGACTATTTGAAGGCAGGTATCAGTTTTTCAAGATAACAAATCCCCAGCTGGTTTGTGAGTTATAGGCTTTTTGGCCACAAATCCAATCCTAGTCATTGGGAACCTCTCAATGATCAGTAATCAGCCAAAATATCCCTATGAAGTTATTGAATCTGGTTTTGGCAGTGCTTGACAAGAGTGGTTTGGCACTAGCCAGTGCAATTTATAGAAGACATATCATTAGGTCCATCTGAAACAAAGAAACATGAAGTTGGGCTTTAACAGTGAGCCTCTCTGCTAATGTCTGCAAAAGTAGGGCAGCTCAAAGATGTTCCAAGACCCATGGCCCATATGTCTCATAGTCCCTTTCCAGGGTCTGTTTCTGGGAACACTCAATGACATAGGCCATTTCCTATAAAAAGTTCCCAGGTGTTGTTTCAGTGAAAATAGGATGTTTCCTTCCAAGGTATGATGTGAAAGTAGGCCTCAGATTTTTGGCTCTTAGAGCTTTTTAGGTGTTTGCCACCTAAAAAGTCACCAAGTGTTTGAGGAAACCAACCAATTCATTACAAGGGACCCAGGCTGAAGAAAAGTAGATGGCAACCAGTGAAAAATGAGTATAAAGCCAACAGTTGATTTTATTGTATATTTTAGCCAAATCATCAGCAAATCATAGCCAGATATTGGGCTCTCACCAAGATGTGACTAGGAATACAAAAAGCAATATTAAGACAGAGGCCGTATGATTGTCACATTTAAGAGTTAACATGTATCTGTGAGCAGATTTTTAAAGAAAGGAAAGAATAACTAGCTAGGAAAAATAAAAGAGCAAGAAGTGCAAATTAAAGCATCATAATCTGTGGCTCTGGAAATCTGTATTTTATTTTGTGGGTCTTGGGTAGAAGTTTGCAGAAACAATTTACTCTGTTGTCTACTTGATCTTGGTATTGGATAGAAGCTGTCTCCTCCTTTCTGAAGATTGTCAGAATCCTCAGCTTACAGCCTCCAGCTGGGATAGTCTTCCAGTGATTTGGGGATGGCTTGTGTCTCTTTATTTGAGAGACATAAATCCAAGGGCCAACCCCTTGGAATCTTTTTTTTAAGATTTTTATTTATTTGTCAGAGAGAGAGACAGCACAAGCAGGGGTAGTGGCAAGAGGGAGAAGAAGGGTCCCCACTGAGCAAAGAGCCAGATGTGGGACTCAATCCCAGGACCCCAGGATCATGACCAGAGCTGAAGGCAGATGCTTAACCGAATGAGCCAGTCAGGCATCCATTTCTTGATAATACCTAATAAGGTTATTTTTATTGAAGTTTGAAGTCTATCTGTCTCCAACATCTCTTCCAGAAAACCACTTTTTTAGGGGTTAAGTCAGGCAAATATTGTTTAGAAAGATGTTGAAGAAAGGCTGCCCATACCTATTAATGCTAAAATTGGTTGTGTTATATGAGTTTTTTACATATTGGGACAAATCTGCATGAAATAGAGCAGAGTCTAGGGTCAGAAGTGATATCTCTAGACATATGGATCAGCTTTTTACTACTTATAAAGGAACAGTTGATGAACCCCAAGAGTTGATCTCATTGTCATTAAAACAAGTAACAAGACCTTAATCCATGGATGTTCCAGAGGCCTGAGAGTCTTGCTAATTTTAGTTTGGAATTTCACTTGTATTTTCAATTTTCCAAAGCCTGGGGATGATGTGGATAGTAAAGTCCCTAGGTGGACATGCTTTGCAAAGCTCTTTAAATTGCACTCCCAGTAAAATGGATATTACTGAGAGATAGATTACCAGAGAGATGGATTACAATTCCCAAGGTTGGGAACACAAAATCAAGGAATTTTTTTCAGAGCCATAACTCTCTGACAAGGAAAAGAATCTATACCTCCTGAGAAAAAAACAGGCAATAGTCATATGCAAAATCATTATGGAAGATAATATGAAATACTTTTGAAGATGTTCAAAAAGGAACCTGAAGCTTGGGGCCCTTGTCCATGTCCCACCCTATAATTTTTCCTACAGTTTCTTAGTTGACAGAAGATAATTGTTTGTCCCATGACCTTTTTGCTCATAGTGTCTACAAGTGTGTCAAATTAGAGCATCCTTTACCTGATTTTATTGACTAGGATGGGACTATCTAGTTTTTTTATCTGCAAGCCATTAGCCTTATTCTGTTTTTGCCCTAAAGCTCTTTGAAAATGTTCAGCAATGATGGAGATCCAGCCATGGAGCCAGTTCCCTTTCTAGTCATTACTTACATGTCAAAAATCCTATTTCTGGCTCAAGGTCATTCACTAACATGAGGTGAGAGCCAAGGTCACATCTGTATCAGGATCTACTCTTGAATGCTGTCTAAAAGTTTTGAAGAATCTCTCCCTGGAGTTTTCAACAAACTCGTCCTTTCTTTGCTTATAGGATCAAATTCAAGTCCAATCTATCTTCTAATTTTCAGGATACACTTCAAAATAACTGGTTCAATATGTAGAGCCGTTATAACCCTTCTGCTTTCCTATGCAATTCAGGGTCTTTCAGAACACTCTCAAGTTTATTCCAACTTGTCTTTTCCATCCAAATTTTGTCTCTGAGATTTTGTGTCGGGGTCTCCAAGATGGACCTCAGCCTCCATCAGTTACTAGAGGGACTTACAAGACTCAAAAAAGCAGTTATAGTCATGTTTATAGTTTATCACAGAAAACAGACAGAGATTAAAATCAACAAAGGGGAAAGGTACATGAGGCAAAGTCCAGGAGAAGCCAGGCACGAGCTTCCAAGCATCTACTCCCCATGGGGCATATTCCATTCTCCAAGCAATAACGTATGACAACCTGTGTAAAATATTGCCAATCAGGGAAGCTCGCTTGAACCTTCTTGTCCAGTGTTTCCATTGGAGGTCAGTTCTTTCTATTATGTCTGGGCTTTAGAAAATATTTAACAAATTCTTTTAGCTCAGTCTGATATCAGATCTTAAAACCAATCACAGAGATTTTCCTCTGCTCTGAAAGCGTTTAATGTTAAAAGGCAACTCAGCTTTAGGGCTTTCCCCTATATCTGTCAATGGCTTTTCTAAACACTAAGGCCAGAACCAGGGAATTATCCTGGACTTCTCGTTTTTCTCAATCCCCTTATCTAATAAGTTATCAGGAACCGCCCCCATTTCCTGTGCAGTGTTGTTCTGTTTATGGAGTAGCTAAATGCAGATATTGGAAGAAGAGAGGCATGTGCTTCTGTGTGTTAAGATAACATAATAAGGAGATACCACGCAAGAAGAAAGTAGTACATTGCCTAGCATGCATTTAAATAGGATTTATTGATTACATGAGATTTTTATAGAAATATGTTTTTACAGAGGTGCCAGTTTCATTTTGTAAAGCAGACTGGTTCATAAAGGAGATCCAAAGGATGCTCGGGTGCCTTTTATGCCTTTTTCCTGAGGTTTTGTGTGTCTTTATTCATGGATAATAGCAAAGAGGAGAAATGCTGGCACATTTTATCATTATGCAAATAAATGAAATAGGCTCTCAATAACTTTCTTAAGATAAATTGTTAATTTCCATTAAAAAAGAAAAGACAGAACTCCTTTATAGAATGACCTTGATCTCAGGCTATTTTGGAAAAACAAGTATTTTCTATAGTCCATTTCTAGAACTAACATTTCTTCTGGTAAGCATTGCCAAAGGCAGCTTCATATGCACATACAGATAGATAGATATAGATAGATAGATTAAAGGTAAAATACCTACAGGTTTTCTATCATTGGTGCTAAATTCAGGGAGGTTCATGGAGTTTCTCTCCATAGAGTTACTTTAAACAGCTGTGATCTTTAGAACAGTTTCATGTAGATCATTTGAACTCTTGTACAACCAAAACCTACAGCATTTCCCATCATCTCTCTACTCTCTTCTGCAGGCCCAACATTGTGCTTCTCAGCACTATGGTTCTGGATTGTTCCTATGATTCTTCCAAAATTCCCCATGATGAATCTGAAGGACAGTTTCTAGGTACAGTGGATACCACACTAAAAGCACAATCCATGAAAGGAAGAATTGATAAGCTGGACTTGGTTAAAATCAAATATATGTAATACTGTGGTCATTAATAATATCCAATTGTAGATTATAAACATTATGGAATTCACAGTGGATTTTTTTGTCATTCTGAAATTTCTCAGTGAAATTGCAAAAAAAAAGCAGCCACACCTGTGTGTAGATTGTGGCCTGGGCTTGGGGGATGCTATGGGGGAACGTTTGTGTCCCCCTAGAAATTCATATTTTGAAGCTCTAACCCTTAATGTGATGGTATTTTGAGATGGGTCCTTTGAGAAGTCATTAAGTTTAAAATTTGTTATGGGGGAGGGACCCCCATATGGTATTAGTGGCCTTATAAGAAGAGAAAAAAGAGATCTCTTTCCATGTGCATATACTAAGGCAAAGCCATGTGAGCACACAGCAAGATGGCAGCCACCTGCAAAGTCAGGAAGAGAGCTCTCATCAGAACCCAACCATACTAGCACCCTGGTCTTAGAATTCCAGTCTCCAGAACTGTGAAAAAATAAATGGCTATTAATTAAGCCATCCAGTCTGTGGCCTTTTGTTATAATAGTCTGAGCTAACTAAGACAGGGGAGAAGAAAATCTGTAAAAGTTTATAAGTTTAAAAAGCGTTTCTGAAAAATTGGGGATCAAATGACACAAGAAAGATTAAATCATCCATATCCAGAATGTGGGAAATTCTGCTACAGAAATGACTTGGTTTTGGGGTGCTTGGGTGGCTCAGTTGGTTAAGTGGCTGACTCTTGATTTTGGCTCAGGTCATGGTCACAGGGCCCTGCATCGGGCTCCATGCTCAGTGGGGATTCTGCTTGAGGATTCTCTCTCTCCCTCTCCCTCTGCCTCTCCCCCTGCTCTCTCTCTCTAAAGTAAATAAATAAATCTTTCAAAAAAGAAGAAATGGCCTGGTTTTCTCAACAAATAAATGGCATAATAAAAAAATAAGCAGGAGAACTGTCAGGGATTTAAAGACATATCACCCCAATGCAGTGTATGGACACTGATTAGTTACTAAAACAAACAGAAAAGTAAAGAGTTGAGATAACTAGGGAAATTTGAACACAGTCTGAGCACTAGATTATATTCTGGAATTACTGTTAATTGTGTTAGTTAGAATAATGGTTTTGGTATTTTAATTATGTTAAAAAATGGCAGGAAGATGATGGGTAGACAGATGAAACCAGCTTGGCAAATGTTAGCAAGCTGGGTGATGAGCACATAGGGATTCAGGGTTTTTTTTTTTTTTTCTCTACTTTGTTTTGTGCCAAATTTTCCATTGTAAAGATTTTTTTAAAATCAGGAAAAAGTGGGGTGCCGGGGTGGCTCAGTCAGTTAAGCGTCTGCCTTCAGCTCAGGTCATGATCCCAGGGTCCTGGGATCCAGTCCCGCATCGGGCTCCCTGCTCAGCGGGGAGTCTGCTTCTCCTTCTCCCTCTGCCACTTCCCCTGTTCATGCTCTCTCTCACTCTCACTCTCTCTCAAATAAATAAATAAATAAATAAAATCTTTAAAAGAGGGCACCTGGGTGGCTCAGTTGGTTAAGCGACTGCCTTCGGCTCAGGTCATGATCCTGGAGTCCCGGGATCGAGTCCCGCATCGGGCTCCCTGCTCAGTGGGGAGTCTGCTTCTCCCTCTGACCCTCTCCCTTCTCATGCTCTCTCTCTATCTCATTCTCTCTCTCAAATAAATAAAATCTTTAAAAAAAATAAATAAAATCTTTAAAAGAAAAAAAATCTTTAAAAGAAAAAAATTTTTAAAAAAGCAGGAAAAAGGTGATCTATTTGAAAAAGTTGGGAATCACTCTCATAGGAACGATGCAAATAACTAACTCATATTCAGTGACAGTGAAATTACATATAAAATTTAAAAATATATATATATATAATTACCATTTTTCTTAACTGAGCTGGAAGTGGTACGTCTGTTAGATCACCCGTGAGGCCCTAATTAATGTGCACTCAGCATATACACTCTCCTCTGTGGCATCTCTAATTAAAGCTTGCCTTTGTTGATACCACCCTCAGGCCAGTGGCTTATACCTGAGCAATACCCTCAGCTTCCTCAGCTTAAAGTGGGCTGTGTTACCCTGATGGCCCTTTAAATAGAACTGAGCCAGAATGCATGGAAATGCCCAGCAGCTCCCTCCTCACCACTTCCAACCCTTAATAGACTCCTACTTGCTGCTGAAGTCTTGTCCCTCAGTCCTTCAGGATTGTTCTCTCCATGCCTGGCCCAACCTCTGGTCTGGCTTCTGGCCTCTGTTATCTTGCTCTGTCTCAGCGCTGACGGGTACTTTCAATGTTGGATCCTCCTGCTTCTGGCAAAAAAAAAAAAAGCACAGCTGCAACTTTGTGGTGTCCTAAGGTACATCTTCCATGTCTTTGGTCACTCTAACCCTCTACTGGAATGTTCTTCTCCCACTCTTCCTATCTGACCAACACAACTGCAAGAAGCCTATCTAATGTTTTCCTTTCCCCCTCCAAGGCTGAGTTGGGTTTCTCCATTCCATGTTCCTGTGATGCCATATTCTTTTATAATCACCTTCTTAGATGTCTGTCCTTCCCACTCAACTTTGATCTCCTTTTCATCCTTGGCATCTAGCACACTGTCTGACACATAGTAGGAAATACCTGGCATGTGTTTGTTGGATGAATGAATGGGTAGATGGATGAATGAATGGAAGGATGGATGGATGGATGGATGGATGGAAGGATGGATGGATGGATGGGTGGGTGGAAAGCTGCCTTGGCCCAAGAGGCCCAAGAAGCCCAAGAGGCTTATATATCTAGGTCTCTCAAACCAGGAGAGGAAAATCCAACCCTGTTCTGTTTTATTTGATCATGTCCTCTCTGTCAAACACCTAGGCACATTACACAGGTTTATCTTCAAAAGGTAATATTCTGGATCTACTCATTGCCATTCTCTTATAACTAAATATATTTGAATAATGACAATGACGATGAAAATAACTACTACAGTAATAGTCACATCCCTTCATATAGCTTTTCATATTTTACATAGTTTTAATGTGAATTATCTTCTTTAATGTTATAGGCTTTATAAATGTCTGTTTAATTTAAATAAGTGGGAAGTTAATCTGTCTTCATGGAGGAGGAATCATCTGAGGCCCAGGGGGATTAAAGCAAGTGGCCTGGTTTATACTGGAAATCATGTTTTATGACTCCTTATTTTGGTTTTATTTCAAAGGAATCACACCAAGTTGTCAAATCAGGGATAATCAGCTTTCTGTCACTGAATGTGAATTAGTTACTTGCATCGTTTCTATGAGAGTGGTTCCCAACTTTTTCAAATAGAAAGATCACTTTTTCCTGCTTTAAAAAAAAATCTTCACAATGGAAAATTTGGCACAAAACACAGTAGAGAAAAAAAAAAAACCCAAATCCCCTATGTACTCATCACCCAGCTTGCTAACATTTGCCAAGCTGGTTTCATCTGTCTACCCATCCTCCTGCCATTTTTTTAACATAATTAAAATACCAAAACCATTATCCCAACTAACACGATTCCAGAATATAATCTAGTGCCCAGACTATGTTTAAATTTCCCCAGTTATCTCAGCAATAAATATATTTATATTTATCTATACATATATTTATTTATATAATAAAGTTCAGATGCCTCTCTGCTGCCTCTTCAATTCAAAAATCCATCTGCTCTTTGATTTGGGGGTGGTGAGTGAAGGTGCCCTTCCCGCCTTGCAGCTGCAGAGCAAGCAAAGCCTCCTTTGACATTTGGATCCGGCAGATGGGCCCATGGAGCGTTCTGACGCCACCAGCTTTCACCTCCCAGCTCCTGTCTGACTCACGCATCTCTCATCCCCATTTCCATAGTGGAGGATAAACTTCAGTGTTGCTGCCTTCCCAGGAAAGGAGGTTGAGATTCAGGGTGTTGTTATAGGAGCTTTTTCTTCTCTTGTTCCGTGGAGCTGGGGTCAGTGCATTGTGCAGAAAACCAGGACACAAGGAAACATTGTGAATTCTGTGCTTCTCAAACCAGAATCCTAGGATATCTCATTGTGGGACTGTTTCTGGATATATTCTCAGTATTCCTCAAAATCCCTACATGATTTTTTTTTACGTTTTTAAAATCATAACCTTAAAAAATAATGAAATTACATGCTAAAGTCATCTTCTAAGCAGCATTGTGGGATTCCGTGCTCACTTTTACCCTTGTGCCGACAGAAGGCCGAATTGTTTTGAGCAACTCTCTATGAGCACAAGGCTGCCAAGTAATTTTAATCAGAACAATTGCTGCAAGAACAGAGTCACCACATCTACTCTCCCACAATAGTGCATTCAATCTGTGGCTTAATTTATCTGTTTTAAAAAAATAATCTGCAACAATAAATTTTTCTTCAAGTAAATAAGATACTTTTAAAGAGTTTTTAAATAGCATCTCATTAAAACTGGCACTGGAGATTGACATGCTGGCCATTTTGATCACTTCTGATATCTGGCTGTCCTGAAATAGCAAACACAGCCCTGAATTTACTAATACCATTTGGACCAATGTACTAAGGTGTATTCTTGTCATTACTATTATTTTTTAAAAGATTTATTTATTTATTTGAGATAGAGAGCGAGCACAAGTGGAATGCGCAGAGGGAGAGGGAGAATCTGAGCAGGATCCCCACTGAGCCCGACTTGGGGCTTGATCTCACGACCCTGAGATCGTGACCTGAGTGGAAACCAAGAGTCCAATGCTTAACTGACTGTACCACCCAGGCACCCCTTGTCATTACTACTATTACTACTATATTATTATTATTATTAATTATTGAAGTCAAAGTAAAGAAATAAATTAAACATAGAAGGGACTGTGAAGCTGCAGGTTTCTACCTGTAAGTCCAACAAGTTGCCTCCAGGGAGCCCCACCATCTGTCAGTGCGGGGTCATGGGTCCACGGGCTTTGGAGTTAGTCCACGAAAGGCAGCTCTGTTTTCAGCCTTCTCTAATTCAGCTCCTTCAACTATGAAGTGGGAATAATAATGGTAAGACCTGTTAAAATAGGGTTGTTTTAAGAACAAATGAGTTAATAAATGTAAAGTCCTTGGAACAGAGTACGGCACATAGAGAGAGGTAAAAAAAAAAAATCAGTCATGAAATTGTTGTGGTTTTAGTAAGAGATCACAGCAAGGGGGGCACTTGCATGGTTACGCATGGTGCCCTTTGTGTGCCCTCACTGCCTTCAGAGCTGTGCTGGAGACAGGGCCCCTCATGGAGGAGGTGGTCTACATAAACTTCAGGAGTGGTTTCCAGAGGTGTTTCTTGGAACCCAAGGGCTAACCCTGAGTTCCATGACATGTTTTGGGTTCCACAAATGTTTTGACTCAAGGTTGTAATATAAAGTTTTCAAGTGTAGTAAGACTCAACACAGTCTCAAATATGCCCAATGCTAACTTTGATATTGAAGACAACAAACCAATGGGTTAACTTCATCCTGCCTCGTGAGCTTGTTTTCATGCAGACCTTAGAGAACTTCTACAGGCAGATCTGGGGATATATTTGAAAGTCTTGTAAATGAGTCATTGATTATAAAGTTTGTCACTCTACACTGATCTTTCTAAGATTCAAATATGTAGAAATGAAAATTTAAAAAGTAAAAATAAAAATGTATGTATACTCCAATACTTAATGAGATACCAGGAAAGGTTGGTTTGTACATTCATTCATTCCACAAACATTTATTTTATGCCTACTGGGTGGTAGGCTCTTCTGAGGCACTTTTATAGAGCTATGAACAAGGTTCAGGCACATTTACTTAGCCTGTACGGAGCTATAATTAATATGAAATAGCAAGTAAAATCAGAACACTTTTCATTGTCTTACTGTCATAAAATTGACAGGCTTAGCATTTATTGTAAGTGTGGGTGTGTATTGATTGGTTTTTATATTTATAATGAAGAAGTAAGCTAGTTGTTAGATATTGTTGGTGATTTGACTTTGGAACAAAAAAAAGTCCTACAAGTCCCCTTCACTGCTTTGGGATCAGTTTGATCAAAGAAAAACTTGAGATTGCAAGGTAAGCTACTTATCTGTTTGAATCAGGATTTCTTTGATATTGTATATTCAAAACAGATTACACAAATAAATTGGATATTGAGACTTGTATAAGACTGCAAATGTCTTATACAGTCATGATTTCCTATTTTTGTGTTCATCAAAATAAACTCAGGATTCTCTTTGATTAACTTTGTAAAAATTAGGAAAAGGCAAAAGTATGATTTTATTGAATAAATGTATACTTACAAAATGCTGCCTTTATGTGTTTAACATATTGGGATACTGAATAATATTTTGTCTGGAAAAAAACCTAAACTCCTGATATTTATTTGTCTATTTATTTATTTATTTATTTTGGAGAGAGAGAGTGAGCACATGCATAGGGGAGGGGCAGAGGGAGAGAGAAAGAGAGAGAATCTCAAGCAGACTCTGCACTAAGCACAGAACCCGACATGGGGCTTGATCCCACAACCCTGAGATCATGACCTGAGCCAAAATAAAGAGTGGGATGCTTAATTTACTGAGCCACCCCAGCACCCCGAAGCTCCTGATATTTTTAAATTGCTGGCTGAAGAATCCAGCAGACTGAGGAAGAGATAAAGTTTGGTGAGTTCCACCCTCACAAACTGAAAACAAAAGCAGGAAACTATCAGGGCTTCCAGCTACTAACATAGGAAAAAAGTCAGAAACAGGATAATTTCCTATAAGAATGCTGTAAGTTTCTAGAAGCTTTTAAATTCCCCTCAAGTTTGGGTTTGGGGGTTTGTTTGTTTGGTTTTTTTAACACCTCCAACCCCTTTATCCTTGCCTTTTTCAAATATTGGCAATTAAACTGTTAAAGCAAAAAAGTTCTGTCAGTCTACTTTAAGAGCCCGCAAAGAAGAGAGCAGCTGGGCAGACTGTGTCCCACCCCATTCTAGAAGTCTGGTCAGCCCTGAGAACTGTGACTTGGCAAGTTAAGTGTCACACTAATCCCGGCTCTCCAGGCTCACCTATGCTCTCTCCTGTCTCACCTCTGCTCCTAAACCTGTGTAGTGGTTCAAAACATGCACTCTCCAGCCAGACAGCCTGGGTTTGAATCCCAGGTCCATCACTCAGCAGCTGAATGCTGCCTTGGTTTCTTCATCTACAAAATAAGATTAAAAACGTGATGATGAACTTTATATGTCAACTCGACTGGGCCATGGGGTGCCCAGACAAATGGTCAAACATTATTCTGGATGTTTCTGTGTGGCTGTTTTGGGGTGAGATTAACATTTCTGTTGGTAGACTGAGTAAAGCAAGTTGTTTTCCCTGATATGGGAGGGTCTCATCAAAACAGCTGAAAGCCTGAGTAGAACACAAAGATTGGCCCTCCCCTCAGTAAGAGAGGATTCCTCTTGTCTCACTGTATTTGAACTGGAACATTGCTTTTCCTGCCCTTGGACTCAAACTGAAAACTGGATCTTTCTGGCTCTTGTACCTTTGGGACTGGAAAGCTGTCCTGTTCCCTGGCCTTTAGACTCAGATAGAATTACACCATTATCTCTTCTGGGTCTCCAGCTTGCCAACAGCAGATGATGGGACTTGTCAGCCTCCACAACCACATGAGCCAATTATTTTTAGCAAATCTTTTCTCTATTGGTTTTGTGTCTCTGGAGAACCCTAAGACCCCTTTCTCACAAGTTAGGTCAATAATCTGATGGATGTAGGGCTTTTAGAAAGGAAGTTGGCACATACTAAGTGCTCAGTAAGTATTAACAAACTGAACACATAATATTGCTCCTGTCTCTTCCATAATCACAGAAATGGCAAAAGAAACGTAAAAACACTCAGTTTGTTTCCTGAGATTAAGAATTCCTCATATTAGTGAGGTCATATGATACATGTCTTTCTCTGATTGACTTATTTCACTCAGCATACTGAGTGTTGCTGGAGTGGTGGGGGGTGGGAGGGAAGGGGTGGCTGGGTGATAGACAGTGGGTAGGGTATGTGCTATGGTGAGCGCTGTGAATTGTGCAAGACTGTTGAATCACAGATCTGTACTTCTGAAACAAATAATGCAACATATGTTAAGAAAAAAGAAAAAGAAGAAGGTAGCAGGAGGGGAAGAATGAAGGAGAGTAAGTCAGAGGGGGAGGTGAACCATGAGAAACGATGGACTCTGAAAAACAAACTGAGGGTTCTAGAGGGGAGGAGGGTAGGGGGATGGGTCAGCCTGGTGATGGGTATTAAAGAGGGCATATTCTGCATGGAGCACTGGGTGTTACGCACAAACAATGAATCGTGGAACACTACATCAAAAACTAATGATGTAATATATGATGATTAACATAACAATAAAAAAATTTAAAAAAAAGAAATGTAAAAACAAATCCAAAGCAGCACTGGAAAGTCAAGAAGGCAAATAGCAGTCCACATCAGAAGAAGTTTCTGAAAGGTAAGAGGGGAAAGATTGACAACAAAGCCCACAAAACTAAGGCAACTGTGAATCCAACAAGTGAAAAAAGACAGCTAAAAAAAAGAGAAAGAGAAAGAAAGAAAGAAAGAAAGAAAGAAAGAAAGAAAGAAAGAAAGAAAGAAAGAAAGAAAGAAAGAAAGAAAGAAAGAAAAGAAAAGAAAAAGAAAGAAAGAAAAGAAAAAGAAAGAAGAAGAAAGAAAGAGAAAGAAAGAAAGAAAGAAAGAAAGAAAGAAAGAAAGAAAGAAAGAAAGAAAGAAAGAAAGAAAGAAAGAAAGAAAGAAAGTGAGGTTTCCATTGGTCCTCCAGAGAACCTTTCAAATCACAGGCACCAGAGGATAAAATAAGAGAAATTAATTAATCACAGGGTGATGGAACAGCTGTTTCTAATTTCCTACTTTCAGAATAACTTACTCTAGTGTTTACCTCAGTCAGATTTTAAATACTGCTCTCTAAAATGGGAATTCTAACATTAAAGTTTTAACGTATAAGTCAGTGTCAGGGCTATAGAATCACAGTACTCTTCCAGATAACCTAAGACCACAGAGACATTGGATCGTCTCATCCCAGAAAACAAACTACATATATACCCTAAAGCCATGGTTCTCAAGTTGGACCACACACTGAAATTACCTATGGAGCTTTTGAAACCAGTGAGGCCTAAGTTGAAGCTATAGAGGGTTGGATCTAATTGTTCTGAGGTGCAGCCTGAGCACCATGATTTTTAAAAGCTCCCCAAGGTGATTTTCATGTGCAGGCAAGGTTGAGAATGTGCTAAATAGAAGCCAGCTGTCAGTAATCCCTCCCACTCATGAAACTAACAGAAATGGGTTATTAGGTTGAACTCTATGAAATTGGCCAACCTCCAACCATTTTTTATCTATAAATGTGGCAGCTTCATATGGTTCATTGGCTACTGGAAATTGGAGGGAGAAGGATCTTTGTTATGTAGAGGCAGGAAGTTTAGCAATACTGTCACTTGCAGTAATGTGGAAAATAAAAAATATACCTAATGAACTGGGTGATTTATCTAGAAATATTTACAGGCAAAATGCTTATAATATTTATGGGAAATGTAAGAGGAGAAATATATACTAAAAGGAGGACTTAAATATGAAGGAACAGGAAATTTATGGTTTTGAAAATGCTTCAGCCTCTCTAGACAGCAAAGGATGCTAAAATTAAGAAATGGCTCTTGAGCAAAGATCAAGTGTAGGGCACTACCAGGAACACATCTTCTAAAGTGAGCTGAGGTTATGGCCATAATGTTCTTTGTTAAAACCTCAGAAATATCAAAAGTGGTGAGACCCTTTAGGGGCACCTTGGCTGGCTCCATCTGTGGAGCATGCTGCTCTTGATCATGGGGTTGTAAGTTCAAACGTCATGTTGGGTGTAGAGATAACTTAAAAATAAAATCTATAAAATTAAATAAATGAATAAATAAATAAAACCCTTTTAAAATTTCAAGGCTACACTTAACAGATCTTCTGGAACAAATAATAGGACTTCTAAAAAGTCTAAGAGTGTTGTCCCTCAGCAAAATCCCAAGGTAGAGAAGAATTTATCTCGAGATTTGTGGGTGTAGCTTTTGTCTAATGGAGTTGATTTTGGTATGATTCCCAGGAGATCCACAAAGCTTTCAATGGAATTATATCAACAAAAACACTGCCAGCTTAGATGGAAAAGACAGATAAAATACAAAATAAAAAGAAGTCTTTGGACCCTTAAAATTCTCCTGACAGAAAACAGGCTAAGAGAATTCTCAGCTGCAAACACATGTTAGCTTTCATGGAAGAGGAAGGATGACTCAGAAAGTGGAACCAAGAGGCCAGAGGGAAGATCTGTGAACCACAGAGGATAAGGTTTCAGAATGAATAAAACCGAGTCTTAACCCAGGAATTTCAAACATTTGTTTGTCTGGCTATTTATATGAAGTTCAAGAACAGGCAAAGTTACTGTTATCATAAGTCAATAAAGTGATTGTAAAGTTACTGTAAGGCAATAGAAATCAGAATAGTTGTGAATGTGAGAGTGGGAAGAGGGCAATGTTCTATATCTTTACAGGACTGTAGGCATTTATCAAAACCTATCAAACTGTACCCTAGAAATCTTTTTCATTTAGCTGTCTGTATGTCTTATCTGAGTTAATGAAATGTAGAAAGTAATAGAAAATTGAGTATATATGTTGAGCTAAGGCTAAAAGTCAAATAAAAAAACACAATTCAAATTTATAAATAAGGGAGAGAGTTGTAAGCTCAAAAACAGCAAAATAATTTTAATAGAAGGAAGGAATTAATATAACTGAAAAATAATGATTCTTTAAAATAGGCCAAATAATCCTCATACTTGTCAGAATCGTTAGTATCAAAAAGACAAGAAACAACAAGTGTTGGTAAGGACACGAAGAAAAGGAAACTTTCATGCACCGTTGGTGGTGGTGTAAACTGGTGCAGCCACTGTGAAAAACAGTATGGAGGTTCCTCAAAAAATTAAAAATAAAAATTCATATGATTCAGGAATTCCACTACTGAGTATTTACCCAAAGAAAACAAAACCATTAATTTGAAAAGGTATATGCCCCCCTATGTTTATTGCAGCATTATTTACAATAGTCAAGATATGGAAGTAACCCAAGTATCCATTGATATATGACTAAAGAAGATGAGATATATTTATAAATATGTAGATAATGGAATATTACCCAGCTGTACAAAAGAATGAGAACTTGCCATTTGCAACTACATGGACAAATCTAGAGGGTATAATGCTAAGTGAAATAAGTCAGTCAAAGAAATATACATGCCATATGATTTCATTTAAATCTAAAATTTAAATCTAAATCTAATCTAAAAAACAAAATGGAATCTAAAAAACAAATGAGCAAACAAACAAAAAATCAGAAACAACCATAAACACAGAGAACAAACTGATGATACCACAGAGGACAATGAGGGGTGATGGGCAAAATGGGTAAAGAAAGTAGGAGGCACAGGCTTCCAGTTATGGAATGAAAAATTCACAGAGATGAAAAGAGCATACAAGGGTGCCTGGGTGGCTCAGTCAGTTAAGCATCTGCTTTTGGCTCAGGTCATGATCCCAAGGTCCTGGGATGGAGCCCTGAGTCAGGCTCCCTGCTCAGCTGGGAGTCTGCTTCTCCCTCTCCCTCTGCCCCTCCCCACTGCTCATGCTCTCTCTATTTCTTTCTCTCTCTCTCAAAAGAAATAAATAAAATCTTAAAAAAAAAAGAAAAAGATACAGCATACAGAATACAGTCAAGAAAGGAATGTAATAAAAAAAAAGAAAAGATACAACATACAGAATATAGTCAATGGTATTATAACAGCATTGTGTGGTGTTAGCTACACTTGTGGTAAGCATAGCATAATGTATAGACTTGTCGAATCATTATGTTGCACACCTGAAACTAATGTAATGAACATTGTGTGTCTGCTGTACATCAATAATAATAATAAAATATAAAATAAACCTAATAAATTCTGGTTCTTAAAAAGGAAAGACAATTTATTGACATATATGGTCAAGAAAGAAAAGAAAACATGAATGAAGATAAGTACATAACTGCAGCTATTTAGGAAATTGTAAAGATTGTAAAAGTGTATTACGTACATTTACCACTAAATATGAAAGCTCAGATCAAAAGGATTATTTGCTAGGAATTTATATATTATTAAAATTATTTGTTTTTAAATATAACCCCAGATCTGATCAATAGCCATGGAAGAAATAGAAAAAAATAGTTGGAAAAAAATTCCCTTCCAAAGAAGTCTCCGTGTACAGTCAGATTCAAAGATGAATTCTATGAAATCTTAAAAGACACATAATTTCTTTGTTATTTTAGCCTTTCAAGGGCTTTATTTTGGAAACACAAATATGGCTAAATTGAAAATCTGTAATGCAAAGTATTTCATTAATAAAGAGAATGACTTTTCATGTCATTTTAATAGATGGTAAAAGGCATTAATAAAATTCCACATCAATTTTTAATATAAAATACTCTTAGTAAAGGGGAAATGTAAGTGAACTTCTTTGTTATTTGAAGTACATCTACCAGAAATCTACAACCAACATCATACTTAATGGTGAAACATTTGAAACTTTGCACTCAAGTCAGGAACAAAATAAGATGCTCATTAATAATGTTTCTATTCATTATTGTTTTTTACAAACTTGCCAATGAAATAAGATAAGAAAAACATTTAAAAGTATAAATATTGACTAATACTAAATTTTAATTACCTATAGATAATATGATTCTTCATTTATAAAATCCAAAGGAGTTAACTGAAAAAGTTTTAGAGCAAGTAAAAAAGATATCCACTAAATTGGTTGGATAAAACTTATATGCAAAAACTAAAGATCATTAATCAGAACTCTTTCAACTTCCAGCCCCCACCATACCTACATACTTATTTGTATCCACATTCAACTTTACTTCTTCCTGTGCTCATCTTTATTTTTTAAAGACTGATTGATTGATTGATTTTAGAGAGAGAGTGGGGGGCAGAGGGAGAGGGATAGAGAGAATCCTCAAGCAGATTCCCTGCTGAGCATGAAGCCTGACATGGGTCTCAATCCCAGGACCCTGAGATCACGACCTAAGCTGAAACTAAAAGTTCGATGCTTAACCGACGGTGGCACCAACCAGGTGCCCCCCCTGCTCAAATTTAGAATACACTGCAAACAGTTTTCCTAAATGGTTGTATTAATATGTACTTATATATACACCACCAGAAGTGTAAGGTAGTTTCAGTTTCTCTACATCCTGTCATTACTTGGTATTATCAATGTATTTAATTTTAGCCATTTAAATGGATGTATAATGGTAGCTCATTGTAGTTTTAACTTGCAATTTCCTGATGAATGTTAATTAATGTTAAGCATCTATTCATGTTTACTGATACATTTGGTTGTCCTCTTTTGGGAAATAACTTTTTAAGGTATTTACTCACTTTTAATTAGGCATTTTGTCTTTTTCTTACTGATATATAAGAATTCTTTATATACACTAGATATGAGTTCTTTATTTGATGTAAGTATTATAAGTATTTTATTTCATTCTGTAGCTTGCCTTTTCAGTCTATTAATAATATCTTTTGATAAAATGAGGCTCTGGATTTTATTATAGTTCAATTTATCATTTTTTTCTTTTATGTTTAGTGGGTTTGTGCTTTGTTTAAGAAATATTTGCCTCTATCAAGATGATAAAGATATTATCCTACATTGTCTTCAGAAAGTTTTATTGCTTTCTCTACCGTCTATCTATGATTGATTTTTTAAATTGGTGCATAGGGAGCCCAAAATTAATTTTTATATGGATATTCCAACTGACCTAGCATCATTTATTGAAAAGATTTCTATTTCTTATTCAAGATTTTCTTGACTATTCACAGCCAACCTAATGCATTTCCACTTCTCTCTTTGCTGTCTCCTGAAAATGCTTTGATGATGTCCCAAACTGTCTAAACATCAAATGTGACATATTTTCCCACTTGACCTTACTTAATTTTTTTCTATCATTTAACAGTCTCTGTCATTGGCTCCTTAAAACTTTTTTTTTCCTTTTATCTTCTAAGACAAGATTCCCTTCTAGTTTTTCCTATTTTTTTCTTTACTGCCCCTTTCCAGGGGCTCATCCTCTTCCCCCAGGACCCCTTCTTTAGGTTGTTTCTTTGCTTCTGTTTCCAGGCTTTATACCCTTCCTAGATGATCTGGTCCAGATCTATGACTTTAACATCCTCTACTCATGGGTGACTTCCAAATGTTATTACCAACCCAGATTTCTAATTCTCAAATGCAAACATATCCAAAACTGAATTTATTAATGAGACAAAGAAGTCCAGTAAACTGACCATAAAAAAATTTACATGCAAAAATGTAAGGATCATTAATCATAACTTCTTTAATTTCCTGCCCCACCACATCTACAAACTTCTTAAACTTCCCTACCATGCCTTCATCCTTCTTATGTCTCTTATGTCTCAAAATATACCAACAAATTTAAAAGTCTTCTTCAATTACTTCTTCCAGCTTTTTAGTCCCCAAGTTCTGATTACTTGACTTACTAAGTGCCTTTCCTATCTCTTCCTCTCCAACCCCACTACCACTGACTCCTTTATTTCAAGCCCTCCCTGTCTCTGTCATGGATTTACAAAAGGCCTTTTGCCTGATCTCCCTGTATTTTATCTCACATCTTTAGTTTCCAAACAAAAATCTCTCAGTTGATATGTAACATTTCCTTTTCTCCCCCATAGACCAAGTGATTGGTTTGCTCAGGTAAGTAACACCAGATCCACATTCAAAGTCACCATATAACAAAAGAGCCACGTGACAACAGTACACCCCAGGTAGCACAGTGTATAGAGAATTTGGAGACAGAAGCAAGTGGGCTCAAAACACTGCTGGCTGCCCAAGGAAGGTTGGAATATTACTGCCAGGACAGAAGGTACACTTAGGGAAGTTTCCTAAGACCGCTATCTGTTCATACTAGCTATCCTTTGCATCAACAAACAATAATAGTAGCTGTTCCCCATTAAATCCTTATCTCCAATTTATACTTTGTGTTCCAGCAGCGCTCTGATTCAGTGGACCCTTGGCACCCAAGACGCTAACACCATTACCTTCACCCTCTACCAGCAGCCCCTAAAATCTTTGACATGTGGAGGTAGGTGTGTGATTTTGCAGAGGCACAAATCTCAACCACATATGCTATGTGGCCATGGACAGTGAGTGAATCATTGAGCAGTGAGAGAGCCAAACACCATGGGGTTTGTTGAGTCATACACTCAGGAATGAAAACTGAGGGCCAAAGCTCAGGATTTATAGAAAATAACTTGAGGCAAAGGGGGTCTGGGAGTGAAAGGGATGGAGGAAACAGAGATGGCAGCACTGCCCTTCGCAATGAACCTCAAGGAGGGGAGCGAGCCAGGGGCAGAGTGGCTGGTGGCCAAGAGGAGGACCAGCTGATCTGAGCCTGAGATAGAGACCCAGCGCTGAGCTAAGCTCAGCGACACCATGTGCAGTGTAGTATGGCAAGAAACAACCCAAAGAGACAAGCAAATCCTTTCTTCCTGTCAGCATGACAATCTACATCCCTTTTATTATCCTAAATAGAAATGACACAGAGCTGGGCATGTTGGCCAGGATGAGATGGTTGAGAAAGGCCTGCGTGTGAGAGACAAGCACGAGTGACACAAAATCCTCAGGCTCTTTGCCCAGAGGGCAAGCCCTCAAAACAGTGAGCCTGTTTGGGCAAAGACGTCAGACTTCTAGCACCCATTTATGTGACTTGTTTCTGCTCCGTCTTATACTTGGGGGTGTCTGGATAACCCTACCCAGTGAATAATAAGCCCATCTTATCTCCTTAGGGAATTCTGCACATTTGAGGGATATGTTATCCTGGAAATCAAATTAAATGCCCATCCACATTGAGCTCATCTCGCTTGTTGCCGAGGTCTGGCTACAGCAGCTGAGGGAGGTGACGCTGCCAGGGCAGGCCTTGGGAGCAAATGGCTTTAAGCATGTAGTTCAGTTTCAGCACTTGGAAATCATCCATTTTGATGAGGAAATGAAATCAGCTGATCTTTTACTTTAGTCATTTGAAGACAATGAGATATTTCTCTGCATTGGAATATAAGCTTGTGACCCCAAAGGAACTTTGCTCTCTCCACTTTGTCTCAGCAGCCCGGAGCTCGGAGCAGCAGACATGAGTATGAAGGAAGAGGGGCTCCTTAATATGGACAATCAAGGATGGATGGTCTGAGCCAACAGTGAGGTAAGGGATACAGGAAACCCCAAATGGCAGTTAATTTTAATTTTAATTTTATTTGGCTTTGGCATACTTTAGATGACTTCTTGCACAATAAATTTATTCTAATTATTAACTTAATTAACCAAATTATCATTTTAATTAACCAAATTAATATTTAAGTGTGTTGGTATTCTCTAAGTCACTCAACAGTGCATAAGGGCCCGTAACTGAGCAGAGCCCAGAGACGGGCTAGGCTAGCACTGATGGGTAATTGGGAGTTGACAAGCACCCCCACTTGGGATATCAAGGCACACTGTTTTACCTGGTGTAAACTGGTTAAACAGAGTTCTGGGTCAGCCAGTCATCCTTGAGGGATGGTTCATTTCAATAGTGTTGACTTTACCCAGAATGCTGAGAGGGAGGAAGTACCCCCAAGTCACCGTGCTGGTGCTCACCTCTGTGCCTTGATGCACCTTGCCTTCTGTACCGTTGATCTTAAACTTCACTGGACTCGCTCTTCCTCAGACTTTATGAGTGAGCTCAATGATGCCTCCTCCTGGCAGCCTTCTCAATGGGCTTCCTATTCATTGTATATGTATCAATAGCATCCAGCACATTGACGTGTGGGGAAAGGCACTCAATAAATGTTTGATGAAGAAAGGAATTAATTACCCTGTGCATAGCACCTTTTACATTTTATTGTAATTGCCTGTTTTCTTATTTATCACTCCACATACTCTGAACCCCCTGAGGTCAGGAAACTTATTTTATTCATTTGTATGTCCCCACTCCTAATAATGCATGGCACAGAAAAGAAACCAAACAAATGGGAAAAGAGCCCATGTATTCCCCTCTTGGGAAGCTAACTTTGTTGTTTAGAGATTGTACTTAAACAAGCTAACTTTTGTATAAGTCTTTCTGACATACAGTGCTTTTGTGTGGGGACTCCTGGCTGGCTCTGTCAGTAGAGCATGTGACTCTTGGTCTCAGCGTGTGAGTTCAAGCCCCACGTTGGGTACAGAGATTACTTAAAAATAAAATCTTAAAAAAAATAAAATATAAAAAATGCTTTTGTGTGTATTACTGTTTCTTATCCCTTGGGGACTGGGGGAGGGGGGAAATTGTGAATTAGATACTTGTATTATTCCCATTGTGCAGGAGAAGAAATGAAGGCTCATGAAGGGCCGTAGCTTGCCCGTGATCACACAGATGAAGCAAGAATTCAAGCTTAGTCCTCTGACTCTGAGTCTATACTCTGTTGCTTTCTCATCACTCTGTTGCTTTCTCATCAACAGCAAAAGTTTGTTCTCAACTCTTATCCACAAGTCCTACCTCCCAAGAGTACTCTCCTCTCAGCTGGCTGTGAACTTTGTCCATTCAGGGGTTAGCACATTGCAATTTAAGGGTTAAGATAAAAACATGTACAGAGCTTTTTGCCTTTTAAGATGACACTCCTGAAAGAGTGTCCAGAAGAGAATGTCCCTCAAAAGCAAGAATTTCAGACACCAGGCCAGACAAGGAGAAGGTGGTGAATAACTATAGACAGTGAGCTGGGTGACCCACGTTAGTTATTTTACTATGTTTGTTATGTAAAATGGCACTGTTGGTCATTTATTGCTGAATAACAAATTACTCCAAAACTTAGCAACTTACAACAACAGTAAACGTTTATGACTACACTCAGTTCTGAATATCAGGAATCTGGGAGTGCCTTCATTGGATAGTTCTGGCTCAGGATGTCTCAAGAGGTTGCAGTCATCTGAAGCCTCAACTCGGGCAAGAGGATCCACCAGATACTAGTTGTTGGTAGTAGACCTCAGCTCCTCCCCATCCAGTCCTCTTCATGAGTGTCTTCAAAACACAGTAGCTGGGTTCACTCAGAGTCCAAGAGTGAGCAAAGCAGAAGTCACAATATCCTTGCCTACCAAGCCTTGGGAGTCATACTCCCTCATTTCCACAGTATCCTACTGGTTGCAAGGTTAGCCCTATTCAGTATAGAAGGATATGTAGGCAAGGATCATTGGCAGCCATCTTGGAAGTGACTACCACAACACCAGTAGGTTGCTATGACCAGGATCTTTGTTCTGCCCCTAAATTTGCTTCACTTGTGGCTCCACCATGAAGTAAAAGTTTTGACTTTTATGTATTTCAAACAAGCAGGCCTTTAATAAGATAATAAATCAAGGAAAGCCAAAAACACAAAGTTATGTCCTCTGCCCTGATGAAGACATGAGTAGTCCGGCTCACACAGCTGGAAAAGCTCAGAAGAGGCAAAGAGGGCAGAAGAGCCAGTTGGGCTCCACATTCACTGTGACCCCAAATAATACCTTTGACCTCCCCAAATAAAGCTCCTCAGACAATCCTAAAGATACATGGCACTGAAGAAAGAAGACTTCATCATCCAACCTTAAGTTTGTGACTATACAACAGTGCCTATAGCTTACCACTATTTTTCTAGATTTTGTGACTATTAAGATATATTAGGCTGAATTTTTTTTTGTAAAGATTTCTGATTTGTAAAATGTAAACATTTAAGATATGCCCCAAGTTTTATAACTCTCATTTTCAATTGTTTCTTGTATTTTAATATGCAAGGAGGTACAAAAATTGAAGTGGCCCAGGTCTCTCCAAACATCTGAGAGGCTCTGCTCTTGGGTACCCAGAGTCTGTTCTTCTCGTTTGAAAAAATACAAGGTTGAGTAAATGACCACTGAGGTGGCCTAGAGACACAGTTGTCAAAGCTTAAATGTCAGCGCTCTGGGTGCCCCGACTGCTTGTTTAGTAAAAAGGAAGATGAAAGAAAGGGAGGTGCAAAGCTCAGATTCAGACCACCTCACCCGCACTCTCTTCACAGTATAGAGAGCGATGGAGGGCCATGATGTAGGAGAAAAACAGAGATTATTCTTGCAGGGCTTTTTTTCCTTATCCATAAAATCACCTGGAGACTGGCTGTTGGCTTAAAATCAAGCAAGGCCCAGAATATTTCACTGGGAGTTCACCTCTCCTCTGTGGTCTGCCTCCATCTGAGCCTCAGGAGCAGGGCCCTCACTCTGGAGCTGACCTGCTCTAGAAGGGCTATATATAGATGCCCTACCTTGGAAACTGGTCCACAAAAGGGCTGGCCATTTTTTTTGTTTGTTTCTTGTCCCCACTAGAGTCTTTGCCAAGAATAGTGATTGCAGCCACGGGCCGGGATGCAAGCTGCTGCAGTGTGAGGAGGCAGATAACGCAGCAACAATTTTGGGTGCCCACAGCGGTCAGGATGCCATGGTGCTGCCAGTGCCCTACTGAGGAACACATTCTGGATCTGCAGAACTGGCAAGGAGACTTCCTTGGACTACAGAGGGGGGATGTGGTCAGCTGAATGAATAAAGGAGGAAACCTCTACTCACCACCCACTTCTGAGTGACCTCCTGACCTTGGGCACGGCCAGTAACCTTGACCTGGTTCATTTAGGACCCTTCTCCTTCTCCTATCCAGTAAGTCCCCACTGACCAAACGGCCCTGTAATGCTTTGCTCTCCTTATCCCCTGGCAATCAGTAAAATCCCCTTCCTGGGTATCATATACCCAGGAGGGTACAAGCATCTCCTCCAAACCTTCCATCACATCTGATGTCAGCTGGAGCTGTCGAGGCCACCTCGAGCGCCCCACCACACATGCACACATGCATGCAGACCTTGCCATGTCTCCCAGTGGGGTGCAGAGTGTAAATTCATCTTTTCTTGTAAAGAGCAATCAATGTCATTGCAGCTGAAACATTTTGCCCTGCGGCAAGTTGCCTTAACTGCTAGGGGTGATACAGTTCTATCCCCTGCTCTTTCCTTTTGGAGGTCCACCAGCATAAAAGGAGAGTACCACCTGGCTTCCAGGGATGGCGATGTTATGTAGCAGAAAATCTATTGACATTGTGTTGCCACCAAAAACCAGCCAGAGGGGTGGGGCTCAGTGCAACTTTTTAACATTACTATGTGATTGAAAAAGAAAAATTGCTATTGACCCTAAGAATATATACAGTCATTGTCTACAACCATGTGAAGAGCTGCCATAAGAAAAGAGGGATTAGGTCATTTATTAATCCCAAAGGAAAGGCTAGGACAGTAGGGGAGGTTAATGGGAGGCAGATTCCAGCCCGATGTAGCATATCCCGCCTGAAGAAGTGGTGAGCTCCCTGTCAGTGGGTTGTCCAAGAAATGTTGGACAGATTTCAAAATGAAAAACAGATTTCAGGAGACTCAAATCCAACTGAGATTTTTTCTTTTTTTTTTAAATTTTTTATTTAAATTCAATTTAGTTAACATATACCGTATTATTAGTTTCAGGGGTAGAATTTAGTGATTCATCAGGTGCATATAACACCCAGTGCTCATTACATCAAGTGCCCTCCTTAATGCCCATCACCCAGTTACCCCATCTCCTCCCACCCCTGCTCCCCCCCAGTAACCCCCAGTTTGTTCCCTCTAGTTAAGAGTCTCTTATGGTTTGGGAAACACAAGCAAAAATGAACTATTGGGACTTCATCAGGATAAAAAACTTTTGCACAGCAAAGGAAACAATCAACAAAAGTAAGAGATTTTTCTTTAATGGAGTTAAAGGCACAGATGAGTGTTAAGAATAGAGGGAGATGTGAGCAATGGGATTTCTTATTATCTTTTCAGAGTTTCTAGTTTCTGCCCTCTTGTTCTTCCCAGACTTCAGAATGCACGGGGCTCTGGAAGGAGTAAGACAGGACCCTCAAAGAAGGTGGGCTGAGGGAAAACAGACCTCTCCAACTCAGAGCATCTGTGATTCTGTGAGGAAAAAAAAACACCCAAGAGATAAGGGGAATATTCCAAATCATTCCCAGACTGAATATTTAACAGAATTGGGTTTTGATTTTTTTTTAATAAGGCATCAGTGGTTTTTTTATAAGCAACAAAGAGACTGTGTTATGCAAATTTCCCCTCAGGGCTTTCATTAAGATGTTAACATCTTTCTTGTCACAATATCTACCTTATTACAATGAGTCATAGTACTTCTCAATTCTCATGCTGAGACAACTTATAAACTCTCCGGGCTGAGAGTGGGCCTGAACTTGTATTATGTTGTTGCTGGGTTTTTTTTAAGTGAAAACTCCTTCTCAAGAGTTCTACGGATGAAGTTGGGAGATAGAAGATTCAAGAAAGAGAATGGCCTTCCTGTGTGGTGAGCCCCATGGGTGAGCCCAGCATCCGAGGCGAGGGAAGTGGACTTGCTGTGTTCTGATGGTTGTGAATCAGCTCCCATTGGACCAAGTTCATATCTCTAGTGCTGAGAACATGCTAGAATCATTTGGTTTCTACCTGGGTGGGGGTGGGGGGCAACATCAAAGCCCTCTGAAGATAGCCTTTACCTCTCCATCCTGCCCTCAGCCCCTACTCTGGGCCACAGGTATGGTCACAAATGTCATTTTCCCTCTGCAGAGACTCATTCCATGGTCCTAGAATGAAAAAGGAGGTCCCATGGGGATGAGAGGTCTTTTGTGCAGGTCCAAGAGAGAGCAGGAGTATTTCCACTGAGCCCTGCACATGAAGCTTAGAACAGGGGCACAGTGAATCCCCAGCAGCTCAGGCTCCTGCTGCCCGGCAAAGGTGGGTGCTTGAGCTGACAGGGCGGCCTTCAAAGAGAAGAGACATTCCTTTAGACCAGGGGTAGACAAATCTGTGAAGGGCCAGAGAGTAGACATTCTAGGTTGTGAGGGTCTCTCTGTCATAACTACTCAATTGGGCACAAAATGGTGGCCATGTTCCAATTAAGTTTTCTTTATAAATGCTTAAAATTTGGATTTCACATAATTTTGCATGTCACCAAAAAATACTCTTTTTGTTTTAGTTTCAATTCTTAACTAGCAGATTGTATGAAAACAGGTGGCAGGTCTTAGTTGCCCAGGCCCTGCTTCAGGCAGGGCTCAATGATCAGGTCTTTCAGGCACTTGCAAGATACCCAGAACCGCTATAATGCACAATGGACCTGCCCAAACACCCGGGTTGACTAACTCAGCACTTGTGGGAGGTCTCCATCACAGCTCAGGCTTCTTTTGCCACCTGATCTCAAACGGAATGCTATTTCGAGGAAACCACGTAGAAGTGTTCAAAAATGCTTCTCTTCTGCCTGTTGGAATGTGAGTAAAGTATGAGGGAGCGGAAGTAGAGAGGCAAAGGCCCTTCAAGGAGACATTTGGCTCAGACAGAGAGGCTGATCACAAAACAATGCTTTCGGAATCATTTTAAGGAGGGTTGGTGCTAAATTGGGAAGGAAGAGGTGTGAGAGAGAAGTGAGTGAGAAAAGCAGGATGTGTGGGGTGCCTGGGTGCCTCAGTCAGTTAAGCATCTGCCTTTGGTGCAAGTCATGATCCCAGGGTTCTGGGATTGAGCCCCAGATTGGGCTCCCTAAGCAGGAAGCCTGCTTCTCCTTCCCCCTCTTCTATTCCCCACGCCCCACTTGTGCTCTCTGGCTCTCTCTATCTCTCTGTCAAATAAATAAATGAAATCTTTTAAAGAGGAAGAAAGAAAGAAAGGAAAGAAAGAAAGAAAGAAAGAAAGAAAGAAAGAAAGAAAGAAAGAAAGAAAGAAAGAAAGAAAGAAAGAAAGAAGGAAGGAAGGAAGGAAGGAAGGAAGGAAGGAAGGAAGGAAGGAAGGAAGAAGGAAGGAAGAAGGAAGGAAGGAAGGAAGGAAGGAAGGAAGAAAGAAGGGAGGGAGGGAGGGAGGGAGGAAGGAAGGAAGGAAGGAAGGAAGAAGGGAGGAAGGGAGGAAGGGAGGAAGGGAGGAAGGGAGGAAGGGAGGAAGGGAGGAAGGGAGGAAGGGAGGAAGGGAGGAAGGGAGGAAGGGAGGAAGGGAGGAAGGGAGGAAGGGAGGAAGGGAGGAAGGGAGGAAGGGAGGAAGGGAGGAAGAAAGAAAGAAAGAAAGAAAGAAAGAAAGAAAGAAAGAAAGAAAGAAAGAAAGAAAGAAAGAAAGAAAGAAAGAAAGAAAGAAAGAAAGAAAGAAAGAAAGAAAGAAAGAAAGAAAGAAAAGAAAAGAAAAGAAAAGAAAGAAAGAAAGAAAGAAAGAAAGACATGATGTGGAGCCCACCCTTTCTGGAAGTGGTCTTGCTGGAAAAGGTGGTCACCAGGAAATGAACCCCACATATAATTCCATGGCCATGGGGCTGGGGTCTTATATGACAAACTGGACGGAGGGAGGGCAGAGCAGTTAGTACAAGTAGACCTAAACTATAAGGGCTGCAGGGGGTAGGAGAGCAGTTCCCTCTGGTGACAATTCTCCAGGTCTTCAGTTGAGACATCCCTGCCCCCTCCCAGGTAAGGCCTCAGCCAGCACCTTCTGGAGGAGCGCATTCAAAGCTCACCAAAACAGGTCAGCTGGGGGCTGCTCTATGACAAAAATTCAGAGAACATGTAGAATGTCAATCTCAATAAATAATTGAGGTTGTATTAGGCGATGTATTAGCTTGGACTCTGGAGTTCAAATCCCACCTTTGCAATTTACTAGCTGTGTGTCCTGAGGCAAGGTACTTAACTTGGCATGCATCAGATTTCACTAGAGAGAATACCTATTGCACCCGCTGTTGAGAAGATTAAATGAGATAATATTCATGAAGGGCATGGCAAAAATAAAGCGTCAATGAGAGGTGGCTTTTTTCTTTTTTTTTTTTAGTGAGCTCTATACCCAATGTGGGGCTTGAACTCACGACCCTGAGACCAAGAGTCACATGCTCTACTGACTGAGCTAGCGAGGCACCCTGAAAGCTGACTTTTATTATCATCATAACCACCACCAGTTCTTAGAGTCTCCTTTAATTTTCCATAAATGTATTTAATTTGTAACTCATTATGTTCAATAGATCTTACATTTTGTGCTTTTCTCTTAAAGCTTTTGTATAGAATTTTTCCATATATGTGAATAACTTTCAATTTGTGGACAGTGGTTTATCATATTCCTTTGTACTGATAAGGTTCCACTTACTTAACCTCTCCCCAGTTTGTGAATATTTTGGCCTTCACTGTTATAAGCAGTGCTCCCATGAACATCTGTATAAAAACAGATTTTAATCTAATGGCAATAATTTCCTTGACTCTCCAAAAAGGAAAAACACTGCCTCAAAGTATGTGTTCATGTGTGGGTTACTTATTCATAGTCTGTCCTCCAGAATATTAACGTTGACACTGGTGATAGAACTGTCTGCAGAGAGCTGTCCCAGCCCTGGGGTTTATTATTTTAGCTTATTTTTTTGCTAATGGATGTGATGTGGGAGCTCACAATTGCTTTATCTTCCTTCCCTTTTTTTAATTACATGTGAGATGGATTATCTTCCTCACTAACTTTATTATTGCATTTGATATTTACTTATATTCTCCAGACAGGCTCAATAGACATGAGGTTTCATCCCTTGATGATGTGGGTAGGCTTTTTATATACTTTGAATTCAGACTTTTCTTTGTCATATCTCAGATACACGTTTCCTATTCATTTCCTTTATAGCTGGATTCCGTTGTTCCTCATGAAGTTTTAAATCTGTGTAGATCTTAACCTGTCATCCTTATTGCTGAAAATGTTAGAATTCAAGCAAGGAAGAAATTAGGTCTCCTCCACAGTTTAGTAAGGATAAGATTCTATTTTATTATTTTTTTTACTATTGTATCTTGAATCCACCTAGATTTATGATGCTCTTTGGTATAAATTAGGGGGTCTCGATTTTTCTCCACGTAGCTTCTAGTGATCACAACAAAACATAAAATTATGTGTTTCCCCGTGGTTCCTTATACTTCACTTGTCACATATTTTTAAAATGTTTCCTCTTTAGAGTCTCCTTCTGGAATTTCTGTTATCTCACAGTGACCTATATTCTGTTTTTAAGCCAATGCTATAGGATTTTAATAATTGCCGTTGTGAAACAAAATGCCTGGAAGGGCAAGTTTCTAGCAACCGATCCAGTACCTGGCGTACCCTAGAGGCTCTATAATGTTCACAGAAGGAATAAACAAAGCTTTCCAAATTGTTTTTATTCTTATATATCACGATTTGCAAAAACTTCTACTTAATTCTATGGAGTATTTTTGCTGTTTATTTAATAGGATCAGATCTGTAAGATAACTTGGAGAATCCTGAACAACACAGACTTGTCCTTCAAAGGAAGGTTTGCCTTCTCTCTTATTGGAATATAGGAGTGTAGATACGTGACATGGTAAGAATCTCACACGCTTCCCCTAATCTCTTCTGCTATTATTGTTTGGGTTGCAAGATCCTAGCTACTTTAAATTCTATTTCTCCTCTTTCTATTTCCTTGATATATACTTTCTTTGTCTTTAAAGCTTTGTTGTGGCATTTTCTGATCATGTTTCTCTGGTGATTAATTCTGAAAGGGACTCTATAGATTAAATTCTATATTAAAAATCTCTGGGAAACATTCTCCTATTAGGTCCTTATTTGCTATTTCCATAGTTGTTAAGCTTTCCTGCTATTTGCCAAAGACTGAATCTTCCTATTTTGTCATTTATTTAATCTTGCTGTGTTCTTAATTCTCCAGCTCATCTTACGCCTCACTCATTTGTTGTTGCAGTTGATTCTCGTCTTTTTTTTCATTTCTAACAATATTTCATGTTTGACAGGATATGTATTAAGCAACAATAGTTTTGATCTATTTGTGCTTATTTTTGTTATTATTATTACTGTTAAGCTTTAAATTTTCTTTCATTTTTTTTCCAGGCATATTTTCTCCACTGCCTGAACCGGGGCTTGGGTGTACATTTGTATCACTTCTGTCACTATTCATGTTTTTCCTGGGCTTTTACAGCTCTCTTTATTCTTTTCTGCTGCAAAACGTGTATTAGTAAGTTTGGGGTACTTTAGGAGGGAGGGAGGGAGGGCACAGGGTCCTTTGTTGAAATGTGTGATTGCCTGGCTGAGGAAAGGTCCAAAAAAAATCAAAGTTATATGAACTGAGGGTTCTAGAAGGGGGGGTGGGAGGATGGGTTAGCCTGGTGATGGGTATTAAAGAGGGCACGTTCTGCGTGGAGCACTGGGTGTTATATGCAAACAATGAATCGTGGAACACTACATCAAAAACTAATGATGGAATGTATGGTGATTAACATAACATAATAAAAAAAAAGGGCAAAATCAAAGTTATTGGTGATCCAAGGGGGAGGCGGGTTAATTGACCTCGAGATGCATGAGAAAGAGGAAACGAGAAGAAGCTTCCAACAATAAGTGGCTGGGGCAAAGGCGAGAGCGGGAGCATCTCTGGGCTTGGGGGCGGGGCGGGGGGGGGCAGAGAAGAGCAGATTCACACACCCTGTGTCTGTAGTTGAAGAAATCTCAGGCTTCGAGTAGGCCTGCCAGGGAAACAAGAAGATAATTGCCTTCACAGAAACAGGCAGAAATTGGAGAAGTTTCTGGAGGACTGATGAGCCAAATTTATGGTGCTACGTAAACATGAAAGCTTAACGGGAAGAGTTTAACAAGAGGTCACAGGAGCACCCAACTTTACGGCCAATTAAAAGTCAAAAACGGAGCCTCACTGCTGCTTGTAGCTGAGCCGATAAATCAGATGATTAGGTTGGCTGCAGAGCATTAGGAAACAGGGTAGTGTTGCAGCGCTAAGATTTCACGCAGGCCCACCCCTCATCCGCACACAGAAGGGAATGAGCAAGTGGTTCACAGGAACAAACAAGGTCCCAGTGGGTCAAGAGAGCAGGTGATGGGAGACACTAGGTGTGGAATCTAGAAATCCAGTGTTTGGAAAGGGAGATAGTACCCATGCGTTTCCTGCACTCCCCAGCGGCAAAGGGTCCTCACCTACTGCTCGAAGTGGCTCAGTCCGCCACTCACAGGCGTGAGGAGCATAACTCACCCACCGTCCTCAACCCCAGGTGTTTGATGCTTGACAACGTCTGAGCTCGCGTGCCTCACCCAGGTAGATTTTGCTTCTGGGATGAGAACTCCCTATCCATCAGGAGCTTTCCAATCTGCTGTGTGTGGTGTTGTGTTGTGGTTTTTTTATTGACCTCCCAGACTGGGACTAACAACACAGAGCAGACCGTATTGGAGACTAATTTCGATGTGACTTGGGGAAGAAGCCCTCCAAGGATGAAGTGGGCAGCCGTGGGGGATGGTGAGCTCCCTGCATCCAGGTGCTGGATTCATCTTTGGTGGGAAGACTACAGATGGATTGCTAAGTATGTAAACTGCTGGGCACGACCGCCTTCAAGACCATCTTCCAAACCTGAGGTCTTGCGAGATTAGGTGACGTGAGGCAACTTTCAGGTGTCCATCTGGAGGGGGCAGTACCTACTCGCAAGTGGTGAACGGGAGACTTAGGAGACAGTATACTGGAGTCACACCTTGGTCCTGCCAAGTCCTACAGGCTGCCTGACCTTTACCTTTCTCCAGGCAGTGAGATCATGATTTAAACCCATTTTAGCCCCAATCCCTAAGTCCTCCTACCTGTATCTCCGAAATTCCTCTTCCCTCCAGACCTACTGCCTCAGCCTCTGTGGGACCCGAGTCCTATCTCAGCCAGACACTTAGAAATTTTCTAATGAGGTCCTTGGTGTCCTTCAGTGTCCCGCCCCCAATCCGTCTTCCCCTTAGCCTGCAGAGTGATCTTTCTAAAATGCAAATTGGATCACATCACCCCCCTGCTTCAGATTGCTCATGTCTGAGCACCTTTGTGATAAAGATCAGCTTCCTTAGTATGGCCCACCAGCCTCCCCAGTTTTCCCCTGTGGGCTCAGTGAGAGCAAAGGGACCATGCACAGCATCCCCAGGACCTAGCACCATGACTAGTCCATGAAAGAGCTCCCTGAATATTAGTTGAGTGACTGAATAAACCCATTTCCTGCCAGCCCTGGTATTACCCCCTGTGTCAGCCCCACTCACAACAATCTCTCTAAAGGACAATGCCTGGTACAGCTCTGCATTCTGGAGTGTTCTCCGGAGCTTCCCCCGCAGCCCCCGACTGGCGCCCTCCCTGACATGCCCCCAACACCCTACCCTGCCTTTTCTAGTGGTTTTGAAACATGGAGGTTGTATACTGTTCAGAACCCAGCAAGGCTCTGAAGAGCACAGCCACCTTTGCTAGCATGTGCCAAAAAGGCCTCAGGATGCCACGCAGGGACAAAGGTCATGGCCCTGATGGCAAGCAATTAATGGCCTCTCCCTGCTCCTGGGGCCCCAGGGCTCTGAGAAGCAGCGAGAACCACGGCTTTTCTTAGCAGGGAGGGAAACAGCCTACCCCAGTCCCCTTCCCCTCCTCCCATGTCCACCTAAAGAAGAAAAAAGAAAATGCAAAAGGACGAAAGGGGGAACGAGGGGGAAACTTGCAGGCCGAGGTCAGCGCGGAGGGGTTGCTCTGCTCTTAATGAGGGAGGAAAGCCCACCAGGTAGGCCAGTGCAAGAGGAAGGCAGCAAGCAGCCGGTAATTTATAGGCAAGCAGGAAAACTGCTGAATTTGACACTGGTAAAGGGAAGATGTCAGCTCAACATCTGCTCCCGACACCTCAGCAACTAATTATTTCTCTGTGCACTGCAGTTGGCGGGTAGAACAACCCAGGGGCAGGCTCCGGCCTGTCAATAAGCCTGGGTTTGACGGGCAAAATAAATCAGTAAACAAATAAACACAACCTAAAGCCAGCCGAAACAATGATCCCTGAGCAGCCTTCCTTACCCCTCGTGGGACCAGCTGACCTCTGTGCTGAACCCCTGCCCCCCCAGAGTATCCGTGGTGATCTCTCTCCTTGGTGGTCTCAAGGAGCACTAGTCCCCGTTTCTGGGCCTCTTGTGCCAGAGCTGATGAAAATTTCATACTCTGTCAGCTCCCATCTTTCTTGTTAGCACAGTCTGTGAGGACCGGAAGAACCTCACATGTTTTCACAGAGCCTTTTTCTACTCGGGGTCTCCTATTGGACCAGATGGCCAAGAAAGTTGCTAAGTTTCTCTGGGAAGCTCTCTCTGCCTCCTTTCTCCTGTTTCATGGCCCAGTCACTACCTCCCTGCACACGTCCTTACCTCCCCGGGGTCTCCAGCAAGGGGAAACATCTGGCCGACGTATCAGTTTAGCCTGCGATTGCTGGTTTGCACGTCATCTTTGTCCAAAGAGCCAAGGATTGTTTCCATAACCCTGGAGCCTAGTGCGTACAAAGAGGCCCAGCAGAAGTTTGGGGAGCGGGGAGAGAAGGAGGAATGATGTGACAGAAATAAATGAATGTTAAAACAATATGTTACCCTCCCAGGACTTCACGAAAAACAGAACGCTTCATTCAAAAATGCTAACCGGGGTAGGGAAATGAAGACCACGTCTGCATCCCTGAAACTTTCCAATGCCAAGAGAGAAGTCACAACCCTGGAAAGATGGCAAGGGGGATACAGGGCCCCACAGTCTGAGAATGAACAGGTGGAAATAAGCACAGTTGTGCAGGTCATTGTGGAGTGCTCTGGTTGGGAGCAGGGGGCGGCTGGCTGGGGAGGGGAGGGGAGGGGACAGAGCAATAAAGGTAAACAGGTACAAAGGGCTACGGCTCTGGACTCCAGAGTCAGCCATTGCTGTGTCCCTGGCTAAGCACCATCTATTCTCTGGGACTCCGTTTCCTTTTCTGTAGAATGGGGATATGAGAACTTCCCTCAGAAGGTGAATATCAATAGGACAACGGAGCTTCCCCAACTCTGCATTTAGAAGATTTTCAAAGATGCACATCTTATTTTGTTGCTTCTGCTGAGAATCCTTCCATGACTCCCCACCATCACCACAGCACTGAGAAAAACAGCCAGTGTCCTCCACGAGGCTCACAAAACCCCCCATGACCTGTCCTGCCCATCTTTCCAACTTCACCTCACTCCTCATTTTTGCCTGGGCACACTAATCTTTCAGAGTCTCAAACTTGACTTGCTTCCCAACAGAGCCTGTTCATTTATGTGCTGGAATATTCTGTCCTTCCATCTTCACCTGGTTACTTCTACTCAGCTTTCAGATCTTCATGCAAATGTTACTTTCTCAGGAAAGTCTGTCCTGACTTCCCTGACCAGGTCGAATCCTCTTATGATAAAGGAAATTCCAAAACGCACACCATCTCACCTCCTCCACTGCCAACAACCTGGCCCAAGCGCCTGCAGCAGCCTCCCGTTGACCTTGTTCCCGCCACTCCTGCCTCAGGAGCTTTGCCTGCAGTGGTCTCTTGGCCTGGAATGATCTTCCCCCAGATCTCTGTGGGATCCTCCTCCAGTTCTCCTGGTTCCTTGCTCAAGACTCATCCCTCCAGAGGGACCCTCCTGGGCCATCTTAACCTAAAGTGGCCACCCAGTCAGATTCTGACCAATCCTCCTGCCTCATTTTTATTATAGCACATATAAACAGCTGAACTAAAATTGTATGTTTATTTTGAAGTTGTGTTTATTTGTGTTTTGTGTGCTGTGCTAGGACATAAGCTTCATGAGGGCAGGACTTCACTCTGCTCACTGCTATGTCCTCAGCTCCTAGAACAATGCCTGACCCACCAAACGGATCTTCAGAATACAGTGAACTCAGGGTGCCTGGCTGGCTCAGTCGGAACAGCATGTGACTCTTGATCTCAGGGTCGTGAGTTCAAGCCCCACATTGGGTACAGAGATTGCCTACAAATAAAATCTTAAAAAAAATAAAACAAAAAGAATACAGTGAACTCCTTTTGGTAGTAATATCATAATGGCTTTTGACTGATTACTATCCGCCTGTCCCACTGAACTACAAGCTGTCAGAGGGGGGACCATATTAGTGTGTACTCATCATTGCATCCCAGGGCTCCATATGCCTGACGCATAGTAGACACTCAATAAACACTTACTGAATAAATGCATGTGCAAGACAATAGCTGCATGGAAATGGAAAATTATCAAGTAAACACAAACACAAGTTTCCATTACGAAAGCGATGAAAGGGTTCAGTCGCATCTCCCGATCATGCTTGCTAACACCAAGAAGCAGTGGTGTGGATAATTTAATCTGCACTCTGCTGGCTCAATTCTCTCTATCGCTTTTCTCAAGGTTTTTTGGAGGGAGGGGCAGGCTCAGGGGAGCACATCCTCCCGCCTCTCCAATTTCTCCTGTCCTTTCCGCTCAGGCACAGCACACAGACTCAGCGGTTGGGTCTCCCAACTTGCTTCCAGTGCCAGCCATTAACCATTTCCCCCCATTCAGTGCTCAGAGTCACTCACATAAATCCTGTCCTTTCCTGCATGGGCAGCCCAGTGCAGTTCCCCTCCTACTCACAGGCAGCCTGCAAGCTCAACCCAACCGGTGGCAAACACTCCTCCCGTCTCGCGCCCCGCAAATGACATGGAAGAGGCTGAGAGACGCCAGGAAAGAGCTGTGAGAGCGTACAGGTTGATGGTGTGTGATGCCGTAAACTTCATTGCCACATATTTGAGAAGACAAAAATAAGTTACTGGCGTCTCTGCCACTTGGAGGAAACATAGCCTTTCCCGACTCGGGGACATAAAACTTTATAGCACCCAGCTCTCTCAGAGCATTGTAACTCACCTTCCAAAGGAATTCATCAAAACCCAGACACAGTTTATGTCATCACGGTGTTTAAGGTGGTGATTGAAATTACTATAAGCCCTCCAGAATTAGTCCAGGGCTCAAAGAAGTCAGAGTATAGACATCGAAACAGACGAATGAAAACATCAATAGCCATAGTTCCGAACTCTTTTTCTGTTCTGCTGCGACCTTGGTCAGTATCTTTTGCTCCATCCAAGGTCTGTCTCTAGGAAAGTATGGGAAAAACCACTGGGAAACATCGCAAGGGAGTCCTTTTCGAACAAGATTGCTGTGGTGTTTTTCCAACTTTGCATTTTAAGGTTTTAAAATGGGACCATTATTCTTTGACCTCATTTCCAACATTTCCCAGTGCTATCTAAGCAGCACTGACCCATGGCTTTGGGAAAAGAGTGTGCGGATGGAAGACTTACTTATTAATCATGTGACATAGGGCAAGACATTGAATTATACCGAGCCTCAACTTCCTAATCTTTAAAATCAGGATGATCAATTCTGCCTCATAAAACTATACTGAGAATTAAGTGAGATCATCTTGAGAGCTTATAATAAATGCTCAGCAAACATCAGCTTCCTTTTCTGGAACGCCATCTCCGTTCACGGCTTCCCTCAGTTAGCAGTCTTCGTGTCACGTTGGTACTGACTGTTGTTGCTTCTGCTTTGAAATTCTTTTTCTTGTGCTTCTTCCTGCATCTGTTCTGACTTCAAACTCGAATACAAACTCTTTGGGGACAGGAACTGCTTTTTTTCTTTCTTTGGTAAATCATGATTTCACGACATCTAACTATTTTGACCTGTGTACAAGACACATCAAGGTTTTGTTGACATGGTGGATGGTGGCATCAGAGAAAATCCTGGGAGAGCTGAGGGAGGGCTAGGCCTCCAGCACTGGTCTTTCACACTTTGCAAGCAGGAGGGAAGCTCCTGCCCCAGAAGAGGAAATTCTTATCTCTCAGCTGGCACGATTTTTTTTTTCCTGTGGTCCTAAAAAGGCAGCTGTTTTGTTTTGCTTTAGTTGGTAACCTAAATATTATATGGAGTGCTAACCCAAATCCCCATAATAAGATCTGGATAGGGATACGGAAGGTCAGGTGTAAGGTTGCCAGATTTAGCAAATAAAAATGTAGAATATTCATTGAGATTTGGATTTCAGCTAAACAACAAATAATTTTATAGTGTAAGCACATCTCATTCAATATTGAGACACGAACTAAGAAAAGTTATTTGGTGGTTAGCTGAAATCCAATTTTAACGGAGCATCCTCTATTTTATCTGGCAATTCTGGTCATGTAAAGGCAAGCACAAAACAGCTAGATAGAGAGGGGTAAGGATAAGGAAGACGGAGAGAGCAAAAAGCAAAAAACCAAAAACTTTCTGCTCAAAATGAGCCTTCAAACCAAAATCCCAAAATATGTAAAGAAATTAAATTAATACAGACAGCCAGTGAAGCATTTGTAACACAAATTCACTGCAGATGAAATTCTTTTTTCCAACAAAGAGCATTGAGACTAATCTATTTATTTGGGGGGAAGTGTAATATTAGTGATTTTGTTTCTTCCCAAACACACTGAGCATGGTAAAGATTAAAATAATTCATTGGGTCTTTTTTCCTTTTGGAAAATAATGTATATGGAGTAAAGATTTTAAAAATCCAAGCCAAAATATAATAAATAAATAAGAAATATAAATAAATTATATCAAGTTGTACCATGTAGAGATAGATAACCACTGCTCTCTTTTTGGTGCCTTTTAACTTAAGATATGAAGGACAGAAGGAAAAAAAGTCAGTCTTGTCAAGCACTGAGCAAAGAGAAACACAGAAAGCAGTATGTTCAAAGGTCCTGTGGTAGGAAAGGTCTTACTGTGTTTAAGGAACTAAATATGGACCAGAATGGCTGGAGTGAAGAAGCTATCAGTGAGATATGAGGTTGTGCAGTTGCCAGTGGCCAACTAGTTCATGCAAACCTTGCTTAGCTTTATAATTTTATTCTATGTGCAGTAAAGAGCTGTAAATGTTTTCTTTTATTTTTTTAAAGATATTATTTTTTTATTTGACTGAGAGAGAGAGCCAGAGAGCACAAGCTGAGGGAATGGCAGAGGGAGCAGGATAAGTAGGCTCCCCCTGAGCAGGGAGCCCGATGCAGCGCTGGATCCCAGGACCCTGGGATCATGACCTGAGCCAAAGGCAGATGCTTAACCATGAACCACCCAGGCACCCAGTTGTAAATGGTTTTAAGCAGAAGTGGATGTATATATTTAGCAACCATCCTTCTATTTGCATTTTTCCAATAGTATTTTAATAATTAGCTATGGCTTTTCTTTTTTTCGTAGAACATTTTTAAAAATTGAGATGTAATTGACATATAACATTATATTAGTTTCAGGTGTATAGTATAATGATTTGCTATGTGTATACATTGTGAAATGATCACCACAGTAAGTCAAGTTAACATCCATCACTACACATAGTAATAGATTTTTTTTATTTGTGATGAGAACTTTTTAGATAAGGTTAATTTTACACAACAGTTGGACAAAGATTTTTCAGTATTGTATCTTTAGTATCTCCTTAGAGAAAATTAAACCATAACTTCCAAAGTGAAAAGAATAAGAAATGATTAAACTAAGCAGAAAAAAAAGAGTAAAATAAGAAAAAGAATCCACTAAAATTCTGAGAAATTATTTTTTTAAGATTTTATATGTTTATTTGTCAGAGAGAGAGAGCATAAGCAGAGGGAGGAGCAGGCTCCCCACCAAACAAGGAGCCCGATGTGGGACTTGATCCCAGGACCTTGGGATCACAACCTGAGCTGAAGGCAGATGCTCAACCAACTGAGTTACCCAGGTGTCCTGAAATCTGAGAAATTAAAGAAAAATGTCACTGAAATTTTACAAGCTCAATTCTTGGTAAAAACTCAGACAGGACACTGTTAAAGAAAGTTTTTATAATCTGAAAGATGGAACCAAGGAATTCACTCAGAAACACAGACATACACAGTTTATGTACTGCAGTTAAGAGACAAGAAGTAATGATTAAGAGAGAGACTTTTACATTCATCTAATTCCAGAAAAAGAGAAAATGAAAAGAATGGCAGAGAATCAGTATTTGAAGAGATAATTGCTGAACTCTTTCCAAATTTGGATGAAGACGTGAGTCATTAAATGGAAAATGCATTCAAGGCATCTAGTAAGATAAATAAAAGCAAATCCAGTCACAGACACATTAAAGTATAACAAAGATCAAGGGGAAATCTTAAAATTATCAGAAAAGAAGATAGAATGACTAGCCTAATAGCAGACCTGTCATCCACAAAAGCAGATGTCAAGGACAGTAAAATATCACCCTCAAAAGGCAAAAGGAAAATAAATATAAACCTAGGACTGAATTTTGCTGTTAGCATCAAAGACCTAAGAACAGAGACTTAAATCAAATAATGAGTTCATTGTCGGGGGTCGCAGGGTGGTTCAGTCGGTTAAGCGTAGGACTCTTGATTTCGGCTCAGGTCATGATCTCAGCATCGTGAGATGGAGCCTGGTGTCAGGCTCCACGCTCAGCGGGGAGGTTGCTTGTCCCTCTCCCTCTGCTCCTCCCCTTGTTCTCTCTCTCTCTCTCTCTCTCTCTCTCTCAAATAAATAAATAAATAAAATCTTTAAAAAAAAGAGAGAGAGAGTTCATTGTCTCAAATCAAAGAAGCGTGGAAGGGGAGAGGCCATCACGAAACCTGGAGTCCCACTCCCCTTGTTTCTGCTCTGCTTTCCTTAGCTTGTGGCTTCTCTCTTCATTGTTCTATAGAGGCTCCTATGTCCCACCAAAGGACAAGGGTAAAAGTGTGTCCCTCTAAGCTAAATTGGCCCCCTTTAGGAAGATTTCCCCCACTCAGTGTTTCCTGCTTACATCTCATTGGCCACTCATGACTATGAGAGTCTGGAAAATGTAGTCTTTCTGCTGAGCACACAGCTGCCCCAAATAAAATTAGTGTTCCAATTCCAGTTCTACGGAAGACGGAAGACAAGAATGTGGGATGGCCAGCTAGTGGTCACTGCTACAGCTATTATTTAAGAGTGTAAGCAAAAGAAAGACATTTCTAGCCATAAAGAATACCAAAAGAATTTTACAGCCTCTCACTAAAAGCAGTATCAAGGACGTACTTCATTTAGAAATAAAGTGAATCCAGAGGGAAGGTACAGATCACAAAGAGCAATGGGGACCACTGCAATTTATAACATGCCAGGAAGTGCCATTGCAGTTTACTGTAAAAAATAAATATTAATTTTTGTTTTTAAAAAGGTAAAACTAGGGCACCTGGGTGGCTCAGTTCGTTAAGCGACTGCCTTCGGCTCAGGTCATGATCCTGGAGTCCCGGGATTGAGTCCCGCATCAGGCTCCCTGCTCTGCGGGGAGCCTGCTTCTCCCTCTGACCCTCCCCCCTCTCATGTGCTCTCTCTCTCTCTCATTCTTGCTCTCTCAAATAAATAAAAATCTTCAAAATAAAATAAAATAAAAAGGTAAAACTAAAACTGCAAATAAAAATTACAAGATGGTGGAACTATTTCAACGTGGCAAAATGTTAAGATTTTATAATGCTGGTGGTGAGTATATAAATTATATATTCTATATTTGTCTGTAAGTTTGGAACAATTGATAATTTGAAAAATTAAGAAAGGTGATACTTAGAAGTTTAAAACATCTATATATCAAAAGACATCATATTACAAATTTAAAAAGCAAGAGAGAAGGACCACAGGGGAAATGTTTGCAATATATTCAATGGGGAAATAAATCAATATCTATTCTATGGAAAGCTACCATACATCAATAGAGAAAAGACAAAACCCAATGGAAGGAGAGGGAAAGGATATGAATGAGATTTTGTAAAAGAAGAAATACAAATGGCTAATAAATATTTTTAGAAGATGCTCATCCTATAATCAGGGAAATTCAATAGAAAACAACAATAGGGTGTTTGTTCTTAACCCACCAGAGAAATAAATATTTAGCAACTTGAAAATACCCAGTCTTGGCAAGAGAGGAGAGAAGGGCTACTCCTGGACCCTGTCAGTGGACATGTCATTTTTTAAAAAGATTTATTTATTTATTTGAGAGCGAGAGAGCACAGCAGGGAGGGGCAGAGGGAGAGGGAAAGAATCCCAGGCAGACTCCACAATGAGCGCAGAGCCCCACACAGACCTCAATCTCACAACCCTGAGATCAGGACCTGAGCCGAAACCAAGAGTCGGATGCTCAACTGACTGCACCACCCAGGAGCCTCAGTGGTTATGTCATTTGGCAAAACTTGTTTGGATTGCAATTTGGTAGTACTGAAAATGTTAGAATAGCTATACTATTAGACACATAGTTACACTTTTAGAAATCTACAGAAACCATTAAGCATGTGTACTAAAACAGACACATAAGAGTGATCATTGCAACACTTACTACAGTCATCAAAAACTGGGACTAACCTAAATGTCCAACAGTTGGAGAGCAGTGGATAAACAAATAATGATACACTTATACTAGTCATGGAGCCATTTTAAAAAAGGAGCAGACCAATTACTTAGTGCCGGGCCTTCCAAGTTTGGTTTTCTCTTCTCCTGGACAGGAGGCCTCTGCCGCAACCATGTTACGCCAGATCATTGGTCAGGCCAAGAAGTATCCGAGCTTGATCCCCCTCTTTGTATTTATTGGGGCGGAAGGTACTGGAGCAGCTCTGTATGTCTTGCTCCTGGCATTGTTCAATCCAAATGTCAGTTGGGATAGGAAGAATAACCCAGAACCCTGGAACAAACTGGGTCCTAATGATCAATACAAGTTCTACTCAGTGAATGTAGATTTCAGCCAACTGAAGAAAGAAGGTCCAGACTTCTAAATGAAATGTTTCATTATAAAGCTGCTTAGAATGAAGGTCTTCCAGAAGCCATCCACACAATCTTCCACTTATCCAGGAAATATTTCCCCTCTAAATGCACAAAATCATGTTGGTGTATTGTGTTGGGGTTTATGCTGAATAATAAATATCTGAAACTTGAAAAAAAAAAAAAGGAGCAGACCTCTAGAGCAGGACATATTGTGAAGCTCGGCAGGCCAGCAAATGAATACCGCAAGAGCACACACACGCATGCTGCTTCAAAATCGCCCATGAGTATGCTCTGTGCTTGGAACAGAGACTAGAAGGACACATACTAAAACAATAATAGTGGGGAATGCCAAGAAAGAGCATGAGATAACCACAGTATATTCTTCTGTACTGTGTGAATCATTTAGAAGATTTAATATTTAAAAGGCAAGAAAGACAGTAAATGTTCTGGAAGGAGTTCAGGAAACATTGCTAGGCTTCATTTTCCTCATCTCTAAAGTGAGCATAACTACACCTAACCTTGTTCTGATCTGACCTGGAGGTGGGTGGTAAGATTCCAGTGAATACATTAAAGGAGCAATGAACACATATTTGGGGGAAAAGAGAGAGAAGGAGAGAGACGATATTCAAAATAATGGATTATCATGGAATAAGTGGGGCCAGGCATTTTCCATACATTCCTCATGTGAAACAGATGTTAATGTCCTAATTATCTTACCTGGGACATTTAGTGGTAAAACCAGCCTAGTGAGTGGCAGAGCTGGGGACTGAACCAAAGGGGCTCTGTCTCCATGCTTTCCCAGAAACCCCAGCGTTCAGCATCTGTTGAGAAGACGTAGCTGCAATGAGTTCCTCTTAGTCTCCACCACTCTCCAGCTCGGGGACCTTGGGCAGGTCACTAAACTGCTCTGTGTCTCCGTGTTCTCTTTTTGCAAAATGGATATAATCATAGCACCTACTACAGAGAGTTATCATAAAAATCAAATGAGTTAATACATGTGAAACACAGCAGCACCCAGCACAGTGGCTGGTGTGGGTGTGCTGGCTCTCACTATTATTTGCTTCATTCATCTGGTTGGTCAGTGAGAGAGAGAAGCATTTTCCCAGGCTCCACTGCTGTGGGGTTGAGTAAGGAGGGAAAAACTTAATATGAATCTCTTTTCCCCCTTCAGAATACGTTGTACACAAACAAAACTCTTTAGTATCTTCTTGGTCCCCAATTCTTGAGGACATCTCCGCCACTCCCTGTCTGCTCCCATGGCAAGTAAAACCCACGCCAGCCCCAGAAATGGGAGCTGCCCATTCACGTGGTGCCCACAGCCAGCTCCACTCCAAGCCTCTGTCCGGTCCAACTTAGCACTCATGAATCCATCCTGCCAAACTAAAGACCAACATTCAGGGTGTCTGGAGCCAGCAGATGGATCAGCAGATGGCAAAAGCCAAATGTCCATGTCAAGGTTTCCCTTTGAGGGGCATTGTGGAATTGGTATTTCCTTCTTAAATTGTGCATCTCCCCAGGACATGGAATGTCTGCTCCTCTGTCTGCCACAGCACACCAGGGGCCTGACTGAGCCCAGCTCCCCCTCCTGGGACAGGCCACCTCATCTCCTGGCCAGCTTCTCACAGACCTCCCAGAAGTTCATGTACCCCTGTCCACTCCTTCTCCATTCAGTGGGGAAAGAGGTTGATGGAGGGTTAGAAGACGTGTTCTCTGTGCCGGCCATGCTGGGGAGCAAGGCTGTGAACTCCGAGAGCTCCAGGGACGGAATGGCTCAGTCTCTTCTCAGGGACGTGCGGAAGCAGGGGCTGCCCCTGTCCTGGCTTCACTCGCTTTGTGCTTCAGGGCTCGGGACTGCCAAACAGTATCCTCCCACTGGTAGGTAAAATGGCTTAGGGAAGTACGGAACAGCAGTGAGCCAAGGATAAAGAGGCTAGAGAAATAAAAAAGAAAGCCAGAGAGATAAAAAGAGCCCTCGGGAAATGGCAGCTCCAGAAGGCAGCAAGATGCTTTCATCTTCCAGCAAAAGAACAGCATCCGATTCTTGGTGTTTGCAGATCTTTGCAAACTGAAGAACATTTTGGGAATGTGGGAAGGCAGTGCTCTCTCTTTCAGGAGTGTAACTGTAGCCCCCTTTGACCTAAAGGGGTGGCTTTGGGCAAGTTGCTTAATCTCGCTTAGCTGCAGTTTCCCCTTTGAAAGACAGGATAATCATCTGTACCATATAAGGCAGATTTGGACTTAAACAACATAGAGGTTTATTATCCTGTCATGTGTAGGTCATTTCAAGATGCCATGGCAGTTCCATAGTCATGGGAGGCTTCAGGCTCTATCTTATTATTTCGCCATCCCGGGCATGTGGCTTCCAACTTCAAGTTCACCCCCTGGTCCAAGTTGGCTGGCAGAATGCCAACCGTGGTGTCTGGATCCTAGGTAGAAATTAGAAGGAAGAAGGGATGGGCAAAAGGGCATACTCCCAGCTGAGTCAGCCCCTTTCAAGGATTGTCCTGGGTCTCCTTCCCACCCCACCCCCCAAAATTTTTGCTTACATCTCATCGACCATCCCTGGCCATCAGGGAAGGGAGGCTGGGAAATGTCTTCTAGTCTTGCATGTTGCCACATAGAGTAAAAGGAGGCATCCGTTAGCAGGGAAGCAGATGAGAGGAGATGCTGGGCAGGTAGTCTGGGCTGTAAAACCCCAGAGAGTCATTAAAGAACAGCAGGAAGTAATACATGCGAATAAGCACTTCGTAAGCTCGGCAGGTATGCAGGTGTTCGCAGTCACGCTCTCCTGTAGATCCTGTAGAGTGGAAAGTGGAGGGCTCAGAGGCATTCAGGGTCAGTAGTCAGTAAATGATAGAGCTGAGATTCCAACTTATGCCCATCTATGACTTTCTTGTCCCTTCCCTTCCAATGGGTGAAAGAAAGAATGGGTTTGTCTCGGGAGGTCTGTCGTGGATCTGGGCAGGGGAGGTCAGCAGTCAAGTGTAAATGGCCCAATGTCTACCCCGCTGAGTCTAAATTTCAAGGAGCGGGGATCCCCTTGCGAGCTGAGAGCCTCAGCTGCTCTCCACTGAGTGTGGACCACTGGTGGCCCTCAGTCGTCTTCAGTCTCAGGGAGCTTTGTTCACGATGTCTTCTTTGAGATTATGGTTGCTTTTAATTCTACCTTTTACCAAGGTCCTTGGGACCAGAGGCCTTCAGGCACGAGTGCCTAGAAATCACATCATATTACATTATTAATTACCGTGTTATCTGGTGTCAACTAATGGACTGATGCTTTGGCAAGCAACGCTGTGAAATAGAAATCTTTCCTAGTCCCTTCTCCCTGCCTCTCCCCAGCACACAGGCAGAAGGCTGGGCATCATCTGCCCAAAGCTGTTCTGAACCCTTTGGAAGAAGCAGCTATGGCTGCTGGAGGCCACTGTCCTGTCCTGTGGGGGTGGGAAACACTATGGGTGCATAATGAGAGAGACGTTAGCTCACTGGGAACAGAATGATGGGGACAGACATCCTGGGGTGTCTGAAATCCAAGATAAGAGGGGGTGGGACCAAGAGGGCACGGACCAGCAGAAGATTTGGATTCGGTTAGTTTGTGAGGATAAGGTGCTAAAGAAAGGCTGCAAGCATCCAGGAAGGGGACAGTCAGCCTTCTGAAATACAGGATCCGCCTGGAATGCAGGCAGAAAGAACCTGGAATTGTTCGAGAAGCCTGAGAGGGAGCCCTGCTGCTTACACCCCAGAGGGATGTCAGCTGGGCCAGTGGATCAACAGCTCCACGGGCCTGTCCTTGCTAGGCATCTGTGGCTGTCCCCCAAGGCTCCCTCGACTCTGTAGTCGCTTCCTGCTTTCCAAGTAATGCCTCAGAGGTCAGCACGTGGGGTACCTCCACCCAGAAGAGGACCATGAGCATAAGGTGTCAGCCCAGGGACCTGCTCTGCAGAAGGGAGCTCTTCTTTCTCCTTGGTCCTCCCAATGCCAGGAGCCTTGAACTAATGCAGAGATCCTCTGGTTTAAGGGCCATTCCCAAAGGTTTCTCACAGGCTTTCATGACATTCCAGGACAATCGAGGCACGGCTGCTGGTAGATGGTGGAGTTTTGAGTTGCAGGTGACAGGTGGTAGAAGCACCCTCTCTCTGTCTCCCACCATCTTCCGAGCGGTCAGGCAGGCTGAGTCAGCAAGCCTTGATGGGCTCTTCAAGTGGGAGGCAAACACTTGGCCTCTTCCTACTTCATCTCTATGGTGAGCAAAATCTCAACCTGCAGGATTGCTGTGAGGATTAATCACATTCGTAAAACGCTTTATACTGTGCCTGATGCAGATTAGCTGCCTAACAGGTGTCAGCAAACTCTTCCGGCACAGGGCTCCTCCCTTAAGTAGTCCAAATGGGAACACAGGTGGGGAGGGCAGGTGGAAACAGGTGACGACTCCACGGAGGAAGTGTTCTCATATCCTATGATGGGGGCTCCAGGGACCAGGCGCTATCACACACAGTGAAGGTCCGGCTCCTCTATCTTTCTTTTCGGGAATGAGAGCCACCAGCAAAACTCTGGAGAGAGGCAATATGTCATAAAGCGTTCAGACTCAGATGTGGTCCAGTCTCTGCCATGCGCTGGTGAGATATTCTCAGGCAAGTTGCTCAACCTCAGTTAAGCCTCCGTCACCTGGTCTATGGTGACAGAGAGTCATCGTGTCGCCCTCAGCAGGCTGGCAGTCTCTGAGGAAAGCCCCCAAACCAGCCCTGATGGTGCAGGTGACCAGGGAGCTGGAGCCAGCATGCACAGCACCCCAAGGCCCCCACTGGTTAGCTCCCGGAGCCTCTGCCAGAGAAAGGCCAAAGCCAGGCATCTGTGAGATTTCTCTTTCCTGGGTGTGGATGAGCATGCAGGAAAACCACCAAGATGAGGCCATCTCCTGTGGGCTTCCCACCCTGATTCCACTCTGCTATCATCATCAGACATGACCTTGCCCAGCTTCACAGCACTTTGGGGGCAGGATAAAGGAGGCAAGAAACTCCGGTCCAGAGAAATGTACACCACTGGGATCATAGGCCTGGAACGAATGAGAACTCAGGCTTATAACCAATGCCCAAGATTCAGACTCATCTTACTTTCTCATACATGCGTGCACATGGACACCTACATAGCGCCTAAACAAGCTGGACACATACTTTTAAAACTTGCACTTGAAGTCGATGAGAAACAGAGCACCTTTACATGGCAAGCGAATACTTGGCATCTTCCTTGGTACGTCTGTAACAGTGGGCAAAATCCCCACTTGCCAAATTGCTGCAAAAATCAAATCACACACAGAAAACGCTTCACACAGTGCCTGATGTGGGATAGCGCTTAAAATGTTAACGATGTATTGCTGCATGCAGACTTGTCCTGGATCCACTCACATATAATCATGCAGGTTGTGCCCTGCCCCATTCCAGGAGACACCAGTGCCATAGATTATCAAGTGCATGGCCCTTCCTGGATTTGGGCCGTGTACATCCTGCACCACCGTCCTGAGCGCAAACAGCTCCAGGACATCCCTTCTGCCTTTGACTCTCAGCTGACCTTCCTATCCCTTCACTTGCTCTTCCCCAGCTCTAAATCACCCCACTGGTGGAGAGCCTAAGTGGGGTAGCCAGCCAGGAAGGCAGTGTGCGAAAATACTGAGGGCAGTCTGCTTTCTTTGCTCCCTCTCTCAAGGTTTACCTGAATCTTTAGTCTCTTGTCATTTTTTAGGGTCAGTGGCTGATTTTGGGGGGCATGGTGTGCTGCCTGATAGTGCTGCCTGTGTGCTTGGGGCCCTGGTTGGGCTACAGTGGCCACCAGGTGGAAAAAGGATATTGGGAGTCCCTGGGATGTTTTACCCTCAGCACAAGCTGGAGAAAGAAACCACGGGGCTGCTGCTGTTATTTCAGCTTCAGTGATGTTGAGTCCCAACCCCGAGTTATTTATCCAATAAGCCTGCGAGGCAAGGCCAGAGCCTGGCTCTCAAGGCCAGCCCAGTCCCCAATGCACTAATGACACTTGACAGACACCAAATCCTTGCAATTTCCAAACAAAACCTTGACGCTCCAGTTCCAGGGCTCCCGGGAAACACTCCATTGCTTCGCCAGGCTTTGCTCAGCTGGTTCTCACTGATTGCCAACAATTCCCAGCTGAGCAAGTTCCTTGCCCTCCAGCCCCTCCCTCCCTCTTAACCCTCCTCTGCCCACTCCCTTGTCCCGGCTTCAGCTGGGGAGCCCTCGGAGAAGCTGGCCAGACAATGTGCCCTGATTTATGCTGCTTAAAATTACATCACCTGTTCGTACACGCTTTCTCTGGTTGCTGAAATGACATCTGCGGGTTGGTGGGGCTGGGATGGGCAGATGCACCATGTTAATGGTACAGAGTTCCTGGGTTCCTTCAAATATCATCTGCCAAATAGCAAAAGGTGGCAGCCCTTCACTCAAAAAGGCTTTGCACAAGACACAAGACAGAAGCAGGCTCACAGCCAGATTTCAATTCTTTATACTCCACTCCAGTTCTTGTTCTTGAAACAGAGAGGGTGGGCTTTTCTGTATCATTATTTTAATTATGGAATAATTCAGACTTACCAAAAGAAAGGCCAAATAATATCATAAGCAACTATGTATCCACCACCTAACTTAAAAAAGGGAAATACCGAATGTGTGGAAAGCCATACGGTACGCCAATACCATTTTCTCTTCTCTACCCCAGATGTTACCACCATCTGAAATTGGGTCTTTACTGTCCTCCTGTGTCTTTATACTTCACACTATTTTGTCACCTTTTTATCTTGAGATACTTGTCACTTCACATGCAGAGGTAAGAAATAATAGAAAGAACCCATACAGCCCACACACCCTTCACCCAGTTCCCTCCGGTGCTAACATCTTGCAAAACTATAGTGCAATATCACAACCAGAAAACCGACATTGATGCAACCACTAACCTTGTCCAGATCTCACCAGTTTTATGTGCACTTGTGTGTGTTTGAGCATGCATGTGTGCATGTGTGTGGGAGAATTTAGCTCTACTTAGCTCCATGCAAGTTTTCCTCATGTGAAGATCCGTGTGACCACCACCATAGGGAGACCCAGACAAAGCTACCTTCATCTCTCTCCCTCCCCAGGCCCCTGACAACCATTAATCTGTTCTTCATTTCTATTATTTTGACACTGCGAGTAATATAAATGGAATCCTATTGTGTAATCATTTAAGATTGGGTTTGTTGGTTTGTTTTTTTCAGTAAACAGAATGCCCTTGAAATCCATTTAGTGTTGCATCTATCAATAGTTTGTTCTTTGTTGTTGCTGAGTAGTATTCCACTGTATGGATGTACCACAGTGTGTTTAACCATTCTTCCATTGGAGAATATTTGGGGTATTTCCAGTTTGGTGCTCTTCCAAATAAAGCTGCTATGAACATTTGTATAGAAGCTCTTCTGTGAACATAAGTTCTCATTCTTCTCATGTGAATGGCTGAGATTGCAATTGCTAGGTTTTATGGTAAGCACATGCTATTATTTTTAAAATATGACACTTCTTTGAAACATATAATGGTATCACACTGTGTATATTCTTCCGCAACTCACTTCTCTCTCAACACATGTTCCTTCAATCATATTCATGTTGATATATGTAGCTCTAGTTTATTTACTTGTACTGATATGTAGCAGTCGTTGTATGAATATGCTATAATTTATATGTCCACTCTAGTTCCCATTCTGAAAGGCATAAAGTTGTGGCATGGGAATGGTTTTGTAGGCAAGAAAGTAATTTGCCTTCCTAGTTTTAGATTGTTGCAATATGGAATAAGCCTTAACTCGTCTAGAAGACAAGACTTGGTAATTTGGTCTTGATTCCATCCACTAGATGACCTTGGTAAAGTCACTTGGCCTCTCTGAGCTCAGCTTTCTCATCTGTAAAATGGGACCCTTAATAACAATAATAAATACTTGACTTAATTCTTATGGGAATTAAATGAAAATATAGTACGTTTACTAAAATAAACTAAAACATGTTGAATAAATGGCAATTAATTTTATTAGTTAATAATTACAATTAAATACCAAATACCACCGATGGAAAGAACAACCAAAGTAGGCATTCTTGGACTTTTCATGGAAAATCCAATTTCAAATAATTTCTCCCATTGTCCCCCTAAACTGGCTTGTCAGCCCTGTCCTGCCATCAATAAATAAGGTCAGGGTAACCCCAGAGGTCCTAGTCCTGACCTCGCCCTAAGGTGATGACTGTTATTATACTTTAAGATGAGGAACCAGAGGCTCAGACATTGAGGACCACACAGGAGCTGACTCCATGGCCTTTAGTCTGGATCCAGAGTCCACACTCCTCCAGCTTCCTCGCTGCTGTGAGCGGCCTCCGGGGAACCCTGGGTTGCCCAGTCTCGGCATGCAGACAGAGAGCGTGCGGGTGGTGGGCTCCGGGTCTTCTCAGAGAGGGTAAGAGGCTCCTTCCTGTGCCCAGCTCCCCAGGGTCCTCTCTCTTCACCTCTCCAGAGGCCCATCCATCCTCCCAGGCCCCAAGAGCAGAGCAGGGGGCACTGGAACCGCCGGACGACCACAGGATGAGAGGGGGGCAGAAGGCATGCAGGGAAGACTGTACCAGACCCAGAGGGGAAAAAAAGGACTTAAATATACATTGCTATATTGTTGGGCTAAGCAACAACCACAGAGTGACGTGACAACAGTCTCCAAACATTTAAAACGTGTGAGTCCTCAGGAAGGAGAATTTTTTTTTTTTAGCCTGGAATGAGGAAGGGAGACGCTGGGGGATGGGCTGTTGAGGAGCAATGGGACGCGATTCAGGAGGGAGAAGGAACTCCGAAGTCAGGTTCCACTCTCCCTACCTTTGCCTCAGTTTCCTCCTCTGTAAAGTGGGATGAGGGGGCTGAATATTCTCTAAGGTCAGCCCAGCTCTGATGTTCTTTGGGAGAAAAAAAGAAAAAAGCTTTTACATCAGTCTGTCTGTCCCTGAGGAGAGGCAGAGAAGAAAGCAACCCTCTGGGGCATTCCTGTCGCCCGCGAGGGTACCAGGCTTGGGGTTGCACAACCACGTGATGTGGCTTCCTGCCATTTCAGATTCTCCGTGTCACAGTCCACTTTAGCAGGGATGCTTCCTGGGACAGCAAGTGAGGGGGTAGGAGAGAGAGGCAGATGGGGCTCTTGGGAGGGATTAATTTTTGCTTCTGGGAAAGGGCATTGCCGGAGCTCTGTTTCCCAAAGTGGGATCCCCCGAGCCCCAGATCCTGGCCCTACCCAGATGTCTAGGCAGAGAATCCCTGAGCAGAGCCTGAGGGTTTGTGACCCTGCTTGCCTGTTTTCCTCCGGGTTCCACACAGGCTGCAGCCCCATCACACCGGAGACGAGAGGCCAAAGGGCCTGCAGCACTGGGTGCCCCAGACACAAACCCTACCACCCTGAGCCATTCGTGGTTCCATAATTGGGCCCCAGCAACTCTCCCTGACGCCTGACCTGAGCCTGTTTTCCCAAGGGAGACAGTGCATTCGGGCACCCCCTTCTCAAGACAGGCTCTAGTAGAAAGTGTCGGACTTAAAACTCATCATCACTATTGGAAAACCGAAGGGCGCCTACACTCCAGCCATCGATCCGAGCCCCCTCCGCACCCTTCACGCCCCACCCACATTCCTTCAGTCCTCCCTCTCCCGCCTGATCCTCTCAGGCCTCCTTCAAACCGCCTGGCCCACCTGCCCCTGCCCCTCTGTGCCCACTGCCACCTGCTCATACACGAAACATGCTCTCCCATGCCTCCTAGGCCCCAGCCCTTACCCTCAACCTCTGGGTCCTGACGTGTGCCAGAATCCGGAAGGTTTCTGATGTTATGGAGGGGACAGGATGCTTACTCCCTCTGGGGTATAAAACACCCCAGCCAGGTCTGGGCCAACTCCCAGCAATCAGGCACATTAATACTACTGCAGGGAGACCCATGAATATTCACGCCAAGTGGGGATAAATAAAGGACTATAAATAGCCTCCGTTCAGGGCAGGTTTTGCCTCCAAATGAGTTACATAAAGCCTCTATGTTTTCTGGTTTCTGTGGCTAAGAGAGTAAGGGCCTGACTAGTTAGTCCTGGCCTCCCCTTCCACCTGGGCCAGGACCCACTCAGCTCTCAGGGGTCCCCTCCCTGCTCCGTCCCGTGGAGGATGGGGTCCCCCCCCATCGCCGTCCCGTGGTCTGTGACAGCCCATTTCTCTGATCCTGCCCCTGAGAGCTCCATGTCCCTCCCTTCTCTAGGCTGCTCTGCCCCAACCCTGCACGGGGCTGGGGGAGGGGGCTTCTCATTGCGTAGACTCTGCAGAGCACCGCGCTGGGTGATCACCTGTCCTGTGACACAGAGGGGTTTCTGGTGATGGTCCGGTGACATGTAGACAGGGGTGTTGGTTGAAATGGAGGCATCACCAAAGGAGACTAGGGGAGATGCTCGGCACACCGGGGCCTGTGTTCATCCCTGGCACCGCCTGCTGTCTGGGGCGGGCGTGCACCCTCCCCACGAGATCCGAGGGCGGACTTGGAAGGAGAGACTTCCACGGGGTGCCCTGAGTCATTGGAGCAAGGGCAAGGCCACTGTGGGGTCAGGACCCAATGCCAGTGCAAACCCGAATGGTGATGAGGACAGAGCCAAGCCTGTCCTTATGATGCTTTCATGCAAATTACAACTAGACTTCGCTTCCAATGCAGGCCCACCCTCCAGCCCACCCTTCGCTCGGCACTGGAGTGCAGGCCATGCGATGCAGGATCACATGCCACGACTGCCGCATGGAACACCGTGGGGCTTCGAGGAGGGTGCCTAGCACGTGGGCCCCAGTTGCAGGGCCGGCTCTCAGATGCACAGCGGGTAAGACACCTCTTAAATGGCTTTGAAGGCAGCCAACCCTGGGGCCCCCAGGGACTGATGGCGAGCTTGCCATACTCTCTGGGGAAGGACTGGACGGTGTATTTAGCAGGGAGTCGTACTGTGATGTCCTGCAGACGGGGGGCAACACCCAGACTGCTCAGTGTTGAATTGTCACCTGCATGAGACCCACAGACCGGGGAGACGAGGCGTTTAAAGACCCTTTGGACCTTAGGTAGTCAAAGCCTGGCTCTCTGGAACTGGCTGCCCTGGGGAGGCAGGAATCTTGGGAAGCTGTTGCGGAGGCTGAGCGGCCCCCTCGTCCTGCAAAGCCCCTTCACGCTCGCACCTGCGCCCCAACCCCAGCCCGTTAAGAGGAAGCAAGTGGTAGATAATTAAGCAAACACCACAAAACAAAAAAAGGATGACAAGTATAGACAAATGGAGAGGAGGAACTAAGCCTGAGAAGGGACCGCTTCAGCTCACCTACCCCTCCCCACCTTCCCTGGAAGATGGAATTATGACCTGAAATCACTGGATACATATTTTATTATGTGGATAATTTAAAGGATTAGAGTGAGACAAAGAATTCATAAGCTGTCGTCACATTAGAAGACAAATTATTTCCATTAATCTCTGAAGAAGGGAGGGAAGGAGAGAAATGGGAAAATGTAGGCAGGCAGAGAAGGAGGAGTTGGGGGGGGCAGGGGAAACAATGGTGCTTTCTTTCTCCCCGTCTCTGGCAGCACCCCCCACCCCCAAACACGCTGAGCCTCTGCTCCAAATAAGGCTGATTTGCATTGCAGATTCATTTCAGCTGCTTTTTGCTTCTGTTGCCAACCAGAGATGGTTTAAATAACACGTATTGTTCTGCGTGATTCCTTATGCAAATGTTTCTGGCCTGTTTGTTATTCCTGAATAATTTCCAGTGCCTGCTGTCTGGGCAGAAGCGGCGGCTCACTCTCCCAGCTGTGCAGGGAGTCACCTGCCGGAGGCAGGAGGCACGGGCCCAGGGACAGGGTTCTGACGGCCAGCCGGATCAGGAAGGCCGGCAGTGGTGTCCTCCAGAGCCAGGTGTACAAGCCCCATCCCGGCTGGATCTTAGGGTGGAGAAGCCAGCGCAGGAGGCACTTCGAGAACCAAGTCCACTGTGGGATTTTTCACAGACTGAATGAAGCCCGGAGGAGGGAGGTGCCCTCCACACCAGGGTCCAGGGGCTTCTCTCTGCAGGGGAGCCTGGGAGCGCAGCCAGTGGGGAGCCCTGTGCACGAGCAGCCATGGAAGCAAGGACTGGCCTCCTGTGAATGAACCAATGAGTGAAAACAGTGATCTAATGAATGCATTGTGTGTGCATCCACTAAGCATCCACCTTTTTCCAAGAGTGGGGTTTAGAAAGTGAGAACACGGGGGCACCTGTCTGGCTCCGTAGAGCAATCGCCTCTTGATCTCGGGCCTAGAGCTTATTTAAAAAAGGAAGGAAGGACAGAAGGAAGGAAGGTAGGAAGGAAGGAAGGAAGGAAGGAAGGAAGGAAGGAAGGAAGGAAGGAAGGAAGGAAGGGAGGGAGGGAGGGAGGGAGGGAGGGAGGGAGGGAGGGAGGGAGGGAGGGAGGGAGGGAGGAAGGAAGGAAGGAAGGAAGAAAAGTGAGAACACAAAATAGGCCCTGCTCTCCAGAAGGTCGTTCTCCAGAGCCGAGGCTGGAGCCTGTGTTCTAAGCAACACCACCTTCAAGGTTTACTTCCCTCTCACCTCCACAGGCTCACAAACTCAGGGCAAACTCAGGGCCTTTGCGCTCTGTCCTAAAACCAGAGCATGCTAGTCTCTGTCCTTAATATGTCCCTACAATCACCAATGGATCAAGGCTAACATGTGGCTGGTCATTCAGGTCATACAGGTATAGCCCTCCCTCCCTCCCTCATATGTTTGTACCATTTATTCATTCCCCAAACATTTGCTGCCCTCCAGTGATCCTTGCTGAATGGGGTAGTGGTTAGATGTGTAGGTCTGGAAATCCCACAGACCTGGGTTTGAACCCCCACCCTGTATTTTCTATATGATGTTAGGCTACTTTAGACTCTGTAAGCTTCAGTCTCCTCGTTTGTAAATGGCAATAGAAACGGTTGCAAGGATTAGGTGAGGTAATAAAGATAAAGCTCTTTGCATAGACCTTGGCACATGATGACCATTCCAAAATTCTCCTCTAAAAAGCATAAACTGCTAGGCATGCGGCTGCAGAGATGACCACCTGGGGGCAAGATGAACAGAACAGCTCTTTCTGGGGGCACTGAGATGATATGACCCAGAGGCCACAACCAAGCAAAATCCCAGGGGAAGAGAGGAAGTTCATCAACAAAGAAAGGGCAAGGGGCCCTGAAATGTGTATTTTTCTCAAGCAGCCCAATCTGCTGTGATTTACACTCAAGCTTGGGCACCAGGACTCCAGACCATTAGGTGCTTACAGCTCCTGCCCACCCCCCTGCAGTGCTGACTGGCCCGTGTTGGGGCCCCAGCCTTGGCAGCCCCTTGCCCTTGCTTCACTGGGGCTGGGGGGAGGGGGGCTCCGCTGGGGCAGGTGCGGAATCATCAGGCTCTGTGCCGCTGCTCCCTCTTTCTCCAAGGTGGGCTGGGGGTGGCATTTGAGGATAGAGACGAGTAAAGAAAGTGGGCACTCAGGACAATGGAGCTGAGTGTTAAATCGGCTTCCTCCTACGACTTCTCACCACCACCCAGACATGCTCCTGAACAATCGGACTCATTTTCACCAGCAGAGGGCGCAGGTCGGCACAAGGGGCGGCAGGCTCTACTAGGCCAGGGCCGAGTTGAGGGACTCCTTCTGAGAGACAGTGGGGACCCAGGAAAATCAGTGGCTGCTAAGACGATTATTATGACTCTCAGTAAGAAGAATGATGCCACCATACTTGGTACCTTTCTTCAAAGAGCTTCCTCTCGAGTCCCTGAGGAGTGGGTCAGGGCAGGGATTACCCCTTCTTGGTTAAATTGAAAGGATGCCTTTGTCATCAGGAGGTTGGGGTGAGGGCAGGGGACGGGGACATTTTCTGCCAGTTCTGGAGGCCCTGGCCAGCTGTCCTCAGTCCTTCGTGTATAACACGGGGCCAAGGATGACTCCCTCCCCGAGCGGGGCGGAGCTTACCTGCCGCGCCCACCGTGCGGCAGAGCGGGTAGCTGGCCGCCGGCAGCAGGGCCTCCACGACACCCCCTCCCACTCCCACGGCTCCTGCAGTGTTGCTTTCACACTAGCTTTTCCCCAGAAGGCCAAGATGCATGTCCCGCAACAATCCTGCCTGGCCTCTGGGTAGCTCTGCGGGGGTCTTCACATAGATGGCCGCCTGAGCTGCGGGTCAGACCACTGCCTGTCTGCACAAGCCCCCTCCTCTGACAAGCCTCCAACCCAGCAGATGTAAGCCGTTAGCAAGAAGGAGGTTTTTAAACTACGGTTGGCAAATTTGTATATTCCTAAGTTTGATTTTTGCTTTTAATGAAACTTGGTAATTTTTTCAGTGCTAATGGGACTATCCCAGTGTTCTGAGAATTGTTAAAATGATGTCATTTAAACCTTTTGACTAGATGTGCCCCAATGCACCTGCAGATGGCCTCATTTGGCACCGTCCTCCGAAGGCACAGCCTCTAGGCAGCACACTTCTTGGGTTTTGCTGAGGTTCTTCCGGTCTTGTTTGGGAAAGAAGACCCAGAGGGGCCCTAAGAGTTTTCTCTAAAGATCTGGCGGCTGCCAATGGACCAAATCCAGAGGGTAGGTCTCAGGGATGGGCCACCAGAGACTATTTCTGTTCAAAGAGAGTAAATGTCCCAGTGCTTCCGAGCGGTCTCATCAAGGAATGGGCTGCTTTGAGAAGTACAGAGGCTAGCGGAGGCTGGACACTAGAGGGAGGATGGGGAAGGAATTCCAGAGTTGGCTAGGAGATCGACTGTGTTCTCTGAAGTTCATAGATTTTGTAGTTCCAGAATGTGTAGAACACAAAGCAGGTGTTCTGGTAGGTAGAGAAATGAGGCATTTTCCAGAAGGAGGGGACCTCAGGCCCCTGAAGATGAGTAGGGTTTAAGTCAGTGGAAGGGACAGATTGGAATATTCTCGGCCAGGAAGCAGCAGACCCCAAGTTCCCTTTCTCATGTGTGGTCCTACCACCCTGCCCACTCCCTCCTGGCTTCCCAGGAGAAAGCACCTGGATATTGGATGTCAAGTTTTCAAGAGGAGCCCCCCGGCCTGGAGAGGGGCAGTTTCTAGAGGGTGACAGATTCCCCTTTTTACCCCAAAGTGGGACCCCCTCAGGTACCTTATGAAATGTCGCCCCAGCAGCCCTGACCACACAGCCCCATGTCCAAACACGGGAGTTCAATGTTGGCCCCCACCCCACCCCCCTCGGCTGAGCTGGAAGGCAGCTTGTGCTCGGAATGGGAACTGATAGGCTGTGGCTTGGCTGAGAAGGGGTCACCTTAGCCATCAAATCCCATTACCCACTGCACAGGCGATGCGGTCAGATGTGGAGTGGTCGATGGGGAATTGGCAAAAATACCAAACCAACCAGACAGCTACTGAATCCGATCTCTGTGCCAGATGCTGCCCGAGCCAGGAAGTCAATAGGTGCTAACTGGGGCAGACGTTCCCGAGGTCGGCATCTCGACAGGGCCTCCTCGTGCTGTCTGTGGGACACGGAGCCAGTACTTAACCTCTCCAAGCCCTCATGTCATCTATGACCAGGAGAGAAGAAACCCTTAAGTCCCAGGCTTGCCAGGAGGGTGGGAGCAGATAGAGTCTGCGTCTTCTTGCGAGAGAGAGGTGGTGTCTAGCTTGCAGAAGGTACTCACCAGATATCCATCCATTTGCATCATATCCTCATTTTGTCGAGGGTGATGGACAGGTAGTGGGATGGCAACATTTCATGTACAGAAATTGTTCTCATTTCAGGGAAAAAGATGAGAGGGAAGAGTAGTCACCAAGTACAGCCTTAAAACCCACTAGCTTTGAGCGTTATAGTTCTAAATGCACATCTGAAATTTGGAGACCAGTGCCACTATTCTCTTGGCTCCCTCCGCGGTGTCCTAGGCTGAGTTGGGTAAGTAGCATCTCGACTTCACCAGCTTGGAGCAATTTTATGCAAGGCCCTGGGCCTTAGTTTCTTCATCTGCAAAACGGGTGTTCTAACACCGACTTCACAGAGACCGTGCAAGGATGAAACGCCATCCTGCCTGTGTCACCTGGCACAGTGCCTGCAAGTGACGAAAAACGTGAGCTGCCATCCCCTTTCTTCCCCCGCTGCTGAGGCCAGCTCTTGGTTGGGCACCATCACAGAGATGTCACGTTACCTTAAGCAGGTCACTTTTTTACTGTTTGCTCCCTCAGTTTCCCCAGCCGTGGATGGTCATCCACCCGGGACAGCCAAGAAGCAGGATGGAGGAGGGTGCTGAGGGAAAGGAAGAAGTCAGCACCAAGAAAACTGGTCAGCATTTATTAGGAGAATGTTCTTGGTGGATTTCAAAGGAATTAGTGGACTTTGTCTCATACCAGATGCCACACAGCTCTATCTTTAGAAACTTCTAAACGAGAGAAGGTTCCAGGGATATAAGCATCCCTGTTCTCCAAGGTTGGCTCTATAAATACCCTCCCAGTCGGCCTCGGTAACTCTCTCCTCTGACCCAGAAATAGCCCCTCCTGTCAGCAGCCCTGGGAGCACGCAGCGGGGGCCCTAAGAGGTGCTGGACTCTGAGCAGGGCCAAAGGGTCCGCTGCCCATCGCATCCTCCAAGGTCACACACGCTCACTGTGCTTCCCGGCTCTGCCAAGGAGGAGCTGGGAGCAGGGAGGAAGGAAGCAAAACAGAAAATATAGTCACTGTCCCAGAGCTGGGGGGACAGAAGGGGGTGGGCGGGGAGGGCAGAGAGCAAGGCCAGGGCAGGAGGGGTGAATGCTTGCTGTTCCCCTGACTGTGCTCTGAGCTTCTGCTCTGCACCCGGCAGAGCGCCAGGCCAGGAGCCTCGATGGGAGGCCCACGGGGGCCGGGCAGGGAGGTAGGAGGCAATCCCAGCAGTGTTGTCTCCTTCCGGGAGAAATAGAAACCTGAGTACCAGAATGCTTCCAGGAAGTGGAGCCTGAATAGGAAAAGAGAAAATCCTCAGGAAAGCGAAGAAACCAACATATTTCCTCACTTCTCCTGCCCAAAGGTGCCTTTCCCTTTGTACATCTCTGCAAACGGGTGTGTAAATGGAATGTCTTCCATACGAATGATGCTCTAAATCCAGGCCAGCTCTATGTTTGAGGTAACCTAGGTGAGCTCGTCTGTTAGGAAGCTGATTGTGCTCACTGCACACACACACGCGTGCACGTGCATGCTTACACACGTGCACACACACCACACTTTACCTGCTTCATCTGTGAGTTTCTAGAAGCCAGGCACGCCAGGCTTGGGCCTCAGCGAAGAAGGGAGCCCCTACCTACCCTGAGCACATTCTGGCGGTCTCCACCGTCTGGGAGCTGGAAAGGATGATGTGTCTTGGGGCTGTTTCCAGCAGCTGACAGGCAGGGCCAGGGAGGCCCTCGCCCACCCCCTCCCCAGCCCCTGGGGGCTGGCCCAGGGCAGGGGTGGCAGCTAAGGGAAGGGGAAGCAGTGAGGGGAGGGGAAGGAGGAGGCCAGGGGCCATGGAGACAAGGAGAGGCAGGAGAAGGGGCAGGGGAGCGGCCCTCACGTCTTCCCCATGGCACCCTACAGCCCCTCTCCTCTCAGCTTGCTCCTCCCCAGAGCCCACATGCTTGTGCACACGCGCGTACATGCATACACACACACACATACACACGCATACACTCTACCCTCAATCCCTGCCTCCTGTGGCCAGGCTCTCGGTGGGCACAGATGGACCTTAGTTCCCTAGGACCAACTCCTAGGACCACAGTCAAGGTGACTGTGGGGCTGTGTGGCCTCAGCATGACCCTTGGCCTCCAGATGTCTCACATTTGCCTTGCGACGGGGGACTCCTCGGAACAGCCCCACACAGCTGTGAACATCAGAAGAGACGATGTTTCTAAAGGCACAGAGCAGCTGTTTGATAAAAGGTGAAAAGCAGTTGCACAGCACTGTCTTGAAGACATCACGGGTTTGATATGCGCCTGGGAACCCACCCACAGACCGACTCCTGTCACTAACCTGGTTTCTCCAAGGAAGGCCTTCCAAGTGCCCGGCTCGATTCTTCAGTTCATAAATGAGACTCATTCCCAGGCTGGACCACGCACGTGCCCATGACCACGTGCCTCCCTCCAGGCCCATCCTCCCGCCCTCTTGGAACATTGGGGTTCATGTAGTGACTTGGACCAGCAGACCTGAGCTACTCTTTGGAGAGGTGGATGGTCTGCCTTGAAACCCCGGTGTCGCATGACAGAAATCACAGGCTTGATCCTGAGCCACTGCAAGTAGAATTAAACAGTCGGCAAGACTGCAGGGTTAAAAGTCAAGAAAGCAATTTAAAAAAAAAAAAAACTGTTCTCAATTCATTCTGTAATATTTCCTATTTACATTGAAGAAATGTCAATTCTTGGCTTTAGACCTCACGAGAGACCAAGGATTGAACAATGCTTATGAGACAGATATAAATCTTTGATAAGACAATAACCGCAGAAAGAGAGACATGCCTGGAAACATTAAGTGGGTGAGATTTGGTCCCAGCTCTCTCTGGCTGCCCTGACTTGACTTACAAACGTCCGGGTGCTCTGCTCACTCGTGGTTCCTGCATCTAGTGCGGAGTGTGGCCTGTCCGCGATGCGGGTGCTTCATGTCTGTGCCTCTTGATCCCAGCAGGAAAGAGTAATTGGAAGTGTGCTAATTATTTTTTTATTTGTACCTTGGTCCCCAAAGCCTCAATGTTCAGTTTGCATTTGTCTTGGTGCCTGAGGCAGCTGTGGCTGAACCCCAAGGCACCGACGCTGGCCACAGCTTCCCTGCCAGGACAGCCGGTGCATCACAGACCGGGTCATCTGCTGAGCATCCAGTGGTATCTAGGAATCAGGGCAAGAGCTCAGGGCAAGAACAGGACATAAAGAAGGACTGTAAAGCCTTGACCAGGCTCTGGACCTCTTGGAGAGTTTTTCAAACCATACACCCGACCTCGGGTTTGGGAACGAGGTAGGTAGGAAGAAGTCCTACTCTGGAGTAGAGCAAACTCTGTGCAATTTGGACAAGACTAGGAGAGGGGGCAAGGATTCTAACGATGACAGTTTCAGGCAAAGAACCACATGGTGGGGCGCCTCTGTGGCTCAGTCAGTTAAGCAACCGTAAAAAGTTAAAAAAAAAAAAAAGCAACTGACTCTAGATTTCAGCTCAGGTCATGATCTCAGGGTCGTGATCTCAGGGTTGTGAGATCAAGCCCGGCATCCTGCCTCAGGCTCTGCACTCAGCGGGGAGTCTGCTAGAGATTCATTCTCTCTCTCTCTCAATCTCTTTAAAATAAATAAATCTTTAAAACACACACACACACACACACACACACAGAAAGACAAGGTAAGGACAGGAGGACCTGTGGGTCTAACTCACAAGAGTCTACAAATGACGTGTTGTCCAACTGTCCAAACTGTGAAGTTAGACCTGGTGCAAACTGTCAGAATTGTGAAGTTCAACCACCCTTATCATTTATTAATGACCATTAATGGCTGGTCCTGAAGCACAGACAAAAGACAAGTGACCAGTTAATAGACTTGTCTGGTGTGAGGCTTGAAAGCACTTCGTTATTTTTCTCCGTCCCTGGGAGAACCATTCGATGTCCTTTGGTTTTCAGGTGTGAAATCGAGAGAGGCCCCTCCTGGGCCATGTGTCCTGGCAGTCAGGCCTCCCAAGCCTGCATCCCCTGCACTCGTGTGGGGTCTGCTGGCCAGGCCTCCGCCTGTGATCACAGCGTCTCCGGAGCCTTCCTCTGACACAGCCGTGCCTGGGTCCATGTCGGAGGCCCCCCGAGACACCTCCTGGAGCTCACGCCACCTGCTCACATTCTCCTGCTCTCCCCCAGGGGGGGACAAAGGCCACTGGACGCCCCTGCCCCACAGGGCACTGCCGTCGGAGAGATGTCCTTTGTCTTTACGGATGCTTTTGCCCGTGCTCTCAGGGGTTCTGGGGAAAACAGCAGCTTCTGCACCAGCTGCAGACTCTTGTCCATGGCCCTCAGGGAGGGCAGAGCCGGAGGAATGGGGTTTGGGAGGACACCATCTGGTCTCCTCCCTTCCACTCGCACTGCGGAATCGTGAAAGCCCCTGGGCCTTTGCCGGCATCCCCCCTCCACTGCAGACCAGCTCCTCGTGAGGCGGCTGCACCAGGCCATCAGCGGGGACTCTTCCTTTCAATATGGTGCTGCAAGCTCTCAGGCTAATTCTGTCTCCTCCTTCTCCCCACAGGACCATGTGCAGACCCTCGAAACACCCTTGTGCCTCCCTTCTGCAGATTCTGGTGATTCCTCCAAGGAGGCCTGAGTGGAGGCTGAGTCCTCCTCTGCAACCTCAGAGCCCCTGGCGTTTCCCTGCCTGCAGGCCACATGGCCCACCTTGCTGAGGCCCCGCCTGTCCGCAGCATGAGGGAGGCTGGACACTCATGGAGGGTGGGGGGCCCTGGTGGCCCTTCAACTAAGGGCCACGTGGGTACTCAGGAGCTGTCTTGCAGGGCCCATTATCCTTCATGTGTGTGCTGGGGACTGGGAATGGGGGAGCAGGGCTCTCCCCCAGGAGGGCTAGGAGGTCATGGCCTGGCGGGCCAGTGCACGGGGGCCCTACGGGCTGCCTTGCCGAGCATGAGGTGCCCCATGTTCAGAAAACAAGGTGAGCAGCTGCTCACTGGGCCATGGGAGAAGAGAGAGGGTGGCAGCAGGTGAGACTCAGGAGTCCCCTCTCTTGGCTATGCAGATAAGCACCAACAGGAGTTGCCACTCACATCAGCAAAGCAGAGGGGTAGCCAGAGTCCCAGTACTTAGCTTGCATTGACCCCTTTGAAAATCTCATAAATGTTAGGGACCACATGTACAACATTTTATCCACAATTGTAGGGGTTGACCGAAATTCCAGGGTGCCACAGACGTAGATCCTGCTGGCTGGCCTCCCTGGTTCCCAGTCGCTTTGTCATTCCATGCTCTGTCAGGGCCAGCCTGGGGTGGGCAGCTGTCCCCTCCTTCCTTCTGCCCCACCTCCTAGTAAGAGGGTACTGCAAGGTCCCTGGGCTCCGGTTACTACAAGATAAGAATGGGTGGGGGGTTCTACATCTGGGGTCAGTGTTTCCTATCTTGATGAAATGTGCTATCTTTGCCCTGCTATCGAAGAAAATAGAACCGTGGCTTGTGTGTCCAGGATTTGTGGCTGAAGCCATGAACTTTTGAGAGTCACCACATTCCTCATGTTACAAATATGTTCTCTGCCCTCAGAATCAGGGCAGACAGGGCCCAGCCTGCCCCACCACCCAGCTAATGGCTGGGGGAGCCTCCAGAGCCCTGCCCAGGACAAAAAACAGAGTGGGGAGCCCCTCAGGAAGGCTGGAGGGGGTTCGGATAATCGATAGCACAGCCCTCATCAATCTCAGATCCGCATCGGTCTGTGGCCTATTAAGCTCTCCCTGTCTGTCAATAACCCACTATTATTGCTCTCTTGCTGAGTGCTCTGAGACTAGCTTCCATTTGGCCAGAGAAAAATAATGATTGTTTGTTTATTAGTTGGGAGGAAATGTCCAGCCACAAACGTGCATTGGGCCACAGCCAGGCTCCGTCAAGCTCTCCCCTGGCCCAGCCCCTCCCTGCCAGAACCCTGTACTGACAGATCTGTAAGCTGGGGTCTGTCCCAAGCAGGTGGCCCCTGGGGGCTCCAGGGGTCCTATCGCTCTTTCCACACAGTCAAGACCACACCAGCAACCTGGCTCATCCCTTAGCTGCTGCAAGGGAGGTGGGGCACCACCCTGCCACGCAGGCTAACATGACAAAGGGACCCCAGACTTGTCTGGCCACAGGCTTGAGCCCTTGCAGGTGAGCTCCAGGAGGCCCCGGCCGGAAGCTGCTGGCTGAGAGTCCGACAACCGTGCCCCCGCCCCCACCGCCCCCATCCTCTCTCCACCGCCTCCCTCAGCAAGGTCCTGCTGATGTGGTACCACTCCCAGCTCTGCCACTTACACGCAGGGAGATCTTGGCAAATTGTTTAACTTCCCTAAGCCTCGAGTGACTTGTATAATAAACAGGAATCTTCCAGTTGTGTCACAGGATCTGCAGGAGATGAAATATTGTAAGTGGGCAATCCGAAGCCTGTGCATACTAGGCCCACTGGGTCCTGTCCTCCAAGGACAAATCCTCGCGCTCACCTGCTGGAGTAAGTGGTGGCCTGTCCTCCTAATCTGCCTGCCTGTGACTTCACTTTCCCAGGGGGCTGAGGGAACCCCATCCCCAGCTCCCACCTTCCTTGCTAGCCTTCAAGCCAAGTGACTTGCCCTTTCCTTTGGGAGAATTGTTACTGCTAATATCTAAAAAGAAACCAGAAGGTCCAACCCAGGCTAGCACTCCTCGGGCCTAGGCCCAAGTCTCAGCTCTGACCCTTGCTGGCAGCGCGACCCCCATGCAAGTCCTTGAACCTCCCAGACCCTCTAGTTCTTCACCTGTGAAGTAAGAGGGCTGCCCCAAATCAGCTGCATGAGTCTCTGCTGCCCTGAAAGCATTGTTTCCTGTTAGAAACAGAAGAACCATCTGGCAGCATCCTCTATGGTATGGATCTCTTGTCTACTTCTCTCCTCTTTTCTTACTGGAGGGGTGGATGTCAACACTCTCACCAGGCAGCTCCATTGCTCCCGGGACATTAGCATCCCTCGCCAGCCCCAAATTCTTTACACACCTGTTCTGGAAGATGGGTAGGAGTTCAGTTAAGTCAGTGAGCCATTTACACCTCAGGGGAACTCCCAGGCCCTTCCTGTGCCCTGGTTTCTCAGGGAGGGGCAGAATCAGTCCCCTCCCCGCCTGCTCCTTTCCTTGTTGTATCTGTCAGTTCAAGCTAAGTCCAGCAGCAGTAACAAATGACCCCAAATCTTAGTGGTTTACAACAAACAGCCAGGAGTCCTGTCTTGCTCACACTGACGTTCAGGGCGGGCCTGTGGAGCTCCATTCCACAGCCGCTCCACTCCGGGACCCAGGCTGACAGAGAGCAGCCCCACCTGGCCAACAAAGAGGCAATGGTGGGAGCCTGCAGTGGCTCTTCGGGCTTCTGCTTGGACCCAGAGTACATCACTTCCACTGGCTTTCACTGAGAAAGCAAGTCATGAGGGCAAGCCTGCCGTGATGGAGCAGAAGTCATAACCTGCTCTCAGGGATGGACCGGGAATATCTTGACAATACACAATCTGCCCCATAATGAAGCCTTACACCGGGTTCCTCTGGTCCACCCCTCTTGCTTTACAGGTGTGGGGGGAGAAAGCCCAGAGACATAAGGCCATAGGCCTGAGGTCACAAAGCAGTCAGTGGAAGACTAGTGTGTCGATGACCTTCCAGCTCAGTGGGAGCAGGACCAAGAAGAGACAGATCTGAACTGAACCCTAGCTCTGTCATTCTGGGAAAATTATTTCCAATCAGATCCTTGGCTTTCCTTTCTGGAATACAGGGTAAGAGTGTCCACTTCCTGGCAGGGAGTTTCGGAGGGATGGTTGAGATTTCGTAAAATGTCACATTCAGTGTGTGACATAGAGGAACCTCTTAACACGTTTGTTTCCGTCTGTTCCGTCCCTGTCAACAGCCCCAAACTCCTTCATCTCATCCCCCTACGCTTTTTTTTTTTACCTGCCTCCAATCCCACCTCTTATTTGTCAAGAAATTGAGAGAAACAGAAATTTTAAGAGGGAATAGCAGTGATCCCAGGGGATTGTGGCCCAGATACAAAAGGCTGGCCAGGAAGCCTTCTGGGGTTGCCTCCAAGCTCAGGAAGGAAAGTGTCTTCAGAGCCTTCCTCAAGGACCCGAGGACCCCCTCACCCATTTACATCCATTGTCTCCTCAAATCCTCACCCTAGCTCTGTGCAGTGGGCACGTCGTTTCCATTATAGGACTGAGAAGACTGAAGCCCCACAGGGCTAGAGGCCAAGCTCAGCAGCCCTGCAGGAACCAGGGCTGCCTGATTGCAGCCCCTCGGCCCCTGCTCCTGAGGTTGGGCCTGTTCCCACAGTCTCTTGCACTCCTCATGCTCCTGACCCCGCATAATGAAAGGAAGGCACTCAGAGCTTCCGGACGCCATGGGGGTCTCTGCGGAATGAGGGAAATGCAACTGGCAGGGGCATGAGAGAGTGGGTGGGGATATGGAGGAAGAGAAAACAGGGAAGGGCCTCCAAGCACAATTGTCACCAGCTCTGTTTGGCTTCATCTTATAAAAATTCTGTTTTTAACATTCATGAAATGAAGGTCCAGGAAAGTCTGTTCAAGCAGAGCCATTTCTTGAGAGATCTGACAGTTAGAATTTCAGGGATCTATATCTATCTATATATATATATTTCAAACATCCCTCCCAAGGACAGCTCTGGAACCTGTTTGGAATATGTTTTTATGATTAGATGAGGGGCGTGTGTGTGTGAGCGGGATGCTGGCTGCTGTGTTTGTGTTTTTCTCTCTCCCTCCCTCCCTGTCTCTTTGAAGAGCTGTTTTCTTTGTTCTGGGAGTCTGGCTCTCAACTTAGAATGTCCAACAACAGCACAGATGGCCCCAATTTATCACTGCTTTACCTGTGTGGGGGAGACATCTCCGTGTCCCCCTTCTCACCTCCTCACACCTGCACCCCCTGCTCTGAGCCATCCCATGAGGCCCATTCTGCAGCTGGCCTCCACTTACTCCCTGGAGCCCCCCTCTCAGCACCCCTGCATTCAGTCCCAGCAGCTGAGGTCGGCGCTGCCAGAGGGGCAGACATCTCTGCTCTGTGCTCCCACCGGAACAGGACAACATCCCCAGTCTCCTAAACCTCCAGCCTCAACGAAGGGTGCAGACCCCTCCCACCTCGACGGACGGCCAGCCTGGCCAGCATCTATCTGCCCAAGGAATGAGGTTCTTACCGACAGGAAGAGAGACGCTCTATTTTACTGATTTTGAACTGATTGTGCTGGAAGGGGAGAGATGTGTCTTTTTAATAAAGAACGAGATAGAAAGACCTCAGGGTTGTAGGAGCAGCAAGCGGGGCTTTTAATGTAGCCAACCTGCCCTCCACCCCGAGGACTGCAGTGTCTTCACTTCCCCCCCAGCATGGCTGGCGTGGGTGGGGGAGCGCAGTCAACCACTCATCATTCATTCATTCATTCATTCAAGCATGTCCCAAATGCCTCCTACGTTCCAGATACTGTTCTAAAAACCAGGGATAGGGGCACCTGGGTGGCTCAGTTGTTAAGCGTCTGGCTTCGGCTCAGGTCATGATCCCAGGGTCCTGGGATGGAGTCCCCATCGGGCTCCCTCCTCCGCGGAAGCCTGCTTCTCCCTCTTCTACTCCCGCTGCTTGTGTTCCTGCTCTCTCTGTGTCTCTCTCTGTCAAATAAATAAATAAAATCTTTAAATAAATTAATTAATTAAATAAAAATAAAAACCAGGGATATGGTGGAGGGCGGAGTGGGGAGGGGAGAGAAGCAGACAAAACTTTTAAGCATTTATGGGATGGAGGAGGTGGAGAGGGGACAATAAAGAAGCTATATAATCCATTGCAAGTGCTAAGCATTCTGAAGAAAACTAAAGCAGAGAGGGTGCAGCCTCCTGAGGTGGGGACAAATGTCATCTGGAGGTGAAAACTCTGAGCCATGCAGGTGTCCGGGGCAGAGCCTTCCAGAAAGAGTGACGGGCGCATGCAAAGGCCCGAGATGGCGGTGCATGCCGGACCTGAGGCAGAGCAGGGAGGCCCGCGTGCCTGCCCCTGAGGAGGAGGAGGTGGTGAGGGGCGGGGAGACGAAGGGCCCGAGACTGCAGGCCCGTGCTCTGCTGGAGTGACTGGCTGGCGCCCCGAGTGCAGAGGGGCCAGTGTACTGTTCTGCTCATGCCCTGGTGTGTGTTTGCACAGAATACATGCGAGGAGGCAAGCGGGGCGGAGGCGGCGCGGAGGCGGGGGTGGGGCGGGGCAGCTAAAGCAGGGCCTGGGGCAGAGCCAGAGGCAGCCCAGGCCATAGGGGCAGTGGCTGGATTCTGGATGTATTTCGAAGGCAGGAGCCAATAGGATTTGCTGGTGGCTCAGATTGGGGGGTAGGTGCAAAAAAAAATAAAGAGTCAGTGACATTTCCATGGATTTGGCTTTGGCAATGAGAAGGTAGGGCTGGTTTAGAAGACGGTATTAGGGGGTTAATTTTGAAGTCCCTAATGATGCCTGTTGGAAGCAGAGCTAACCTATAAATATGGAGAACTAACTGGTAGTTGCCAGAAAGGAGGGGTGGGGGATGGGCAAAATGGGTGAAGGGTGAGGGGAGCAGGAGGGACCAGCTTCCTGTTCTGGAATGAATAAGTCACGGAAAGGAAAGGCACAGCACCAGGAGTACAATGGTGTTGAGATAGCGCCATCCGGGGACAGATGGGAGCTACACATGTGGCGAACCTAGAGTGATGTATACACTTGTCACATCACCAGGTTGTTCATACAGCTGAAACGAATGTAACATCTTATGTCCACTGTACTCAAGAAAGAGAAAAAGGAAAGATGAGTGCCGGACATCCAAGTGGAGATGGCAAGTAGGTTCAGGCTAGAGATGCTCATGGGGGAGGGGGACACAGGGCAGATGCGGAACGTCTGCTAAGAGCCGCAAGTGGGGGCATCAAGGTTTCCGTTTATAAAGCATTCCCCACTCACCACCTCATGCAGTCTCCACCATAGCCTTCCAGTTAGGTGGAGACAGGCACAGGAAAGATCTGCAAGTTTCCGGGGTCACACGCCAGTCAGGAGAAGAGCCCCGAGAACAGTGCATCTTCAGGGAGGCAGTGACTCTTGACCTGGGGGGAGGTGGGGGAGCGCAGCTGCTGGTGGGGGTGCTGGTGCTCAGTGCCCCTCCCCGAGGCTGGACCATGTGGGACAGGAGCCGGCACTCTCTTGGAAGATCACATGAGGCAAGAGGCTCTAAACACATGCAGTCCCCCTCGCTTCCCTCCTGATTCCAGCCTCCTGGCCTCTCCGGATCCTGCCTACCTGTTAAAATGCTTCTCAACCCCACACCACCCAGGCTGTGTGTTGTTTTCTTCCAGAGGCTGGCTGAAGATGCTTGAGCTTCACCCACCCCCACCTGACTGTAAGCCCCCAGAAGACAAGGGGTTTGTGTTTTCTTCCTCTCTTTAACTCCATAGCTCCCTTCCTTCTCCTTCCAGCCTCCCCCAGGTCCTCTCACCCCCCCTTACCCCCCACACTTCTCCCTACACCCTCTCCCTCCCCTTCCCCCACCTTCTCCCACCTTGCCTCCCCCCATCCTCTCCCCAACCCCTCCCCTTAGACCCTCTTCTCTCCCCTCTTCCTCTCCTTCAGGTGCTTTCCTCCTTTTAACCCCTTCTCTTCCTCCTCTGAGAGCCCATCTGCTCCTGTCTAGTACCTGGCAGGTGGTGCTTGTCTGGTTAGGTTGCTGCATCTGGGGAGAGGAAAATGCAGCATTTCCAATCTTGAGGGTAGAGCAGAGATGGGGGCACAGCTCCCAAGCTGGTCTCTGTCCTAGGAGAGCATCTAAAAGCAATGGGGTCTTTTGCAGGCAAAAGACGACCTTCTTGGGGCACTTGGGTGGCTCAGTCGGTTAAGCCTCCAACTCTGGATTTTCAGCTCAGGTCATGATCTCAAGGGTGTGAGACTGAGCCCAGTGTCAGGCTCCGCACTGGGCATGAAGCTTCCTTGAGATTCTCTCTCCCTCTCTCTCTCTGCCCCTCCCCCTGTTCTTTCTCTCCCTCTCAAAAAAAAAAAAAAAAAAAAAAGAAAGATGACCTTCTTCTTGCTCATGCAGCTCCCACACCCCATTACCTCAGAGTGATGGCTCCTTTCCAGGCCTGCCTTACATCACAGTGGTCCCTTTCAGTCCTTGGCTTTGGGAGGATGTGGGGTTCAAAAAGCAATGTGCTCCAAAAAACCATCTCCAGCCACATTTCCTTTGTTTTCACTCTTCCCAGACCTTTGCTCCTCTCTTCCCTGGTCAAGTTCATCTCACGCAAATTCATGGATCTTGGAGTTCACTTAAGCCTGGAACATTACCCCCCTTCATTGTCCGTGTCAGACCTGAAGCCTGGAAACTGCTGGGGAACATTCAGAGACCACCCGCCGGTCCCTGCTCCCATCCACTGCTCTTTCCAACCACCGCGCTCCCTCATCCACCCCCAGACACCTGCAGGTATGAACTCATGCCTTCGTGGTTATTCCTGGGGGGCCTCCCCTGTGATCCCCAGAGCACCCCCTCCAGGCTTCTGCTTCTCACCCCTGCATCTTTGTGTAAAATGGAAATAATGAAAGAATCTACTTCAAAGAGTTTTTGTGAAGATAAAGGGGTTGATGTCTGTGAGGCACCCAGAATACACCAAGAGTGTCCGTGTGTTTGCTTCGTGATTCCCATGTCAAGTCTCATGAGAGAGGCATTTGAACCCCATTTTAGTGACGAGGGGTCAGAGGCCAAGAAGCGACATGGCTTCTCCAGGCTGACAGCTAGGAGGCAGCAGAGCCAAGAGGCCAATCTGGGACCGTTCTCTCTAATTTCAGAGTTTGCCACATCATGTTAAGCAGTCTCAGTGAAAATAGAATGAATGGTCCCTGCCCACAGGAAATGTACCGCAGTCAAGGAGATGGTACAAATGCATGGAAAATTCCTGGGACTGGCTGTATGCGGAGCTGTTTCATAAGCGGGGAGCCCGGAGGGAAGGAGGTTGAGGACTGTGATGGGCTGACTCTCCAAGAAGCTGTGGTCCATAGGGCCCCCCACCCTCAGCTCCTGTTGCGCCTTCAGCGAGCCTCCCTGCCCACCCCCCAGCATGGGCCTCAAACTTCTCCTCCTGGTTTGATTGACTGCCAGGAAATAAACAACAAAAACCCCAACTAGATTAGCAAGGCTGCATATGCTGCTCCTGGGAAGTTAAACAATTGCACTTCTAAATAACAGCTCAACATGGAATAGGAGAGATGTCACAAGGCAGGATATGATTAATTGCCAAATAAATTATTGAAATTATAATTGCAGAGGAGTTGGGAGGAGCACGTGATTGCCTCGGGTGGGCATGGTCAGGAAAGGCCGGGGAGGAGGGCTGCGTGAGCCCGGCCCACGGCGCACCAGGGCAAAAAGTATTCCCAAACAAGGCACAGAGGTGGGCTGGCTCCGGGGCCAGAGGCTCACGGGAGCTGAACTGCAAATGGACCTGCCCGCTGTGGGCATTCTTCCTCCGAGGACCTCATTCTCCATGGCCTCCCACCTGCTCCCTGCCACCGTGAGGTGTGGGTTGTGGTCCCCCATCCCTCCCTGGCCTGTGGCCTATGTCTGTGCCTCAGTTGCTCAGGCTGCACAGTGGGTTGAAAAGGCATGTCTTTCACACATCATAGGAGAGAAAAAGCATGTCTCTGAGCTTGGCATGGGGAAGGACAAACACAGCAAGGTTTACTGCAACTCTATTATATTGAAGCTCATTTTCACAAGGGCTCAAATATACAGTGAGCCAGACCACGTTTCCTGAAATGGAGGATAGTGGCTTAAGCATAGGCTTAGAAGTCATACAGATCTGAGTCCCAACCCCTGCTCTATTTTGTCATGGCTGTGCAATCTGGGAGAACTTGCTGAACCTCTCTGAGCCTCATTTCCTCATCTGTAATGTGGAGCTTTGTATGGCTTTCTCATGGGTTGCCTTGAGAATTGCCTGGCATAATGTATGCCAGATGCCAGCCCAGGGCCGGTTCATGGTAGCCTAGCTCCATAAACTGTGGTTATTGGCAAAGGATGATCTAACAGGTAACATCTAAAATAACTGTTCTGTGGTCCCCCATGTACAGTATCATGAGGTGAGCGACAGCCTATCACTGCCCCAAGGGGCAGGGATGCAGCGTGGTTAGGAGCGCAGGGGCTGGAAGATAAGAGAATGGACAAAGGACCCAGCACGTCGGAACGTGATCAGCAGTTGGTGAGGAGCGGTGCCTGGCAGGAGTTGGGGCTTGGAGCACAGGCCACAGGATGCCATGCTGTGTAAATAAATAAATAGATAAATAAATGAGAATGTAGGGGCGCCTGGGTGGCTCAGTTGGTTAAGCGACTGCCTTCGGCTCAGGTCATGATCCCAGGGTCCTGGGATCGAGCCCTGCATCAGGCTCCCTGCTCAGCAGGAAGCCTGTTTCTCCCTCTCCCTCTGCCCCTCCCCACTGCTCATGCTCTCTCTCTCTCTCTCGTTCTCTCTCACTCCCTCTCACTCTCTAATAAATAAATTTTTAAAAATCTTTTTAAAAAATAAATAAAAATAAGCCAAAGAAACTGGGGAACAAGACTGGTATGGGAGTGAGGTTGGGACTATTCTGTGTTTAACTTCTTCTTTCACTGTATGAGCTTTTTGGCTTAAATACGCCTCACTGAAAGGGCGGTGTCTGCGCAGGGGGAAGGCAGGGTGTCTGCCTCCTCCCCTGGCCAGACCTTTTGGAGGTAAGGTTCGGATTTGGCTGAGTGTGTATTTTACGGGAAGGTCAACAGACATGTCAAGTGAACAGGCACCTGGGGGCAGTCTGGGAGTCTTGTGCACAAGGCGGTGACCCGCCAGGATCCTGGCAGGGGGCGAGGCACTGGGGGAATGTGGGTGCAGCCTGGCCCTGCAGGGGGGGCATATGGGTCAGAGATGCAGTGGGAGGCTAGCCTCTGACTCAGCATAAGAAAGAACTTTTGAGCATTCAGAACGTCTGACAGAGAGCCCAAGAAGCAATGAGCTCCCTGACGTGGGAAGTGTTCAAGCTGAGGCTGGATGACCCAGGGTCAGGACACGGGCTGGGGAGGGGCTGGGAGGAAGCCTGACCAGGTAGAAGGTGGGCTTGATCAGTCTCTCCCAAACCCTCCGCTCATCAGAACCAACTGGAGCTGCTTTCCAAAATACAGGTTCCTGGAGCTCCGCCCCAGACCCACTGGGTGAGAAATCTGCAGCATTTCTATTGGAGTGGGCAGGTTTTGGAGAGCGGGAGATTCTCAGGCAGTGAGTGGAGGCTGGCCCTGAAAACCACAGACTGACATTGCCCCTAGTGGTCTTACAGATGCTGTGCCGGAGCCCTTCCGGTGAGGCGCAGCTTTGGGCACCCGGCTACACCCGGTGCTCGCACAGAAAGCAGGGGTCACCCTGTCCCCAGCCCCGGGCTGGCCGGGAGGATGCTAAGGGCTGTCAGGCAGAGCCCCTCCCAGCCACTCCCCTGGGAGGTGTGAGAAGCGGTTCTGCTGCCAGAGGGTCTCCCTGCCTCTGAGGCAGGGCAAAGCCAAGGCCAAAGAACGCGTGTCCCCGTGTCCCTAGCGAATGTGTATGGGGAGTTAGAATTTCAAAATATCGTGGTTTCTTTCTTAAATTGACTCCCATTCAAGTTCAAGTCCCCATCTCCTCTGGCTTGAATCAGTTTACCCCCTGTCACCAGAACAGCCTGTCCTCTCATCCAGGGTCTGACAGAAGGCAAGGCTTCAGAGAAGATGTTCTCAGGCGCGGTCCCTCCACCTTCCTGTGGGGAGACAGGAGTGGCTGCCGTGAGGATGCAGTGATGACTAAGGTGTGGAGAACGGTGCCAGGCATGGAGCCCGCAACCAATGTTGCCGGTATTGTTGTTGATCTGTCTGTACTATTTACTACCGAGACACCATTTCCCTGCCCTTGATCCCTCCAGGCCCACGTCACTCTTAGGGCCCAGGAACCTTCAGGAAGAAGCCAGAAAGCTCCTCTAAGCTCTGGCTATCTTCCCAATTTGCATTCACCGATAGCTCCCAGCTCCCAGCTCTGGCCCAGTCCACTCCAGCGAGGGAACCGTTTCTCTTGGCACCTCCACGGCACAGGCCCATCACGTGCTTAGTAGTGCACCACAGCATGCAGAGCTGGTGCTTTGAGCAACTTCTGAGGCTGCCTGGCTGAAATGAGAAATGGGAAAATATGAGGAGAGTAAACGCCATTTCAGTGAGTGGAGCTGGGATTTACAGGCGGGAGCACAAAGGCCTGGATTAGAATCTCTGACCCGGAGTCCTCAGGGACCCCCCAACCACACCCCTTGAGGCTCCCCTGGTCTGCCATTGTGGGATGGCTGGTGGTGGCTTCATGCACACACAGAAGACCACTCTTCAGGGTCACTCCCCTCTGAAGGAGGCTCCGGGGCTGGAGAGCTTGGAGGACTGGTTCCCTTGGGTAAAGTCTGCAGACACTCAGGGAAATATGAGCAGGAAATGCTAAGGATTGGTGCCCAGGCCCCTCTATTCACACCCCACAGGCCTCAGGCCGACCGCAACCTCACTCAGTCAGTCAGAGTCACCACGGTTTCTTCCAGTAGTTCTGGGCAGTGGCAGACACAGAGAAGTGTCCTGGCCAAGGCCAGAGGCCAAGAAGCGACACTTAAGAGACTCTGGTAAGCATTAGGTTCGTATCCTGGCTCCTATCTGTTCCTCCACTTGGGCTGACTACAGACAACAGAGAACAATGTCCCAAGAAAACCTTGCCAGTGATGCGGCTTTTTTAGTGTAAATATGTCTCAAATATTGCATGGGTTGTGTGTGTATATTCTAAAAAATTACTTGCTATTTATCTGAAATTAAAATTTAACTGGGGACAGGGTGCCTGAGTGGCTCAGTCATTAAGCATCTGCCTTCGGCTCAGGTCATGGTCCCAGGGTCCTGGGATCGAGCCCCACTTCGGGCTCCCTGCTCTGCGGGAAGCCTGCTTCTCCCTCTCCCACTCCCCCTGCTTGTGTTCCCTCTCTTGCTGTGTCTCCCTTTCTGTCGAATAAATAAATAAAATCTTTTTAAAAAATTTAACTGCGGTGTCTGGGTGGTTCAGTAGGTTAAGCATCTGCCTTCCACTCAGGTCATTTTTTCAAGGTCATGGGATTGAGTCTCACATCGGACTCACTGCTCAGCGGGGAATCTGCTTGTCCCCGTCTCTCTGCTCCTCCCCCCCCCCACTCGTGCACTCTCTCTCTCTCTCTCTGTGTCAAATAAATAAAATCTTTAAAAAATTTTTTAACTGAATGCTGCATTCCCTGTAGTTTTTATTTGCTATCTTACCTTCCAGGAGCACCATTCCTGATCCATGGCCCCCAGGAAGCCACCAGCCTGCATTTTTCCAAATGCTAGTGAATGTTTGCATAGGTACGGAGACGGGTGCTGCTCAGGAAGAATAACAAACCCCCCAGTCGCAGAGACAGTAAAAACATAATCACAGCTACTCTTGGTGCCCTTCTAGGTCTTTCTCTGGGCTGGGCGCTATTCTAAGTGCAGACCTTTATTGCCCATGTTAATTCATCGAATGCTCACAGCTACCACACGGGGAAATGCGATTACTAGCCCCGCGGTACAGATGAGGGACCCGAACACAGAGAAGTGAGATCACACGGCTGGGAGCAGCAAAGCCAGGCAGATCCGGGGCAGGAAAGCAAGCCCCCAGCCTGTGACATGGACTTTATTTATCATAAAAGCAAGTCCTGGACCTACACTGAAAAGAGAGTGCTGCAGTTCCAGATGGGCTGTGCCATCAGGTCATTTTCTGTCTGTGTCATACGGAACTGCTGAATTGTATATTTATTCATACAAACAGATACATTTACATTCGAAGGACTGACAGAGCATTAACCAGCTGCCCATGCTGTGTGTCCTCAGGAACGTTTGAGGCATGCCACCAACAGGCAGCTTCACCTAGAAGGCAGGATTTCACTCCCGGAGCAGGTCCAGCTCATGCCAAGCTCATGGGCTGCAGTTCCTTCTCGCACCGGCAGGCAGGCGCCCCAGTAAGATCCGACCGCTTCTGATACTTGGCCCCTTGCATTTGTAACAGTGTGTTTGCAGCTTGTCTCTTCCAATATGAGGCAAGCTCCTAAAGCAGAGAGGCTGTTCATTCAGTGAACATTTTTTGAGCACTTACTGTGTGCCAGAAACAATGCTAGAGACTCGGATATGCGTCCCTGTCACAGAACTGACAAGCCAGCGGTGGCGGGGCTGGGTGGCAGAGATAGGGCATGTACCATACACCGCGATGCATTCTGGTAAGAGTGCTGGATACCGGGCAGAGGCAGGTGGAGGCAGCTGAGCCATGGTCAGGAGGAACATTCCAGAAGGTGAGGGGCTGAGGAAGCAAGCCTGCAAGGCACCTGCCAGATGCCACCCTGCTGTCCACTGCTTGCTTCCTGGCCTGAGGGTGAGGTGGGGGGCTGGAGGGGAAGGGACGAGGAACAGAGATCCAGGGGGCGGGCAGCATTTTCAAGAAGTGTGGCCATAAGGGGAAGGGAAATAGAGCAGAGGCAAAAGTGAAGTGATTTGGTTATTGTTTTTGCTTCTCTGGGGGTGGGACATTGGAGGATAATTAGAGACAGAGGGAAGGACCCTGTACAGAGGGGGAGGCTGAGGATGCATGAAGAAGGAGGGGGTGGTCACAGTACAGAGCCTGTCTCTGAAGGGACACTGTCCTCTGGAAGCTGCCCTGCCCCAATCTTGGGGGGGTGGGGGAACGTGCTCATCTATCCACCTGCAGTCTCTGCCTCAGCCCCACAGGGTTATTTCTGCCTCCGAGTCTTAGCACTTGCCACTCACTGGGTCTGGAAAACTCTTCCCCAGATTTCCCTGAGGTCACTCCCTCTTCTTTTCCGGGTCTTGGTTCCTCAGGGGACACCTCTTCTGAAAGCCACCCCCTTCCCCCAGGCCATTTTTAAGTGGCTTGAGCTCCTCAGCCTTCCCCTAGAGCATTTATTAACGGAGATCTTGGCACCTGTTCCTTCCTTTCTGTTTCCTCTCATGGGACTGTGAGCTCTGTGAGGGTCAATAGCCTTGTCCCCTGGCTGGCACCCAGCCGGCACCCAGCGACTATGGCATGAATGCACAGTTGACAGACCCCACCTTGCTGACCTCAGGGGGCCCGGCCTGGGATGTCCTCGCTCCAGTTGTCACAGAAGGAGCAGGAAATGCCTCCCAGGCCCCACTCTGGCCCTCCTCCTGTCTATCATTTTCCTCCTAAATTGTCTCATGGAAATTTTGACAAGTTGGATTAGATAGGATAATCAAGATAAATCGGTTACTTAAACAAGGCCCCACAGGCCACCTTACGGCTTTTCTAAAATGCATTTTTGCAGAGCATTTTCCCTCCTGGGGATGAGAGCTTGTGTGATAAGCCTTCAAAAGGTGGCTGTTTTGCTTTGTAAAAGAGATTGCCCATCTCTGGCCTGTCAGAGGCTCAGCCTCCGTGTTCCTGTGGAATATCGCACTTCCTACCCCTGCAGTCCCGGGGTGCCTGTGGCAAAGACCAGCATCCCTCCCTCTCTCCCCAGAGAAGCTTGCTGGGAAAGCGAAGCCCAGACCTCAGGAGAAACGACGAGAGCTCAAGGCTGCGCACCATCCATCAACTTGTAGCTCGAACCCACAGAGGCTTACGGTGCTGCTCTGCATGCCTTTCCATATCATGGTCCTCAAGAGTGCCACGAGGTAGGCATGCCCCGTTTTACAGATAAGGAGGAGGCACAGAGAAGTCAAGGAACTTGCCCTAAGTCACACAGTAAATGGAGGGGCCAGGACTTGGCTCCGCTCAGTCCAACACCAAAGCTGGCACCATGCTGTCTCTGTCACTTTTCTCAACCTGTCGCAAGAGCTGTGGATAGGATGAAAGAGTGCCTACAGGTGCCATGTGCCTGTGGACAAGGAAGTGCCCAGGAGGCGGGAGAGGACCCTGGTAGCCACGAGCAGGGCACGGCGGAGCCAGCCTTGGGCTTGGCACCAGATGCCCCAGGCTCAAATCCCAGCCCTTCCTTCCTTTCAACGTACCCAGTTGCTAGCAGTCACCCCCTCACCCTTCTCAAAGATACAGTCCTCGCGTGACTTTGGAAATCTATGGAGAAGCTGAAAAGACAAAGGAGATCAAGTTGGAGGGGACCCCCATGAGATAAAGCCAGGCACTGAAAAATCGGAATGGGCCCTTAGCTATGAGCCAGCCTGATGCCTGGTGTTTTGTTTTTGTTTTTTTTTTTAAGATTTTATTTATTTATTTTACAGAGAAAGAGAGCAGGAACACAAGCAGGGGGAGTGTGAGTGGGAGAAGCAGGCTTCCCGCGGAGCAGGGAGCCCAATGCGGGGTGCGATCCCAGGGCCCTGGGATCATGACCTGAGCCGAAGGCAGTTGCTTAATGACTGAGCCACCCAGGCGCCCCCTGACGCCTGGTTTTAAGGGAAAGGACACAGAAGGCCAGGGTGCGGACGTGGCCTGCTGCAGGGCACACGATGCATCACTGGAAGAACAGAACCCCCTCCTTCCTCCCCTTCTCTGCCCCTCCTTTCCTGCCTCCTGCAGGGTTAGTGGAGGCAAGCTCCTGTTGGCCGCCTCCTGCCACCACGGAGAGAATTCTGGCTCTGTCCTGTGGCACAGTCTTCCCCCCGCCCACTGGGAAAGGGTGGCCTGCCTGCCTACGGGGGGCACAGGGAAGAAGGACCTACAGGGACAGGGGTCACAGTCACACTCAGGGGTAAATGTAGACTGTCCCTCCCCCCAACCCCAAGAGATCGGGGCAAGAGAAAATGAACCCCAGAGTGTGAAGGAAATCGTTGTAAGAAGAGAAGAAGATTTTTAAGAATTCTTGCCGTGGTCTCCGTATCTCCCTTCAACAACTGCAAGATGAGAAAGTAAGTGATACAATAGCTATTAAACAGGGCACCGCTCAGAAGCCAAACCATAACAGTCCTAGTGTTGCTTCATAGCCATACATCTTTGGGCACCAACTATGTCCCTGGCACCCAGGATACCAAGCTGCTCTGGAAACCAGTCTGAAGGTAGGGATCTGAGTCACTTGGGACCCTGCCCTTTATCCAGCAGGTCTGAATTCAGAAACTATTTTGGGAATAGCTATTTGGGGATCCTATAGGCAAGCATGGTTGTGGGAGTGCTTCTCCTACAAACTAGTATCTATGTTTATGTGTCAGTAATGTTTCAGTTGAAAATAATGGAAACACATAATAGAGGCTTAATTAGGGGTTAATTTCTCTCAGTAGGTCTAGATTCAGTGGCACCATGCAGTCAGGGCTTCAGAAGTCAGGGCTCAAGCCTCCGAGGTTCTCCTGACCATTCCCTCATAACTACAAAATGGCTGCTGAAGTACCAGCCATCAAATTCTTATTCACAACAAGAAGAATGGAGAAAGGATCAAGAACCTCACAGCAGAGTTCCTTCTTTGTCTCCTTAAGTAGAACTGTTTCATGGTCCACCCCCCACCATGGGAAAGGGCAGCTTTGGAAATGGAGTTTGGATCAGCCAACCTACACTATTTGTCGTGCTATCTTGTGCCCACTTCTATTTCTTCTAACTCCGGCTGAAGTTATTGTACCTAAAGTGTAAGTTAGTAACAGCTTAAGGCAAAAAAATAATAAATAAATAAATAAATAAATAAATAAATAAATAAATAAATAAGAGCTTAAGGCACTGCCTCCTTAGGAGGAGGCTTGAGTTGTTCAAAAGCCTTCAAGACTCAAAGATATGAAGCCACAAAAAGTAGGAAAGCAGGTGGGTGGGTAAAGAGGTTGAATCTGGTCCTGCTTCAGACTGAGCTGTGGCAGTCAGTGGTCAATGGTGAACCCAGCCACCTTGATCATCCCTTGATAAGAAGTGCCCCTCAAATGTGCCAGGGGGTTTTTAAAGACAGGAGCCCCTCTGTAACTGCCCACTTCCTCACAGCCCCTCGGCACCACCAGAGATGAGAAAAAAAATGGACTTCTGATGGGAGGGGGTTTCTCAGCCCATCTCCCCTCCCAACATCAACTCCAACCACTCAGGAACAATCAGTTCAACTCTATTTCCCAAAGAAATAAGGAATACATGGCACACGCCAGGCGCTGGGTGAGGTGACCTGCTATGATTCACAGGGCCTTGAAACCCCCAGGCTTGCCCTCAGCAATCCCACAGTCTAGACCAGCAGTAGATTACTGAAAAAAGAGGTGCATCTAGCAAGGCCAGAGCTTGCATCCAAGTAGCTATCTGATTTGTAGCCGAGACTTGCATTTTAGTTATTTGTTATTTTATGGCACAACATTGCTTAACTTGAATTACATATGGTTGCGGGATGAGGAGACACCTCCCACCAAACTTCACACTTCAGTAGGGTGCCCCCCCCCCCCACCAAGGGCAGGCACTGTCTTCATTCTTTTTTTATCACTAGCATCTAGTGAGTATGAGGCTCACAAGCATGAATGCAGCCTGGCTGTCTCTTGTCTGTCCTTGGGGCACAGAAATCCTCCCTAGCATCTTTCTCAACCTGTGAGGCTTCAACTTTGTGAGTTGTGTCCCAAATGAGCAGCTACAAAAACTGTTTAAGAACCCAAGTCAGGGGGCACCTGGGTGGCTTAGTCGGTTAAGCATCTGCCTTCAGCTCAGGTCATGATCCCAGGGTCCTGGGATCAAGCCCGGCATCAGTTTCCTTGCTCAGCGGGGAGTCTGCTTCTCCCTCTCCCACTGCTCCTAGCCCCTGCCCCACCGCTCATGTTCTCTCTCTCTCAAATAAATAAAATCTTAAAAAAAAAAGAACCCAAGTAAGCAATGATGTTTTTAAAATTATGAAATATTTCAGACATACTCCCATTTGCTTTAAAAGAAGTTGGAGTCCATTCAGACTAGTCTGTGCAACCAGGTCACTGTCACCACTCTGGCGACTCTCCTCAGCAGCGGAGAAGGAGTAGGCAGCTCCAGGGGGTGCATGGAGCAGCTGTATGTCAGCTTATCCAGGGAGAAGTCTGGGTGCCTGTCAATGGGAGGCCGTGGATAATATGGGGTGAGGGTGGGGATCACCAAGGAGGTGCTGGGATGAGGAGGGGGTGCTCCAAGTGGCCTCTCGTGAGCCTACCTGGGGCTCTGGCGAGAGCGCAGGGCTGCTGGCAGCGAACCACGGGGGCTTCTTGAGGGAGTGCAGAGAGAGGTAGGGCTCTCCCTCCCCAGCTTGGCTTCTGGGCTCAGCACCGCGCTTCTATAAGGCATTCGTGCGTTCCTGGCTGTAATGGCCCTAATGATGGGTTTGAATCTGATGCTTGTAAACTGTGCCTGCTCCTGGACGCCCCGGGAGTTACAAATGGAGACAGACCTCCATGAATATTAATCATCAGAGCCAAGAATGCTTTGTGTTCTGGCTTACTTTTAAATGGCTCTTTCTGTTGTGGAGTTCCTAAAACAGGCCCTGCCCTGGGAGACTGTGGACAAGTGCTCAGATCCCCTTCTCCTTACATCTAGGAGGGAAAGGAGGGAGGAGGTGGTGGTGGGGGGGTGGCCTGGAGTCCATGGGCCCAGCAGCCGAAGGGACAGGCACACCTGAGCTGGAAATCCTCCCGACTCTGCCCTCACCCTCACCCCCCACGACAGATGACCGAACCAGGCCAGGCGGATGGCCCGAGGGTAACCAAGTCACAGCTCGCGTGGTGGCCCTGAGGTGGACAGAGAGAGTGGCTTCTTGAGCCAGGTCGGTCGGACTCAGCCAGAGAGACCCCAGGAGAGAGCGAGAACCAGAATTGGTTCTGGGCCTGCTGACCTGACCTGCTTTCTCCTGGGTCCCAGGGGTCCCGAGACCCCTCCCGGCTCCACCCAGGAAGCGCCCTTCCCCGCAGGGGAGACCGGCCTCACATCTCTCCTTCCAGGAAGCCACGAGGGGCTGATAAGGGGGGTCTCAGGGTGTGGAGGAAGGAGACCTCCTGACAGGTAGGTTTTTCTTCTTGTTCCTCCTCTGCTGGTGACTAGCTGTCCCCTGAAGACAAGCGCACATTAAGCTCCCGCGGTTCCATCGGTAAACTGGCACCGCTGAGCTTGAAGACCTTATTTGCTAATTTCAGTTGACGGAAGGTGCTCTGAAAGGAACGCTGGGAGGGGTGAGCGTGCGTGAGTGATTGAGTGTGTGTGTGTGTGTGTGTGTGTGTGTGCGCGCGCGCGCGCGCGTTGTGGGGCAAGGAATTCCGGGGGGGGGGGGAGGTGAGGGAAACTTCCCGAAGGTGTCGGTCCGCACTGCAGGATGGGAGCCGCCAGAGGTGTGGATGAGCCGGGTTGGTGCGGCTGCGGTGCCCCAGAGGTCTGGCTGGAACAGCCCAGGTGTGTGATAGGAGGGAAATATGTTCTCATCCACAAAATGGTTTTGAGGACCAGCTCTGTGCCGAGTAGAGTGGTCAGCGGGCAGCGACAGCAGCCTGCCAGTGGGGGGAGTCTGGGGGGACACGAGGCTGGAGGACCGGGGTTGCTCAGCTCGGGTCCCTCCCAGGCTGTGGGTGCAGTCAGACACTGATCCTCGTCTTTCTCTTTATAGAAACTGGCAGCATCTCTGAGGGGGCCGAGGAGGGTGTGACAGGAAGAGGGTAACAATGACAAGCAGCTGGGGACAGGCGAGCACTCAGTAGAAGCACGCAGACCTGTGAGAACGTGACTTGTGGAGTTCCTGACAGGAACAACCTCCCGTGGAAGCAACTATTTATTTAACACGTTTTCTGGAACTCCTCCTAGAGACTTGGTCCTGTTCTGGATGCTGAGGGTACAGTGGTGAGCAAAGGACACGGTGTCTGGCCTCAGGAAGCTTCCACTCCAGTGCTGGCAGGCAGACAACACTGACAAGGAAAGTGTGTGTGTGTGTGTGTGTGTGTGTGTGTGTGTGTGTGTGTGTGTGTGTGTGTAGGCGTGTAGGCGTGCTCTGCACACACATGTACTGGATAGGGACACTGGCTAAGGAGGAAGATGAAGCAAGATAAAGGAGAGAAAGGATGTGTGATGGGCTCTTACAGAGGGTTGGCCGGGGAAGGCCTCTCTCAGAAGCTAGAGTTTGAACGGAGGCCTGAAGGCGGTGAGGGAGGGCCTGTCCCTTCCTGCCCACGGCCTGTCGACCCCTCTGGGTTTCAGAATGCCTGAAAAGGAGGAAAAGAAGGGACTGGGTAATGTCGACTTCCCTGAATCAGACTAAATGCTTTTTTCAGGGCCTCTGCAAAGCAGCTGTCTGTTCTTTAAGCTGCAAAGCCCTGCCTCTACTAAGGAGCTTGGGGGAAGAACAGTCCATTGTCACGGACGGAGCGGATTTAAAATGGGGTCAAGGCTAGGACTTGGTGACTGGCCAGGAGGGTAGCGCACACCCTGCCTCCGCCCCAGGTGAGCCTCAGGCTCTCGAGACAGCTGGCAGCCTCCGGGGATCCGGGCCACCAGCATCGGGGGGCCAAGATTCAGGGCCCCAAAGGGTCAGCACTGCGGGGGGCAGGGGGGGGGACTGTCACCCTCCTCTGCTCTCTATATAAACCCAGGCTGTAAATATTTATGTGCCCCGGTGCTGTAACACTGTCCATCTGTCTTTCGCCGCCCCCGCAAGGGCAGCTCCTGCACAGGCTGCTGCCGGATCAGAGGAGAGGGAGGTGTGCGGAAGGAGACGGAGAGGCTCGCAGGGTTGCGCAGGTCACAGTAACTTCCAATTCAAACGCTCACCTAGCGCCCGCTAAGCGCTGGCGTACAGGGCATTACGGATGAACGGGCTGCACGTGGAGCCCTTGTGATGCTCCCGGTGTGCAGGCGACACGGCGCAGATGTGCGCCTCACCGATGTGGGCAGACTAGTGGCACCTTGGTTGTGCGCCTGGCACCGAGTGTTATGCGGAGAGCCTGGCAGAGGCCGATTTTCATGGTGGAGGTGGTGACGGCGGAAGTAAGGGGGAAAGGCCTGGCGTGCCGTGAAATCACGGAAGGTTTCCACAGCGAAGGGGCGTTGCTCGCGGAGTGCTCCATTGGGGAGCAGGCTGAGCGATCGCGGGTTCTGGGATGCTTCAGGGTGGTCAATACACAGGCTGGACTCTGTTTATGTACCCAGCAAATAGAAACTCAGAGGCCACAGCGAGGGGCAGTGGTAGAATCAGGCAAAAAGGCAGAATTTGCCCATTTCATGAAGACTTTGAAAATCAAGCTGAGAAAGCAAGTGTCTTTTTTTATTGTTTTTTTTTAATTCCACTATAGTTAACATACAGTGTTATATTAGTTTCAGGTGTACAATATAGTGACTCAACACTCCCATACATCGGCCGGTGCTCAGCGCCACAAGTGCGCTCCTTAATTCTTAATCCCCATCACGTATTTCACCCATCCTCCCACCTTCCCCCTGGTAACTGTCAGTTCTCTAGAGTTAAAAGTCTGTTTCTTGGTTTGTCTCTCTCCCTTTTTTCTTTGCTTGTTTATTTTGTTTCTTAAATTCCACATATAAGTGAAATCATATGGTATTTATCTCTCTCTGACTAACTTATTGCACTTAGCATTATACCCTCTAGATCCATCCATGTTGTTGCAAATGGCAAGATCTCATTCTTATTTATAGATGAATAATATTCCATTGTGTGTGTGTGTATATATATATATATATATATATATATACACACACACACCACCTCTTCTTTATCCATTCATCTATCAGTGAACACCTGGGCTGCTTCCATAACTTGGCTATTGTAAATAATGCTGCTATAAACGTAAAGGTGCACGTATCCCTTTGAATTAAGAGTTTTTGTATTTTGTGGGTAAACATCTAGTAGTGCGATTGCTGGATCATAGGGTAGTTCTATTTTTAACTTTCTGAGGAACTTCCATATTGTTTTTCTGCCATGGCTGCACTGAGAGGTGGGAGGTGATATCTCACTGTGGTTTTGACTTGAATTTCCCTGATGATGAGTGATGTTAAGCATCTTTTCATGTGTCTGTTGGTCATCTCTATGTCTTCTCTGGAGAAATGTCTGTTTGTGTCTTCTCCCTATTTTTTAATCAGAATTATTTATTTTGGGGGTGTTAAGTTGTATCAGTTCTTTATATGTTTTGGGTGCTAACCCTTTGTCAGATATGGAAAGCAAGTATCTTTGAACAAACTGGGAGATAGAAAAAAATGTACCAAGGGGGACATGACTTAGAGGCCATGTCCCTTTCCTCCCTACTTAGCCTGACCCTTTGAAGAATAGTTGCTAATTGAGGGAAAGAAGAGGATGCAAATGCACACACACACACACACACACACACACACACAGTTTTATTTCAGGAGGAGCCATTACAGTTTAGCAGAAACCCAACTCTGCAAAAGGCAAAGGAAATGGGCTACAGTAGCTCCCAGAGGAGAGACAGGAAGACAGCCATCTGTCAAGGCTTTGGACTCCAGGAACTTTGGGGAACCTGGTTTTGCTACCGGAAAGATAACATGCTTCATACCTAAGGTTGGCCGAATGAGCTGGACAAGTCTGTTCTGGTGAATCCAAGCAGAATCCGAATATACAAAAAAAAAGAGATAAAGAAGACAACACCAACCCAGCTCTCTTGTCCAAGCTGGACAAGGACCATGCTTTAAAGTCATCTGTTGGACTTCTCAAACTCAACACCCAAAAAACAAATAATCAAGTCAAAAAATGGGCAGAAGACATGAATAGACACTTCTCTGAAGAAGACATACAAATGGCTAACAGACAAATGAAAAAATGTTCATCATCATTAGCCATCAGGGAAATTCAAATCAAAACCACAGTGAGATACCACCTTACACCAGTTAGAATGGCAAAAATTGACAAGGCAAGAAACAACAAGTGTTGGAGAAGTTGTGGAGAAAGGGGACCCCTCTTACAGTGTTGGTGGGAATGCAAGTTGGTACAGCCACTTTGAAAAACAGTGTGGAGGTGCCTCAAAAAATTAAAAATAGAGCCACCCTATGACCCAGCAATTGCACTCCTGGATATTTACCCCAAAGACACAGATGTAGTGAAAAGAAGGGCCATATGCACCCCAATATTCATAGCAGCAATGTCCACAATAGCCAAACTGTGGGAAGAGCCGAGATGCCCTTCAACAGATGAATGGATAAAGAAGATGTGGTCCATACATGCAATGGAATATTACTCAGCCATCAGAAAGGATGAATACCCAACTTTTATATCAACATGGATGGGACTGCAGGAGATTATGCTAAGTGAAATAAGTCAAGCAGAGAAAGTCAATTATCATATGGTTTCACTTATTTGTGGAACATAAGGAATATCATAGAGGACATTAGGAGAAGGAAGGGAAAAATGAAGGGGGGGGGAATCGGAGAAAGAGATGAACCATGAGAGACTATGGACTCTGAGAAACAAACTGAGGGTTCTAGAGGGGAGGGAGATGGGGGGATGGGTTAGCCCCGTGATGGGTATTAAGGAGGGCATGTACTGCATGGAGCACTGGGGGTTATACGAAAACAATGAATCATGGATCACCACATCAAAAACTAATGATGTATTGTATGGTGACTAACATAACATAATAAAATAAAATTTAAAAAATAAATAAATAAAGTCATCTGTTGGCTGGGAGCTGCCAAGAGTGGGGACTACAAGGCATAATGGCTGGATCTATTACCTGTGGCCACACCGTAGGGCTGCTCTTTGGAGTAGAATTCACAGCTTTTCCACAAAAAAATATTTAAGAATATCGTGACACCACAAGAGACATATTTGCTAATGCTTTTGGAGAGTGTTGGGGAAATATTATAATTAACATAAATCATTTAATATAATTAAAAGTAAGATCTTCTCCCTAGCCAAAAATCCTCTTCACAAAGGTAGTAGAGAAAGAAAACACTTTTCTTATTGAATAAGCATTCAACCAGAATGTGATGTGCATGACAGGCAGTCTGCTAAGGGATTGCCAAGACAAAAAGTAATCTCCCCCTTATCTAGCCCAGCAGACACAGCCCATTACACATGTGTTCCTGAGATAATCAATCACTAGTCCTCAAGGAAGAGGACTTGAGACCTGTATCACACTTACTTCATCCTCACTTCCTCTTCGTAACTGGGGAGACCACGTGTGTTGGCTTCATCTAGAAAAGAACCGAACTTCTCATTCTTTAGGACAGAAGGTAGTTTTGCAAATTGGAGGAAGGCACTCACAGAAGTTACCCTCCCAACAGGAAGGGGAGACCCTCCCTGAATGTTTGCATTTCAAAAAAGTGGCTCCCAGGTCCTGCTGGGAACCCTCCTGAGTTAACAGACTGACAAGAAGCTTATTTAGCCATTATAAAGATGTCTATAAACCTGGAAAGGACTGAAAAAGAAATATGGAAACAAAAGGGAGCTTTCTTTTCCCTTATTTTCAACATGGAGAGTTAAGCCTCTTATTTTTAATTTGCATTTGTCCTTACAATTTCTTCCCTGTGCTACCATAAAATAATAACATTCTTCTCTCTGGTCCCCTTGCAGTTGCCTAAATACTCAGCAAGCCCATAGTAAAATGCAAACAAATCAATTACTAGAATTACAATTTAATGTAAGGATTGATTTTAAAATTCAGTATAGTGTTTGCCTTGGGGGAAATAACTTTTTTTTTTAAATTTCCAAAAGTAATCTGTACACCCGACGTGGGGCTCAAACTCACAACCCCAAGATCAACAGTCACGTGCTCTACCTATGGAGCCAGGCAGGTGCCCCAGGGAAATTGCCTTTAAATATAGCAGTCATTCCCCTTTATTAATCCAGAGTGGGACTGGAGAGGCCATATATCCCAGCGTTAGCTTAGTGACATGAGGCAGTCTTTTGCAGTTTCTAATGGTTTCTCTATTAATTAGATGGGTTTTTTTTCTTTTCTACATCATCCTTCCAATCAAACCAGTTAATGTGTGTGTGTGTGTGTGTGTGTGTGTGTGTGTGTGTGTGTGTGTGTGTAACTAGATCTTAGGCACCTGGTGCATACTGAGTACTTTTACTTTGTTATTATAAAAAAACCACCAGCGAAGGTGTCCCACTTACACTCTGCTAATCATCAGACTGCTGGTCTTCGTGCAGCTGGTGTCAATACTGAGAGCACAGAGTCAGCTGACCTGTGTGGTGTGGGAGCCACGCCTGCCAGGGCAGAGAGCAAGACTGGTTAACATGCAACATTGTATCCTAGTAAATGTGATTTTCAAAGTAGCCAGAATAATCACAGCTGTGTGTAGCCAGGCAGCCTATGAGAACAGTAATACATTTGCTAGAATATTTCTTTTCCATTGAGGTCAATACCAGTCTGTTACCCAGGAAACGTTTTAGGTCCTTTGAGGGAAACCCAGTCCAGTCCTGTGGTGCTGGCTTCACAAGGGAAGGGGGAATCCAGCTCAGTTGTCTTTCACTATGGTAGCCTTCTGGGTGATCAGCAGCCCAGTTGGTGGGTCCCCACCCACTTGGTGACAGTCTGTCTATCCTCTGGAATGACCATAGAGACAAAGTCCCCCAGTTGACCGTGGTGGCAGACTTTCCCCAGCAAGTCCTTTCAGATCTTCATGACTTTAAGTCTCACGGTTTCTGAGCAAGAGAGAAATCCTTTTCAGTATTGAACATGATTATAAGAGGGTCCTGTTAAACACAGGATACAGCCTCAGACCTAAGCTCCTAGCCTGACAAACTTAAGTTCAAAAGGAGACATTCCTTTCCATGCTTGCTTGCAGGGGTCCTTCTAATTCTTTTTCTTTTTTTTCTTTAAATTCAATTAGCCGGCATATAGTACGTTATTAGTTTCAGATGTAGACTTCAGTAATTCATCACTTGCGTATAACACCCAGTGCTCATAGCAACACATGCCTTCCTTAATACCCATCACCCAGTTACCCCGTCCCACCACCCTCTCCCCTCCAACAATGCTCAGTTTGTTTCCTATAGTTAAGAGTCTCTCATTGTTTGTTTCCCTCTCTGATTTCTTCCCAGTTTTCCCTCCCTTCCCCTAGGATCCTCTGTTTTGTTTCTTATATTCCACATATGAGTGAAATCATATGATAATTGTCTTTCTCTGATTGACTTATTTCGCTCAGCATAATACCCTCTAGTTCCATTCACGTCAATGTGAATGGTAAGTATTCATCCTTTCTGATGGCTGAGTAATATTCCATTGTATGTATGAACCACATCTTCTTTATCCATTCATCTGCCAATGGACATCTGGGCTCTTCCCACAGTTTGGCTATTGTGGACATTGCTGTTATAAACATTGGGGTGCATGTGCCCCTCCATATCACTACATCTGTATCTTTGGGGTAAATACCTAGTAGTTCAATTGTTGGGTCATAAGGTAGCTCTATTTTTAACTTCTTGAGGAACCTCCATACTGTTTTCCAGAATGGCTGCACCAGCTTGCATTCACACCAATAGTGTAGGAGGGTTCCCCTTTCTCCGCATCCTCGCCAACATCTGTTGTTTCCTGACTTGTTAATTTTAGCCATTCTGACTGGTGTGAGGTGGTATCTCATTGAAGTTTTGATTTGGATTTCCCTGATGCCAAGAAATATTGAGCACTTTTTCATGTGTCTGTTGGCCATTTGAATGTCTTCTTTGGAGAACTGTCTGTTCATGTCTTCTGCCCATTTCTTGACTGGATAACTTGTTTTTTGGGGTGTTAAGCTTGATAAGTTCTTTCTAGATCTTGGATACCAGCCCTTTATCTGTTACGTCCTTTGCACATATCTTCTCTCCTTCCATAAGTTCTCTTTTAGTTTTGTTGACTGTTACCTTTGCTGTGCAGAAGCTTTTTATCTTGATGAAGTCCCAATAGTTCATTTTTGCCCTTGTTTCCCTTGCCTTTGGAGACGTGTCTACCAAGAATTTGCTGCAGCTGAGGTTACAGAGATTGTTGCCTGTGTTCTCCTCTAGGATTTTAATGGATTCCTGTCTCACATTTAGGTCTTTGTCCATTTTGAGTTTATCTTTGTGTATGGTGTTAGGAAATGGTTGTGTTATGGAACCAGAACTGGATCGCCCAATGGAAGAACCAAACGGCACCCAGAGATCTTGGAGGATAGGAGGTTTATTTAATGCCAGTGGGCTCAGAGGAGAGTGATCTCCAAAAGTCTGAGCCCCAAGCACAAACAAAGGGGGCAATTTATACACTTCTACTTCTGCATACTTGGCACCTTTGGTGCATGCACGAAACAGGGCAGGGAGAAGAAACCAGATTGGTGAGCACAGGAAGCAGAGCAGGGAGAAGAACCCGGAAGAGCCTTGGGGCAAAGACTGGGACTCTCTCATTGCCTCAGTCAGCCATCTTAGGACACAGATTTTCCTTATCATTTTCCCCTTTGATGCCCCTTTAAACACCTAGTTTAGAGAGTATCATTTTCATCTTCTAAGGGGCAATAGTGAGTAAGGACTACCTGATTTTAGCAATTTGAGTAGTGATAAACCTAGTAAGGGCATTAAGAATACAAGGACCAAATGCTACTATGAGGAGAAGCAATAGGAAGGGGCCGACGAGGAGGGTGAACCAAGGGAACCATTGTGAGAGGTATCCCACCAAGTTGTCCACTGGAGTGTTGCCCACCAATGATATACTCATTCCTGTAATTGGGTCAGAGTTTCTTGGACCACCCCTGACTCATTAACATAGAAACAACATTCCTCCTGTAAGAAGAGGCAGAGCTTCCCTTGCGTGGCCGTGAGCAAGTCGAGCTCATGCCTGTTTTGGGGGACCACTGAAGCCAGTGAATTGAGTTGGTGCTGCAGGGCCAGGGCCAACTGAGTGAGGGTGGAAAAATCCACCATGAGTTGTTGAGTTAACCCCTGGTACTGAGCCTGAGACATCCTGACGCCAGTGCGCCAAGGGCAACACCTGATACAGCCAGCAGGCTCACGATAAGAGGGATGACTGTGGGGGAGCGTCGACAGCGGCTAGGAGGTCGCCATATGAGTGGGGCGTCACTCCTGGGGAGGACTGAAAGATCGGGTAAGAGACTGACAAGCGTGCATGATTGATTGTGTGGGGTGATGCATATGTATCACCTTGATCACAAGCCAGAAAAGTGTTGTTAGGCACACAGACCTGACTGTGGCCCGTGATGGGAGAGGAAAAGTTGCCATACAGTGGTACTGGAGCCAGAAAAGAATAATCTGAGGTCCCCAGTGCTGAGGTGGGAGGTGACACGGTAGATTGGTTGAGGATGACACCTAGGTATTTGACGGGACCAGGCATCATACAGATCCAGCAGTCAGATGCTAGGGGTGGATTTGAGTGATTAAGTGCTTGGTGAGAGGTGTTAATCATACCAAACAGTTGGCTATAGATGCTTGCTGCGTGTGGATGGGGGACCCAGGGATGCGCCAGGGCGAGTTATTTTCTGTCTGACTCTGGGGGTTGACTGTAAGGCTTGGAGTGAACATGGACTTAATCATAAATTTGGCCATGGGGTCAGTCCCCATAGGGTGATATTGGCCCAACAGGAGAATGATTCCTGTAGCCCATGATGTGGCATTGGGTTCTAAGACTGAGAGGGTGAGCGCTATACAGTGATTGTTAGGGCGAGAGGATGGGGTGGCGTTGAGTGACAAGGAAATCCAGATGTCACTGCACTGTTTGAGGGGCCACCTGTTGGACCATTGTTCCATTCCCAGCCAAGTCGCCACTATGACTCACATCCCCAGACTTACGAGGAGAACTGAGGGCAGGTGTTTGGCTGTTGAGGCGTAGGGCCCCTGCAGATGTAGATATCTACCAGTCAGTAACCTGAGTGAGGGCCATGGTAGGAACACCATCTATGAGGTTCCCAGGAGGTATCAAGAAGCTGGCATCCATCAAAATGGAGGTTAACCTTTGGTGTGTGCCCATCCCAGGTGGAAGAAGTCAGTGGGGGTGCTGGTGTGGGATTTAGGGGGATAAGCTGGAAAGTCCATTTGCCAGTAATGGTGATACAAGAGTTTGCCTCCCTTGCCTGGCCGGGCAAGCTAGAGGCAGTGTGGAAGAACAGCACACCAGGTAGCAGAAGACCGGGACTGACTGGGGCCAGGAAAACCATGGTGAAATGCACTCAGGAGTAGAGAGCAGAGGGCCAGTAAATGTGGGATATATGACCTCAGGTAGAGGGAGCCATTGTGGCTAACCCATCAGCAGATGAAACCTATGGGCAAGTAAATGCAGTAATACACCCTAGGGTGACCCAATAAAAATGACAATAGTAAGCCTCTGGGGGAAAGTCCAGTCAGGAGGGGCAACAGTGTAGAGTCTGACTCCCAAGATGAGGGAAATCATGCCGATGAGAGCCAGGGACCATGGTCCATCAGTCGGTGGGGTCTTGTCGAAGGTGAAGCCAGAGTGGGTTGATGAAGTCTGGCTGTAATCTCCACTGGTGTGGCTCCTCATCTGAATGATGAGCTTTCTTCACTCTGGAGTGGTGGACCCACGGGGTGACACCTGAGACCTTGAGGGCAGTAGGGGTGGTTAGAACAACAGTGTGGGGCCCTGTCCACTGCAGTTTGAGGGGGTCTTTTTTCCAATCTTTCACCCAAACTGAGTCCCCTGTCTGGAAGGAGTGTACCTGAGACCCTAAGGAGATTGGGGCCCTCTCAATGGTGTACTTTTATAATTTATTTAGGGTGGCCCCCAGGGCCTGAAGCTGCTCCTTTATTCCTTTATCTCCAACCTGATGCAAGTTTCCTGGAAGGCTTCCCAAGCACAGGGGAGGCCATCCATATATTAATTCAAATGGGGAGAAACCTGATGTCCCGGGCATGCAGCGAGCATGCAAGAGAGCTAGGGGTAGCAGATCCAACCATGGGAGGTTAGCCTCCTGACAAAACTTTGTTAAATTTCCCTTGAGGGTGCAATTCATTCACTCTACTTTCCCTGAACTTTGGGGCCGGTAAGCTATGTGGAGTCTCCAGGTGATGTTGAGAGATTTGGTCAAGACCTGTACAATGTCTGCCACAAATGCGGGTCCACTGTCACTATGGATTGTTAATGGCAGGCTGAACCGGGGCACGATCTCCCAAAAGAGGACTTTAGTTACTTCCTGGCTTTGCTCCATCTTTGTTGGGAAGGCTTCGACCCACCCAGAGTATGTGCATGCTATTACTAGGAGATATCTGAACCCCCTGCTCAACTGCACATCTGTGAAGTCTACCTCTAGATCTTTGAAAGGAGTTGCTCCCATCCTCTGGACACCCGGGGCGGGGGGCGGCGTGGTACAGACTGAGCATTATTTTTAGCACATGTTAGGCACCGTTCACTCATTGCTCGGCATAGTGCTGGCAGCTGACTGATGTAGTAGTGCTTCTTGAGAAGGTCCTCTAATGCAGTTTTTCCCAGATGAGTGAGTCGGTGGTGCTCCTTGACCAGATGCCCTCCAGTTGCCGTTGGAACAAAGATGTGCCTGTCTGGCATCATCCACCATCACTTTTCAGTCAGGGTAACTCCCTCAGCCATGACCCACTCCTTTTCCTTTTCAGTGTAACTGGGTGGAGAGACTTCTTCCAGGGGTGTTAGGGCTATGGTGAGGGAAGGGGCTCTGTCCACATGTCTTCACTGGCTGCAGTCTTGACTGCCTCATCTACCAGACGATTTCCCCAAGCTATGGGGTCGTCTCCTTTCTGGTGTCCCTTACAGTGCTGGATTGCTACTTCCTTTGGAAGCCAGACGGCTTGAGGAGTCTCAGTATCTCCTTGTTCTTGATAGCTTTTCCTGCTGCGGTTAGGAGGCCTCTTTCCTTGGAGATGGCTCCATGTATATGTACAGTAGCGAAGGCATACTGAGAGTCAGTATAGACGTTGACTCGCTTGCCTTCACCAAGGGTGAGGGCTCGGACTAAGGCATACAACTCAGCCCAGTGAGCTGACCATCAGCTGGTAATGCCTTAGCTTCTAGGACTTCAGTGGTTGTGGTTACTGCATAACCCGCTTTCTGGGCACCCTCTCATGCTGCCATCGCTGAATAGCGTGAGCTCTGGATTCTTTATGGCTTGATCCCGCAAATCTGGACGGCTCGCGTACACTTCATCAATCACCTTGGAGCAGTCATGGTCTGGTTCCCCCTCTTCCGTGGGGAGAAAGGTTGCTGGATTTAATGGCCTTACTCTTTCAAGGGTGACCCGCAGGTTTTCACAGAGGAGCCCTTGGTATTGTGCTAGCTGAGAGTTGGAAAGGAAGCAGTGTCCCTGTGCATTCATGAGGGACACAACTGCATGAGGGACCTTGACCTTGAGTTCTTGCCCCAGGGTAAGTTTGTCTGCCTCCTTGATGAGTAGGACTGTGGCTGCCAGCGCCCTGAGGCACGGTGGCCATCCTGCTGCCACAGGGTCCAGCTTCTTTGACAGGTAAGCAACTGGCCATTACCAGGGTCCGACAGTCTGGGTGAGTACCCGAGCGCTATTTTTTCCTTTTCATGCACAGAGAGATTGAAGGGTTTCTCTATATCTGGTAGGCCCAGGGCTGGAGCCCACCCCAGGGCAGTCTTTATCTCTGAGAAGGTGGCTTCTGCTTCCTCAGTCCAGGCAGGGGGTTCTTGATCTTGTCCCCCTAAGAGATCATAAAGGGGTCTTGCTATTGCTGAGAACCCAGGGATCGAGGTGCAGCAGAATCCTGCAGCCCCAGGAATTCTTGTAGGCCCCTTTTTGTCTGGGGCTGTGGCAGGGAGATGATGACCCTTTTCCCCTCCGGCCCTAGTTCTTTTTTCCCTGGGGTGAGGAGGAAGCCAGGGTATCAGACCGGTTGTTGGCAGATTTGTGCCTTCTTCCATGAGGCTCGGTATCCCGAGTCTGACAGGAGCTGTAGGAGGTCCTTGGTGCCTTTTGCGCCATCTTCTTGTGTGTCACTGGTGAGGAGGAGGTCATTCACATACTGGAGGAGGGTGAATCGTGTGGCCTCTCTTGGGAAGCTGGCAAGGTCCACGGCCAGCGCTTCCCCAAAGAGGGTTGGTGAGTTTTCAAACCCCTGCGGGAGGCATGTCCAAGTCAGTTGCATCTGGCACCCTGTATCAGGTTCAGTCCATTCAAAGGCAAACAGTGGCGGGCTCTGGGGAGCTAAGCAGAGGCAGAAGGCATCCTTCAAATCTAGGCAAGTGAACCATCTGGCCGACCCTGGGATTTGGCCGAGGCGGGTGTATGGATTCGGGACCACTGGGTGCAGAGAGATGGTCACCTTGTTGATGGCCCGCAGGTCTTGAACTGGTCAGCATCCCCCTCCTGGCTTCTTGACTAGCAGGAGTGGGGTATTCCAGGCCGACTGGCACTCGACTAAAATACCTACTTCCTTAAGTTTGGCCAGATGTTTTTGGATGCCGATCTTAGCTTTTTGTGGAAGGGGATATTGCCTTTTGTCTCTGAGGTTGGGCTCCTGGGATCAGTTCAACAATGATAGGGGCCCAATTCCAGGCTAGTCCAGGTGGGTTGTTTTCGGCCCATACTGAGGGGAAGGCGAGTCTGAACTCCGGCGGGCTGCTCAGTTGGGCCTGGGCACAAAATAGCCTTCATTCTTCTTCCCTTGATGTGGTAATTGCTAGTATTAGAGACCCTGTCTCCTAATGCCTTGGGTTCAATCTGAAGCTAGTGTGTCCTGTGGGCTCAAAGGTTATCTGAGCCCTAAGCTTGGATAGTATGTCTAGGCCCAGGAGAGGGATGGGGCAATCAGGCAGATAAAGGAATTCATGTTGGACCTTGTGGCCCCTGAGTTCGCACTGGTGAGCCTGACAAAAGGGCTGTTGTATCACCCGCATCCCTGTGGCCCCGAGGATGGTCACAGTCCTTTTGCTGAAAGGGGCCCCTGGGAAGGTGACAACAGAGTGCTCAGCCCCAGTATCAACCATAAAAGTCACTGGTTGGCCCCTCACCTTCATATTGACAGGGGGCTCATGGAGGCCAAGGAGGAAAGAGCCCAGTCCCCTTCAGTCTGAGTCCATTCCCAAAAGGCCTATGAGGTCCTCCTCTTGGAGGAGGCTGGGCTTTTGAGCCTTTCCCTGGTTGGGACATTCATTTTTCCAATGCCCTTTCTCTTTATAGTAGGCACATTGATCCCTTGCCAAGGGGGTTCTGGTCTTCCCCCCATTCGATGGTCGGGGTTTCCCCATCTTTGGTTTGTCCTTTTCTTTCAGGGCAGTGGCGAGGAGGCTGACTTTCTTTTTCATCTTTTTGTTGGCTTCTCGTTCGGCTGAGACCTCTCTGTTCATGTAGGCCTTACTGGCAATCTCTATTAATTGGGTGATGTTCATCCTGGCAAAACCCTCTAGTTTCTGAAGTTTTTTTCTGATGTCTGGGGTGGCCTGAGCCACGAAGGAGGTGTTTACCATCTGTTGGCTTTCCTGTGCTTTGGGGTCAAATGGAGGCTTCACATAGTCTTTTGTACTAGTCCCCGGGGGACTCTCCTGGTTGTTGAGTGACTGAGGATACCTTAGTCATGTTCATGGGTTTCTTAGCTCCTGCCCGGACTCCCCAGAAGAGGGCCTCCTGGTACCAGTGGATGTGGGCCTGTCCCTCGGTTGTGGTGAAGTCCCATGCTGGGCGCTCTTCAGGTGCGGCCATATTAGCCCAGGCAGCAGGGTGGATGACTCCCGCTGGTGCGTGCTCTTCCAGGTACTGCCGCACACCTGTGCACACCTGTTCATCACTCTGTGTTAAACAGGGTGTGGAGTAACTGTTGGCAGTCTTCCCACGTTGGCCGATGAGTCTGGAAGAGGGATTCTGTGAGGTCTACCATAGCCTGTGGTTTCTCAGAGTAGAATGGGGTGTTACATTTCCAGTTGAAGAGGTCGGTGGTGGAGAAGGGCTGATAATACAACATGGAATGGCCAGGTTGGACCGTCCCATCTTCATTGTGCCTCTCGGGTTACCACGTCTCTTGTACCAGCATTTGGAGGGTGCTTGGCCCAGCCTTGGGCGCAGCCTGGCTGCTGGTCCTGGAGAAAGAGGATCTTTTGGGCCTGTGGATCCTCTCGGCCTGGGGACGCTGGTGAAAATGATGGCAGTGGAATGTCTGGAGCTGGAGGGACAGGTGTAGACGGTCTTGGGGGTATGTACGGTGGGGGCAGGGTCGGTTCATCCTCAGGATCTCTGGCTAGGATTTGTGGAGACTGGGGCTTTTGCTAATTTTCTTTAGGTCGCTTGGACGAGGCAATTAAGACCCTGGCCTGTCCCTCCCTATTGCAAACGAATTGCACCCAGGGGGGATGGGTCTGAGCAATTCCTAGCCAGGAGTCAATGTACGGAAACTGGTCATGGTGTCCTGGTTCTCCTGTTATGACTCGCCATACTTGATGAATCGTTGGGACATCCAGTGTCCCTTCTGAAGGCCACCTGACATCAAAGGTGGGCCATTCCAATTCACATAGGGTTCTCAACTTGCCAGGGTTCATCCTGACTCCATAGTGTCCCGAAAACCCCTTCTTGAAATTTTTGATCATGATCTCTAGAGCCATAGGTTTACTCTGCCCTGATCCCATGGTGATGTCCCCGTATGTGATGGCACAGAAACAAACAAAAGGGGGGATGCCTCCTGAGATGAGGAGACCAATCAGATGCCCATCTGGCTGTGTCCCACAGGAGCTTAGGTGAGGCTTAGCTGTAGTGGTCTCAGCGTTGTGACTTACTATTATTCTGATGCCACCATAGACTGTATGCCATTCACCACGGAATCACAGATGGGCCCACTCAGACTCCATAGTCTTCTGGGGACCTTAAAGGTGCCCGCCTGTGGAGTCACAGAATCAGTCCACTTGAGCAAGCCAGGTTGGACTGCACAATCACTCACACATTCACACTCCAGAAGTTATTACATTTCCTCCCTGGGAATCCCTCTAAGAGGTCTCTGGGAGGTGATCAGGCTCCCCTTCCACCCCAATGGGGGTGGGCCTGTCTGGATCCTGGGGCCCCTGGCCTTACTGGAATCTGACACTGGGACAAGGTCCTCACCTGCCAATTCTCCTCGAGTCCGGTGGGAACAGCGGAGCAGGGCTGGCCTAAGGGTACGAGGATGGGAGACTGCCGAAAATTAAGCAGGGCACACCTTCTCTGTTACGATCCCTTGTTCTGTCCCCACCCTGCCATTGCCCCCAAATTTGTGGCAACAATGGGCCAACACGGTTGGGTTTCCCAGTCAGAACCAAATGTTACAGAACCTGGAATGGATTGCCCGATGGAACAACCAAGCAGCACTCAGAGCTTTTAGAAGACAGGAGGTTTATTCAATGCCAGCGGGCTCAGAGGAGAGTGATCTCCAAAGGTCTGAGCCCCAAGAACAAAGGGGGGCAATTTATACACTTCTGCATACTTGGTACTTTTGGTGCGTGCACAAAGCGGGGCAGGGAAAAGAACCCGTATTGGTCCATGCGGGAAGCAGAGCAGGGAGAAGAACCCAGACGAGCCCCAGGTCAAGGATTAGGACTCTTGCTGGCTCGGTTGGCCATCCCAAGACACGGATTTTCCTTATCAGTTGAGTTTCATTCTTCTGCATGTGGCTGTCCAATTTTCCCAACACCATCTGTTGAAGAGATTGTCTTTTTTTCCACTGAATCCTCTTTCCTGCTTTCTCGAAGATCAGTTGGCCATAGAGCTGAGGGTCCATTTCTTGATTCTCTATTCTGTTCCATTGATCTATGTGTCTGTTTTTGTGCCAGTACCATCCTGTCTTGATGATTACAGCTTTGTAATAAAGCCTGAAGCCCGGTATTGTGATGCCACCAGTTTTGCTTTTCTTTTTCAACATTCCTCTGTCTATTTGGGGTCTTTCCTGGTTCCATAAATATTTTAGGATTGTTTGTTCCAGCTCTGTGACAAATGTCCTTTTGATAAGGATTGCATTGAATGTGTAGGTTGCTCTGGGTAGCATAGACATTTTAACAATATTTATTCTTCCAGTCCATGAGCATGGAATGTTTTTCATTTCTTTGTGTCTTCCTCAATTTCTTTTGTAAGTGTTCTATAGTTTTTATTTATTATTTTTAGATTTTTCTTTTATTTATTTGACAGAGAGAGACATAGTGAGAGGGGGAATACAAGCAGGGGGAGTGGGAGAGGGAGAAGCAGGCTTCCCATGGAGCAGGCAGCCAGAAGCGGGGCTCGGTCCCAGGACCCTGGGATCATGACCTGAGCTGAAGGCAGATGCTTAATGACTGAGCCACCCAGGCTCCCCATGTTCTATAGTTTTTGGAGTACAGATGCTTTACCTCTTTGGTTAGGTTTATTCCTAAGTATCTTCTGGGTTTTGGTGCAATTGTAAATGAGATCGATTCCTTAATTTCTCTTTCTTCTGTCTCATTGTTAGTGTACAGAAATGCAACCGATTTCTGTACATTTATTTTATATCCTGCCACATTGCTCGCTTCCTGTATGAGTTCTAGCAATTCTGGGGTGGTCTTTTGGGTTTTCCACATAAAGTATCATGTCATCTGCAAAGAGTGAGCATTTGATTTCTTCTTTGCCAATTTGAACGCCTTTTATTTCTTTTTGTTGTCTGATTGCTGAGGCTAGGATTTCTAGTACTATGTTGAACAACAGTGGTGAAAGTTGACATCCCTGTCGTGTTCCTGACCTTAGGGGAAAAGCTCTCAGTTTTTCCCTATTGAGAATGATATTCACTGTGGGCTTTTCATAGATGGATTTTATGATATTGAAGTATGCTCCCTCTATCCCTACACTGTGGAGAGTTTTTTCTTTTTTTAAGATTTTATTTATTTGACAGAGAGAGAACAAGCAGGTAGAGCAGCAGAGGGAGAAGCAGGCTCCCACTGAGCAGGGAGCCCAATGTGGGGCTCAATCCCAGGACCCTGGGATCATGACCCAAGCCAAAGGCAGATGCCCAACTGACTGAGCCACCCAGGCTTCCCAGAGAGTCTTAGTCAAGAAAGGATGTTGTATTTTGTCAAATGCTTTTTCTGCATCAATTGAGAGGATCATATGGTTCTTGTCCTTTCTTGTGTTAATGTGATGTATCACATTGCTTGATTTGCAGATGTTGAACCACACTTGCAGCCCAGGAATAAATCCCACCTGGTCGTGATGAATAATTCTTTTAGTGCACTCTTGGATCCTATTGGCTAGTATCTTAGTGAGAATTTTGGCATCCATGTTCATCAGAGATATTGGTCTGTAATTCTTCTTTTTGGTGGGGCCTTTGTCTGGTTTTGGGATTAAGGTAATGCTGCCCTCATGGAAAGAGTTTGGAAGTTTTCCTTCTATTTCTATTTTTCAAAACAGCTTCAGAAGAATAGATATTAGTTCTTCCTTAAATGTTTGGTAGAATTCCCCTGGGAAGCCATCTGGCCCTGGACTCTTGTTTGTTGGGAGATTTTTGATTACTGGTTCAATTTACTTGATGGTTATGGGTCTGTTCAGGTTTTCTATTTCTTCCTGTTTCAGTTTTGGTAGTTTATAAGTTTCTAGAGTGCATCCATTTCTCCCAGATTGCTTAATTTGTTGGCATATAGTTGCTCATAATATGTTCTTAACACTGTATTTCCTTGGTGTTGGTCATGATCTCTCCTCTCATTCATGATTTTATTAATCTGAGTCCTTTATCTTTTCTTTTTGATAAGTCTGGCTAGGGGTTTATTGATCTTATTAATTCTTTCAAAGAACCAGCTTGTAGTTTCATTAACCTGTTCTACTGTTCTTTTGGCTTCTATTTCATTGATTTCTGCTCTAATCTTTATTATTTCTTGCTTTCTGCTTGGTTTAGGCTCTATTTGCTTTTCTTTCTCCAGTTCTTTTGGGTGTAAGGTTAGTTGTGTATTTGGGACTTTTCTAGTTTCTTGAGAAAGCCTTGTATGGCTATGTACTTCCCTCTTAGGACTGCCTTTGCTGCATCCCAAAGGTTTTGAACAGTTGCAATTTCATTTTCATCTGTTTCCATGAATTTTTTTTAAGTCTTCTTTAATTTACTGGTTAACCCATTCATTCTTTAGTAGGATGCTCTTTAGCCACCAAGTATTTGAGTTCTTTCCAAATTTTCTCTTGTGATTGAGTTCTAGTTTCAAAGCATTGTGGTCTGAAAATATTCAGGGAATAATCGCAATCTTTTGGTACCAGTTGAAACCTGATTTGTGACCCAGTATGTGATCTATTCTGGAGAATGTTCCATGGGCACTCGAGAAGAATGTATATTCTGTTGCTTTAGGATGGAATGCTCTGTATATACCTGTGAAGTCCATCTGGTCCAATGTGTCATATAAAGCCCTTGTATCCTTGTTGATCTTCTGCTTAGATGATCTGTCCATTGTTGTGAGTGGGGTGTTAAAGTTCCCTACAATTATTGTATTATGATCAATGTGTTTCTTTAATTTTGTTATTAATTAGTGTATATAGTTGGCTGCTCCCAAGTTAGGAACACAAATATTTATAAATGTTAGATCTTCTTGTTGGATAGACCCTTTAAGTATGATATAGTGTTCCTCTTCATCTCTTACTGCTGTCTTTGGTTTAAAATCTAGTTTGTATGATATAAGGATTGCTACTCCAGCTTTCTTTTGATGTCCATTAGCATGATACATGGTTCTCCACCCCCTCACTTTCAATCTGGAGGTATATTTGGGTCTAAAATGAGTCCCTTGTAGACAAGCATATCGATGGGTGTTGCTTTTTTATCCAATCTGATACCCTGTGTCATTTGATTGGAGCATTTAGCCTATTTACATTCAGAGTAACTATTGAAAGATATGAATTTAGTGCCATTGTATTACCTATAAAGTCACTGTTTCTGTATATCATCTCTGTTCCTTTCAGGTCTATGTTACTTTTGGAGTCTCTCTTTGCTTACAGGACCCCCTTTAATATTTCTTACAGGGCTGGTTTAGTGATCACAAATTCCTTAAGTTTCTGTTTGTCCTGGAAGATCTTAACCTCTCCTTCCATTCTGAATGACAGCCTTCCTGGATAAACTATTCTTGGCTGCATGTTTTTCTCATTTAGCACCCTGGATATATCATGCCAGTCCTTTCTGGCCTGCCAGGTCTCCGTGGACAGGTCTGCTGCTAGTCTAATGTTTCTACCCTTGGAGGTTAAGGACTTCTTGTCTTGAGCTACTGTCAGGATTTTCTTTTCATCTCTGAAATTTGCAAGCTTCACTATTATATGTCGGGGTATTGATCTATTTTTTTTATTTTGAGGGGGGTTCTCTGTGTTTCCTGGACTTTAATGCCTTTTTCCTTCCAGAGATTAGGGAAGGTCTCGGCTATAATTTTCTCAAATATACATGCTGTCCCTCTCTCTCTCCTCTTCCTCTGGGACCCCAATCAATCTAATATTGTTTCACTTTATGGTATCACTGATTTCTCAAAGCCTCTTCTCATGATCCCTTAGTTGTTTTTCTCTCTTTTCCTTAGCTTTCTTACTTTCCAACATTTTGTCTTTTGTGTCACTCTCTTCTGCCTCATTTACCCTAGCCTTTAGAGTGTCCATTTTAGACTGCCTCTCAGTTAAAGCATTTTTTATTTCAGCCTGATTAGATTTTAGTTCTTTTATTTCTGCACTAAGGGATTCTCTGGTGTCTTTTATGCTTTCTTCCAAGCCCAGCTAGTATAATCGTTATTCTGGATTCCAGGTCCAACATTTTACTTATATCCATATTGATTAAATCTATGGCAGAGAGTATTATCTTTGGTTCTTTCTTTTGTGGTGAATTCCTCCTAATAGTCATTTTGTCCAGAGAAGAATAGATCAACGAGGGAACAAAAAAGAAATAAAAAATAAAAGTAAAGGGGCACCTGAGTGGCTCAGTCATTAAGCGTCTGCCTTCAGGTCAGGTCATGATCCCAGGGTCCTGGGATCGAGCCCCACATCAAGGTCCCTGCTCAGCGGGAAGCCTGCTTCTCCCTCTCCCACTCCCCCTGCTTGTGTTCCCTCTCTCACTGTGTCTCTCTCTGTCAAATAAGCAAATAAAATCTTTAAGAAAAATAAAATAAAATAAAAATAAAAATATCAACCATGACCCCAGTGAAATATACACTAGACAAATCAGAAGAGATCAGAAGCCAAAAAAGAAAGAAAAGGGGTTGGGGGGGGGAAATATAATCAAACAGGTAGACAGAACAAGGTGATCAATTTGGTCCTGGGTGTATTTTGGTCTGTTTGTTAGAAAACACTTGATCCCACAATTGTAAAGAAAGAAAAACTTATATATATACAAAAATAAAGCTGAATACAGTGAAAAGAAGCCAAAAATGAAGAATATATCTATAAAATGGGAATGTAAAAATGAAAATTAAAAAAAGGCTTAAAAACAAAGAGTTGATAAAATAAACTAGTTGAAAAGGAAAAAAGGAAAAAAAAGGAAAACTTTAAATTGAAAGATAAAAGAATCATGAGAAAAAAACCTCGAATTCTATAAACTGTTTTCCCCTAGTGCAGGAGTTTTTCAGTTCTGAGTGATGGGTAAACTTGGTGTCCCCTGCTGGTCCTGCTGGTCTTCTGGAGAGGGGCCTGTTGCACTGATTCTCAGGTGTCTTTGCCTGAGCGGAGTTGCACCACCCTTTGTGGCGGGAGGGAGGGCAGGCTCAGTGTAAGCTGCTTGGAGTGCTCTAGGTGACTTTTGTTCCCTAGAGTCTTTCCGTGCTGCTTTAGAGGCCGAAAATAATAAAAATGGTGGCACCCCAATCAGTCCTGGAGCTAAAAGATCACAGCCCCCACTTTTCAGTAAACCCTCAGGGAAAAGCAGTCTTCATTTTTGTGTGCACCAAACTCTGCAGACTCCTGCAGTACGCACTGGTGCTGCTCCTCCCTGGGGAAGGAGGAGGGTCCCCAAATGGAGAGTGGTTACCCGATCATGCCACGGTTTGAGGTTTATGGCAAACCAAGCTAGGGGCCACTCCCGGCTTGCTGACCGAACCCAGTTTCTCTGCTCCGATGCCTGGGAGCTCTGCCGCACTCAGGCACTCCCCGTCTTCCTGTGACCTTGGGAATCCTGAGACCACACTGTCCCAGCTAGGATTCTGCCCCACTTCACCACTCAAGCACCTTTCAGGCAGGGACATCTCTCACTGGAGCAGACTTCTACAAGTTCCGATTTTGTAACACTTTCTGGCAGCCGGCTTTTGGAGGCTCCCTCCCACCCCGATTATCTTCTGATATATCCCCTCAGAGTCACTCCTCCGCACCTCCTACCTTGCAAAAAGTGGTCACTTTTCTATTTGTAGAGTTTCAACAATTCTTTTCTTACATCTCAGGTTGAATTCACAAGTATCCAGAATGATTTGATAGATACCTAGCTGAATTCAAGGGACTGGATGAAACGAGGTCCCCTATTCTTCGGTCATCTTGCCTCCCTTTGGGGTCCCTCTAATTCTTAATAAGGCTAGTGGTGAAGCTCTAGGGCAATTTTAACCTGGTGGGTTGCTGAATCTTATTCAGTCTTAGGGTGTAGTTTCACTTGTTCCTCTTGTCCAGAGGACTGAGACTTACAGGAATCTGCAAACCTTTGCATAATTCCTGGAAAACAGTAGAAATAAGGCGACTTCCTCTGATTCCATGTAGTTTTTAAAAGAGCCTTTACCACTGTCTGAGTACCAGCTAATGAAGAGGGAAAGACCAGGTCATCCAGATATCATACAAACCATAAGAAGGTAAAATCTCTTACCTTTCACAGACACCAAATCTATGAAATCCAACTGCCTCCAGGTTCTGGGGAAAGCTGGTCAGGGAGAACTTTCTGTGCTTACCTTGGGAGGGGCCTGTGAAGAATTCTGTTGGCAAATAGCACATCTCTTTTTAGTATGTTTTGGATAATTTTAACCTTGGGGTAGGCAGGTGTAGTAAGAGTTCAGTGCCATTAAAATCCCTCTTTTATTCGGGTGATTTTATCAACGACACAACACTAGCCATGCAAATAGGGACTGTGGTATAGGAATTAGGGAATTAGGTTAGGGAATTCCCAAAGTCCACACAAATTTCTTTTAGCCCCTTTTATAATCCTTTTGTCCATTTTCTTTTGCAAAGCATGATTTTGAAAATGAACAAACATTTCTTGTTATATTAATAGTGGAGCTTTTAAGTTGGGATCCCGCCAGGTTTTAACAGCGACTTCTCAACTCTGGCAGCAAAGTCAACTACAGATAAGTCAGCAGGCAGCCGTAAAGCCCCTAACATATCAGCTAGCAATCTGACATTAGATTTTTGTTGTCATTCTCATTGATGTCGAAAGCCCTCTATTTTTTAAAATGTTGATCTGTTGCATTGACAGAAAGCAAACACGTATTTGCTGTCACTGTCTTTGTTCACTTTAAGCCCAAAACCAAGCACAACAGCTCTAGTACCTGCTATTGACTCAGCTTCATGGGCCCATTTGATTACAGATAGAACATAAGCCTCCAAAATTTCATGAGAAGTCACTAAAGTGTAGGAAGCCTTAAGTTGGCCGTTCTTCCGGTTACATGACCCGTCAGCAAACATGATCAAATCTGCATTTTGAATTAGGTTAGCTGATAAGTCAGACCAGACCTAGTATCTTCTCTTACTATTGTGCAATCACGTTCATCAATTTGATCAGAATCTTGCAGAGAGTAGCTGGTCTTGGGAGAGTATGCTTTCAGACCACAATATCGGGACTGGGCAATAATGCCCACTCACAGTTAATCTGATGGCACACTTAGTGACAAATGTGCTTGTAAGATCACTATCATAGCATAAATGACCCAAGGTGAGACCTTGGGCCTTTCTGTAAGACCAGGGGCTGCCATTGCTCCCACCATTCAGAGGCGGCCAGGCATCCCCAGTACTACAGCATCTGGAAGAATGTAGAAATAAGCTATTGGTCTATGGTCTAGTCCAATTTTTGAGTTAATACTGCACGAGCAGCACCTTTATTTTCAGGCCCAAACAAATGGACAGGTTTCTCAAAGTCTGGAATCCCCAAGCTGGGGAGGGGTTATAGCTAATTTCAATCATTCAAAAGCATCTTCAGATTCTAAGGACCCGGCCAGAGCGTCTGGAGACTTACCGCACCATTGTTCTGTCGGAGGTTGTGCACGCCTGACAAAAGCGGGGATCTGTTGTCTACAATACCCTACTAGTCCCCCAAATGGCCCAAGTCCCTTTTCTGGAGTAGGCTATTTTGTATGCAAAATTTGCTGACTTCCAGATTGCAATATTTAACGGCCTTCAGCTGATGATAGATGCCCTCAATAGTTACTTCAGCTTGGCAATATTGCAATTTGTCTAAGGAGGCATTATGACCCTATGAAGCAAGAACTGCAATAAAGCCAAAATATCAGTCTTGCATTGCTCCATAGTTTCTGAGGCTAGCAGCAAGTCTACATAGAGTATGTTCATGGATCCCTCTGGTGGGAAACTTTTTCCAAGTCTTTCTGTAAAGGACTAGAGAAAATAGTAGGGGGAGCCTTGAAATCCTTCAGGAATTCCTTGCCATAAATATTGGGCTCCTCCATAAGTAAAAAGCAAACAAAAAGTAAGACTGGTCCACTAGATGACAGAAAAAAAAAAAAAGCAGAACATAGGTGGATCACAGAAGTACTTTGCAGATGATAGTATCAAAGTGAGGATAGTGTGGGGTTAGACACCACAGGGGTTAATGCGACATTGTATACAAAATGCATTTATTTCTAAGATCTTGTACAAATCTATATAGTGGTTGACTGTCTTTACCAAATTTCCCTTCCTTCTTTATTGTAACTATAAGACTATTAGAGGGTGAATGTTCCTTTTTAATTATCCCCCCATTTTCTGATTCTTTTATAACTGGTTTATTCCTTCTAGTTGAGCTCTAGATAAAGGATATTGTGTACACATGGCCATACTTACCTTTCTTGTATATTATTTTCACTGGTTCTAGATCTTGAATGAATCCAATCCATTAATCCCTCAGGGGCAAAGCAATGCACCTCTTTGTTTCGGTTTGGGTGTGAGTCTGCCACTCTGTCATCCCTCTTCTCTCCCAGGAGGTGGCAGAGATTGTGACCAATCCAAGTGCCTTCTTGTTCAGGGAGCTCTGTGAGCACTCCACCCAGAGCACAGAATATAGGGGTCTTTAGTTGGCACAGGAGATCTCTCCCCAATAGGTTTACAGGACAATTAGGAAAAAGGAAGCCCTCCTTACTTTAAAAAAAAAGGGGGGGGCACCTGGGTGGCTCAGACGTTAAGGGTCTGCCTTCGGCTCAGGTCATGATCCCAGGGTCCTGGGATCGAGTCCCACATCAGGCTCCCTGCTCTGCGGGAAGCCCACTTCTCCCTCTCCCACTCCCCCTGCTTGTGTTCCTGCTCTCTCTGTCTCTCTCTCTGTCAAATAAATAAATAAAATCTTTAAAAAAAAAAAAAAAAAGGAGGGGCACCTGCCTGGCTCAGTCAGTAGAGCATGTGACCCTTGATCTCAGGGTAGTGAATTCAAGCCCCACGTTGGCCGTAGAGCTTACTTTAAAAAAAAAAAAAGAGGAAGAAAGGAGGCCCTCCTGTTCCTCAGTAAGAGCACCTATCTGTACGGGCATCACAGAGGAAAAGGAAGAGGGCTAACCCAAAACACCAGTGACTTGTACTCTCTGTTGTCAGATGGAAAGGGGGACATTTCTAAGGGAGCTGAGGAATGAGGAGCACTGAGATCTACCAGAAAAGGCCAGGATAGATGAACCTGAACAAAAGCTACTGATGCAGGGCTCACCAGCTCCCCCTTCTGAGATTCCCTCAATCTGTCCATGTGAGCCCCGTGCCAAGTGCTTCCTAGCTATGGGTTTTGTCCGGGCAGGCTTTGCTGATGACCCTGTCTCTGCAATCTCCACGGGCTCCAGAGTCCCTTCTCCGGTCCTTCCAGTGCTCTGGCACTTGGCAATAGTGGCCTGCAGGTGTGTGCTCTTCCTTTGTTATCTTCATGGGTTGGCCAGGCGAAGGGCTGTTCGCTTAAAACTAGATAGCCAGCACAGCTACTCAATCTCTTCTTTCCTCCTTTGTCTTTCTCTAGATTATCCCCAAACTGAGTAGCTGCTGGAGGCTAGGGGCTGAGCAATAGTCTGTCCTTGCCATCCTACCACCTAGTCTTTAATTTGGGTTTGGAGAAGGTGCCTGGGTGGCTCAGTCGTTAGGCATCTGCCTTCAGCTCAGGTCATGATCCCAGGGTCCTGGGGTCGAGTCCCACATCAGGCTCCCTCCTCTGAGGGAAGCTTTCTCTCCCTCTCCCACTCCCGCTGCTTGTGTTTCTGCTCTCGCTACCTCTGTCTCTGTCAAATAAATAAATAAAATCTTAAAAAAAAAAAATTGGGGTTTGGAGAGTTGCCAAGAGAGCCGAGACAAAGGTTGTTCAGAATAGAGCTCCATCTTGATCTGCCCCAGGTCTGCGCCAGTAAAACACAAGGAAGCTTCGGCAAACAATGGATGGAAATCAATGGAGGACTCACTACTGCACCTGCTCCCAGCTCACCTTTATCAGAAAGAGATAGAGTCCTGCCATTAGCAGCCCCTCTCGAGGGGTCTCTAACACACTTAGTTCTGCTGTGGTTAGGGCGTAGTGGACGTTCACCTTCTCTCCATGCCCATCTCCCAGGCCACGACAAGCTGGCCCCATCAGAGGGACATGGGCTGGCTGCAAATTCCCTGCCGCAGCCGCTCACATCCCCACTGGGGGGCGGGGCGTAAACTGAAAACAAGCTGCAGAGGATTTCTGCCAACTTTTGTGGCTCTTGCCAGGGTTCCAGGAAAAGAACAAAAAACAAAACAAAAAAACACACACCCTTTAGATGAATGATATCAGGAGAGGAGAAGGGCGTGGCATTCTAAATGTTCCCTCTGTGCCCAAGGGGCCTGGGTAGCTTCTCAGCGCCATCAGCTTTGCTAGAGATCCAAATAGGAAGGGCTGGTTCTCCTCACGATGCGATGGGAGAAAGAAGGGGTGATACGGCGCCTTAGTTTCCTTTCCCATATTTGTGCTTATCAGCCTAAGTCCCCTTGTGTTTGCCTGTTGCCCAGTCACTAGTACATCTCCGTACTGTCCAGCCTGCTGCCTGCATATGAGGTTCTGCATCCCGTGATCTCCATCATTGGTCTTGACTGTTTCTGCCTTCCCAGCTCTGCGGCCTGTGCCTGGAAAGGGATTCTTAGAGGCGGGATGTGGTCTAGGACACGAAGTGGACTCAGCGCTCGGCCAGGGGTCACAGGAGTTTTGCATCGTCAGACAGGGCAGGTAACACAGAGCTAGAAAACCCAGCTGGAAAAGCCGTGTCCCTCTCGGGGAAGCCCACTGAGGAAGAGAACTGTGGTCCACAGGATCCCATCCAGCCCCGCTCAGGAGTCTGTGGGACGCAGCGAGGGACAAAAACAGAGGCAGGAGGAGCAGAGACAAGAGGGCGGTGGAGAAAGGGAGGAGCAGAAAAGAGAGTCCCCTGGTTCTCTGAAAACGCACAAACACATCACCACTGCTTGTGTGCACTCCTGTGGAAATTGCTACACAATCCATCAAAAAAGCTTTTAGTCATGGGTGGGCCCTCCAAAATGGCCTTCCAGTTTGCTGTGCTAGACACACCATCACGGGAAGAGAACATCACTGCTTGGGAGAGGGAAACAGAAGTAATGTACTGAGACTGAGGTCATGAGGCCCAGAGATTCGTCCAAATTCCTGGCCCTACTGCCTCAGCCTCCAGGAGAGGTGAGACTAACGTCCAGGTTCCCTCTCCGAGTCAAAAGACTGGTCCCCAGAGTCTCTGGCTCTCTGCACCGCAACCAGCAAATGAAATGTCCTGCTCAGTGTCGGACCTCCTCATACAGCATCACCCCGAGGCCGTCTGCTAGTCTCCACTCATATACTTCTGGCCTTTGAGAGAGCTAGCTTCAAAGTCTGAAAACTCAAGAATTCAGGAACTGAAGTTACTTGCTCTTTCACAGAAACCTCCTCCCCTCTGCCATGGCTGTATGGTGGAAACCTAGAAAAGGGTCAGCAAACGCTATAGGCTGTAAGGCCCGTCCAGCAGGTGGACATTTTTGTATGGCTCCTAAGCAACGAATAGTTTTTACACTTTCAAATGCTTGAAAGAACAATTTTTAAGCAATATTGTGATACATGACAATTAAATGAAATTCAAATTTCAGCATCCATTCATGCACTTTCATTGGAAACTAGCCACACATTTTTTCCAGTTTTGTTCCCCAGGAAGTGTTCTCATTTTCCAGCGTCTGCCCCACCCTCTGGTTGCCTAAGTGCATTGTAACAGATCTTTACGACAGAAGAGGGATGTGTCTTTCTCCCATTCCTATTTCCTGCTATGGGAGGATGAGCCAACTGTTTATTTAACTATGCGTTCCTGTTTCTCCATATTCTGAGAATAGGTTTCCACCATACAGCCATGGCAGGAAAAAAGGAAAAAACCATGGAAAATGCAGTCTCTCCCGAGCTTACATTCTAGTGGCTAAAAGTCTCTCTCAAGCAGTGATGTTCTCTTCCCACGATGGTGTGTCTAGCACAGCAACCTGGAAGGCCATTTTGGAGGGCCCACCCATGACTAAAAGCTTTTTTGATGGATTGTGTAGCAATTTCCACAGGAGTGCACACAAGCAGTGGTGATGTGTTTGTGCGTTTTCAGAGAACCAGGGGACTCTCTTTTCTGCTAAAGCTTGGTAAACAGTGAGATATTTTAGACATTCCCATTCTTGTCTGAATGGGATATGAAGATCTCCACGATGCCATACACTTGAACAGAGAGGCCTGAGAGGTTTGGGGTTGAGATTATTTTCACTGAATCCTCTGACAGGTCTATGCTTATGATGGCCTATTGAGTGAGTGTGGGAAAGCAGAGGATATTTTGCAAGACTGGCTTTTTTCCCCTCTTTCTTTCCTTTCTGGTTCTTTCGTCCTGAGCTATTGAAATTTCCTTTCTGAATATAAAAGAAGGCTTCTCAAGTTCATAACTCTTATGTAAAGATTTGGAACTCAACTGATTTTTTTTTCTTTTGGTATGACTGAGTCTCTTATAAGTATTCATACATATTTTATGGCTAATGCTTGAACTCTGGCTAATTTTGGGGGGCGTCAATTTCGAAAGATGTAGCAGTTGAATGACCTAAATGAACCAAATTAACCACTGTTAAAAGCCAGCCCAGTTAATAAGCACTTTATATTTTTTCACTCTTCTTCATGTTTAAAGACCAAACTCTGGTCAGTGTTTATACCATGAGAGTCCTCACTCCCACTTGCCAAATTCTGTTTGGCTGATCCCGGGAGAGACGTCTCATGGGCCCTGTGGTCCCCTTGGGAAAGGGAAGCCTCCTATTCAGACCTGGGGTTTGGTGTTCCTGGTTCTACTGACTTGCAAAGCTTTGCCCTACAGTTTCTGTAATAGAAAAGGCCTTTTCTGGAAAGGCCTCTGGCACCCTTGGAAATTAAAAAGCACTCCATGAATACAGGGTAGCATTAGCATATGCATCTTAAAATTTTAGTCTCTCTTCTTCAATTTTTTTGCCATTATGAAGAATAATGAAGTATTAAGTATAAAAAATTGCAAGCAACAAAAGGATGAAAGGTTGAAAGTTTACATTAGCTGTTTGCAAGGCCGGTGGGTCCATAAAACAGCATTATTCCTTGTGCTTTCTGCACAGGGCATCTGCCTGAGAGCTGACCTGTCAAAGGCCACCCTCACCGCTGCCTTAAAATACCCAAAGTGACAGTTCTGAAATGTCTCTTTCCCTACCACATGCTCTGTGCATTCTCTCCCTAGAGGTGAGAGCCAGGTTTGAAAAGCCGCATCACTGCTCTTGGGGTCTTTGCAGTCTCTCTTCCTCTGCACAGGTAGCAAAGGGACGAGGGACAGGAAATGCGGACCACACACCAGAGGAAGAGATTGCTTATCAGGGAAGACAGTCACGTCCACAGAGCCACAAGTGGGGGCCAAAACATTTTTTCCAGTTCCATGCCCCAGAAAGTTTTCTTGTTTTCCAGCATCTGCCCCCACCCTCTGGTTGCCTAGGTGCATTGTAACAGATCTTTATGACAGAAGAGGGATGTGTCTTTCTCCCGTTCCCCACTTCCGTTCACATTTTGTGAACATGCCTAGGGCAGCTTTTCCACGCTACAGTGACAGAATTAAGTAATTGTTGATGTAAGAAAGAATGTTAGATGGCCAAGAAAGAATTCTTGAGACATCTTTGGTGCCAACAGGTGGTTTTATTAAAGCACAGGAACAGGACCCGTGGGCAGAACGAGCTGCACCGGGGTCATGAGGAGCAGCCCATTATATATTTTCAAGTTGGGAGGGAGTTAGGGATAGGGTAAGTCTCTAAGGAATTTTGGAAGCAAGGTTTCCAGGACCTTGAGGGGGCTAGCTATTGGGAAAATGTCATTTATTACCATCTAATAAAACCTTAGTCATGAAACCCTTCAGATGTATATCAGTGGGCCATATGCTTGGGGGGGGGGCGATTGCCAACACGTATCTTGGGGGGTTTATAGATAAAGGAAGTTTCCAAAGGAATTTTTATATATTTTTTAGAAGATTTTATTTATTTGACAGAGAGAGGCACAGCGAGAGAGGGAACACAAGCAGGGGGAGTGGGAGAGGGAGAAGCAGGCTTCCCACGGAGCAGGGAGCCCGATGCAGGGCTCGATCCCAGGACCCTGGGATCATGACCTGAGCCGAAGGCAGACGCTTAACGACTGAGCCACCCAGGCGCCCAGGAATTTTTATATGTTAAAATAGACTTACAGGATCCTCGGGGTGGTGTGTGTGTGTGTGTGTGTGTGTGGTCAGGCTAGGATTGTCTTTTGCCCTTAGCAAAGTACTAACATCAAGGCAGTTGAGTCCCTAGAGGAATGTCACTCTGCCTGTTTCAAGGATTTGTCAATGGGCTGTAGGTAGTAAGGAAATTTATTTTTCTTCTGCCTTTGTTCCCCACATCAGTTGTGACAGACTATATGGTTCATAAGCCTAAAATCTTCGCTATCTGGCCCTTCACAGGAAAAGTCTGCTGCCCCTTAGCCTAGAAGATACTACTTCAAAATAGGCACTCAAGGAGAGGACGCGCAGGGGAGGTGACCTCGCGGCAGTAAATAAATCATTAATCAAGAAGATGTCTTCAGCACCGGAATCTCCTGGCTTTAAAAAGGAACCACCCAAAGAGAAAGACTTTCGAAACCCAGGCTCAGAGGGGTCCGCACAACTTTATTTCGAGCTGTGAATCCAGAGCTCTTCATTAAACCTAATCACCCTGTAATGGCTTTCGGATTGATAACCCTTTCACTTTGCGTGGCGTATATTGGTTATCTACATGCAACACAAGAGAATACAGAGGACCTATACGAAGCTGTTGATAGTGATGGACACAGTTACATGAGGAGGAGAACATCTAAATGTGATTAATAGTGCTGGATACTGCAGATGGAGCTTCGTAAAATGTTCTGAAATCTTTGAAGGAAAGACTTTGTGAGTGCGTAGTATCAGCTTCTTGTTCTGGAACGTGTTGATGAGGAGAGAAGGTAGCAGTTGCAGCCAAGCCTTGAGGCTGCAGTCCTTACCTCATTCTCCACAGCGGGAGCTTCTCAATATTGTTCTTTTATTAAGTCCTCGTATCAAAGTGCCAGGAGAATGGAAATCGTTTTGTTAATTATTAAGTTCTATATAATAAAAGTACCCAGTGCTATCAAAAAAAAAAAAAAATAGGCACTCAAATCTTTGTTGAATGAATAGAGCCACCATATGCAAGCGGCTCTCCGACCTTACTCATCCCTTCTGAGCAAAAGCCCATATCCGTCACAGACCACTAACTGAGGATACTACCACTGGAGTGAACATTACCAGTGTGCTATTCCACTGAAGCTCATGCAGAAGAGTTTCTAAGATAAAACATTCTTTTGGGTCTATAAAACTAAAGGCAGGGCCGCCTGGGTAGCTCAGTCGTTAAAGCGTCTGCCTTCGGCTGAGGTCAGGATCCCAGAGTCCTGGGATCAAGCCCCGCATCGGGCTCCCTGCTCCGCGGGAGGCCTGCTTCTCCCTCTCCCACTCCCCCTGCTTGTGTTCCCTCTCTCGCTATCTCTCGCTCTCTGTGTCAAATAAATAAATAAAATCTTAAAAAAAAACTAAAGGCAAATCTTTAGGGTATGACTTGTATTTGCCTTGGTTCTTTCTCTTGAAATTGCTGAAGACTATTTTTTTTTTTGTGGTTCTTCCAAAAGCTCCTAAACCTCTGATCAGATTAGTACTCACCATAGGACAAAAGCAGTGCATATAGAAAGATCCTTAAAATCATCTTCAGGGACATGGCAAATATTTTGCACAATAATTGGTTAACCCGGGGGGCACGTGGCTGGCTCCAGGCATTGGGCGTGTGACACTTGATCTTGGGGTTGTGAGTTCGAGCTCCAGGTAGGGTATAGAGATTACTTAAAATAAACAAATATAATCTTAAAAAAATAACTGGTTAACCTAGACTGTCCCCACTTTCAGAAACTTTAACTTAGAATTCATGAGAATACCCAGTTCCAACCCAAGATCTCGCTTGGAGCTTGGGTACAAGGGAGTTTGCTTCTCAAACTGATCAAGCACACATGACTCACAGAAAACGGAGAACAAATTAAAACCATATACAAATGGAAAGATTTCTTCTCACATTAAGAAACTGTAAAGATCGCAGGTAAAAGAAAGGAATCATTGTAGTGCCAATCATGGCAGTTGGATATCTGAGTGACTAAGGACGTGTGTAGTAAAATCTATTAACAGAGATAAGAGCCTGATCCTCAGTAAGTAGAATTTATTACTATTGTTTTCTTAATGTAAATTCTAAGCCCAATGTGGGGCTCCAACTCACCACCCCAAGATTAAGAGTCGCATGTTCTACCAACTGAGCCAGCCGGGCATCCCCTCAGTACGTAGAATTGACAGATAAATACGGACTACAAAGTCTTACTATGTTTTGCATAACTATACAATTTCTTAGTCAACTTAAACCTCCTCTAAACTCCATGTTTACCTTTTTTTTTAAGTGACAGCTGAAACAGATCATTGTGTTATTCTGTGTACTTCTTCAGCTTCAACTGGCACTCCGGTCTTGTACTTTGTTTTGTATATACTGAATCTATCCTCATACCTTTTATTTACTTTTGGTAAACTTTTTATTTTAGTGGTTTTAGATTTACAGGAAAACTGCAAAGGAAGCAAGAGTTCTCATATATCCTACACCCATTTTCCCCTATTATTAACATCTTACATTATTATGGTACATTTGTTACAATTAATGAATCGATACTCACAAATTAAATCAAGCCCATACTTTATTCAGATTTGCTTGGATTTTATGTAATGCCCTTTTCTGTTTCGTGATCCCATTTAGGATGTCATATCACATTTAGTCATGTCTTCTCAACTCCTCACGGCTGTGACTGTTTCTCACCTCCCTTGTTTTGAGTAGTGGTTATTTAGTAGGATGTCCCTCAACAGGCATTTTACCTAATATTTTTCTTTTTGGCAGGGGTTATGAATTTTTGGGAGGAAAACCACAGAATTAAAGTGCCATTTTCGGGGTGCCCAGGTGGCTAAGTCGTTAAGCGTCTGCCTTCGGCTCAGGTCATGATCCCAGGGTCCTGGGATCGAGCCCCAGATCGGACTCTCTGCTCAAGGGAGAGCCTGCTTCTCCCTCTGCTTCTGCTGGTCCCACTGCTTGTGCTCGCTCCCTCTTTCTGTCAAACAAATAAATATAATCTTTAAAAAAATAAAGTGCCATTTTCATTACAACATATCAGGAGTACCTACTACCAACACGACGTAACATATGTTGACCCTGATCACCTGGGTAAAGTAATGTTTGTCAGGTTTCTCCATTGTCAAATTACTTCTTTCCGTACTGTACTTTTTTTTTTTTTTTAAAGATTTATTCATTTATTTTAGAGAGGGAAAGGGAGAGTGGGCGGAGGGGCAGAGGGAGAGAGAGAATCCTCGAGCAGATTCCCCACTGAGTGCGGGGGCCTGCCGACTCGGGGTTTCGAATTCACAACCCTGAGATCATGACCTGAGCTGAAACCAAGAGTTGGTTGATTAACGCACTGAGCCACCCATGTGCCCCACTGTACTCTTAACTCTAAAGAACAAACTGATGGTTACCAGAGGGCTGGTGGGTGGGGGGATGGGTGAAACAGGTGAAGGGGATCAAGAGTTACACTTATGATGAGCGCTGGGTATAGAATTGTTGAATCACTATATTGTACACCCGAAACTATTACACTGTATGATAGCTACCTAGAATTTAAATAAAAACTTTAGATCTAAGCTGTTCATACTGACTTGCTTTCAGAGTACAGTAGGTCTTTTTTTTTTTTTTTTTTTAAGGAGTAAGGCATTATATTCCAACCCCTTACACAATTGGGAATTCTGCATGGGAAACTTCTCACATCTCTCCCTTTGTTTATTCAATCATTTACATCAGTAAGTACTCATGAATATTTATTTTATATTTTGGGTTATAATCTATACTCCAATACTAGTTTATTTTGTTGCTCAAATTGTCCCAGCTTTGGCCACTAGTTGGATCAATTTCTTTGCTTCCCTTGGTCTTGAATATTCCTTTGCCTCTTACAGCTGAACACTTACTTGCTCTTCAGGATTCAACTGTTACTTCCTCCAGGAAAATAATTCCTGATAAACAACCCTACTCCCAGCCCTTAGTCTCCTACCACTCAGGTTATGTTGTTATTCTATATATCTAAAATTCATGCCTACTACGGTACTTATACACTGTCTACTTATCTGTCTCTCCCACTGGACAACAAGCTTTTTGAGAGTAGGGATATTTTATTTTATATGCCTAGTATGTAGTATATAGTGCCTCACTCACACAAAGCAGGATCTCAACAAATACTTCTAGAACAATCACTGTGGTTTTTCTCTTCAGTCCAAAAATCCAAGAGCGCCCCACATAAACCAGAAGCCACAGAGGGGTTGGTAACTAACCTCTCTGGGAGGAACTATAAGGTGTTACTGTTGTATTTAATGTCATGTAACACAACAGGCTCAGGATCTAAGTTAACACTTCCTCAAGTCTCATTTCTAAGTAAGCAGACTTTTCTAACAAATCCCTGTTACATTTGAGTAATTACATTCAGGTCAATAGCCAATTAATTACCTTTATATTCAGAACCAAGGCTAAGTAGCTTCTAGTTCTGAGACTGGAGAAGTGAGGTTTCCAAAACAGCACACAGAAATTTTAGCCATGAGGTTCTCAGGAGCCACATCTGTGGTTGAGGATTGTATAACCACTGAAGAAATAAATTTGCTGAGTTGTATTCTTTGTCACAAATTATTATGAGAAAATGACTTTAATCAAGAATCTTCCAAGATACAGGGAATTAAAACTGTGGTAAACTCCTTCAAGCTGAAGTAGGTTTTTAGGTTGCATCATGCTACCACTTTAGTTGGAGCCACCATTAACTCTTGACTTATCACCTTCTTAATCACATGCTTGTTCCTGTCTATCCATTCACGATAAAAATCATGTCATTCCACTTAACTCTTCCTATTAACTGCTTCTATAACAAAATTCAAATTCTTAACCACGCCCTAGAAGGCTCTGTATATCTACTGACTTCCTCTAGTCCTTCAAACTCATCCTGTGCTCATCTCTTCCTTGCTTAATGGCCCAGCCACGCTCATCTTCCTGAAGCTGTGGCTCTGTACCACAAATTTTTTGATGTCTAGTAGCCAAATTTTCTTATGAGAATTTTACAAAGTTCTTCAATTTTTAATGTTTCTTAAGTAGAAGCTGTGTGCCTGAGAATAAATTCAACTATGTCTAAGAAACCCCTGTAATTCCACTGAAACAAAGATTAGATTAAAACATGAGGACCCATATTCTTCTTGAGTTAGAAGTTCTTTTGGGGTAAAAACGTACATTATCATTAAGTTTTAACTATTATGTTATTTTTCCAAGGAACAGTGATATAGTTTGATGTTGCCATCTTTCAAAGACTAACTCAAACTTAAAAATGCTTTCTCCCGGGTCACCGGTGGCTCAGTCGTTAGGCGTCTGCCTTCGGCTCAGGTCATGATCCCGGGGTCCTGGGATCGAGCCCTGCATCGGGCTCCCTGCTCAGCGGGAGGCCTGCTTCTCTGTCTCCCACTCCCCCTGCTTCTGTTCCCTCTCTTGCTGTGTCTCTGTCAAATAAATAAAGAAAATCTTAAAAAAAAAAGCTTTTTCCCTATTTACAAGTAAAAACACAAATTTAAGTAAAGCACTGCCTTTTAAAAATAATTTATTTAACAACTGAGTCCCCCTGATAACTAATAAAGGTTCCTTATTGTATCCTTCTACACACATGGAAACTAACATGACCCTTACAATGTTGACAGCTTGAAATAAAACAAAAAGTCAGACCAAATTAAAAACCATAATAATCTTTTATTTAAATTCATTCAAAGAGGCATTAATTCTCTGCTTCCCAATTTGATGATTTTCTGGACATATCTGCTTAAGTTCTTTAAGTAAAGAATCTACATTTAAATATTCTTTCTGCATCTTTGCAAAAGGTCATCATTAATCTTAGAATGAAGGCTGCCTAACATTGTTCTGGTTGACAGGTCTAACTTTTGAATGATAGTGACCTTTCCTCTCAAAATTGAGTCCAAAAGTTTATCAGGTGCTTCACTCCCCCAAATTAGTAAGATATAATTGTCTTGAAGCTCTGCAAACTGAAAATGTCACCTAAGTTTGAGGCAAACTCATTCACTGGTAAAAACTGTCTGAAGTGATACAAGACTACTTTTAACCTTTATTAATCTCATATAATGTGAACATTCATACATTTTGCTACAAACATTAATGTGTTTGATAACAGAGTATTGCTCCAGACTCTGCTGGATGGTGTTATGTAATATATAGTATTACTTTTCTAAAATTCAAAAGGTTTTAAATTCCAAAATGCATTTGACCCAAAGGTTTCAGATAATGAAATGTGGACCCAATAATTTTGAGTGTAGAGGGATACAGTGGGATATTCCAATTACCCTTACCATTCATATATTTATTCATACCAAGCTTCTCCAAGTGTCTGTTTTTATAAAATATGTGTGGGGTATAATTCTGTTTATAACTTTTTCTAAAAAGTGCTCACACTTTTAAAGTAGCTCAAACAGAAAACTTCACATTATTTTTGCTTGACCTGCTACTCAAACTACTAACTTCTTCCTTTTTACAAATTGAAAATAATATAAAATTAACTAGACAGTTTAAGATATTATATGCCTTGGTAATTTGGGAAATGGGGCTTCAAATTCTTTTCCTACTAAGTCTATGGATGCTTTCCTGCTACAATTACATAATTATGGCAGAGACCACACGATCTTCAAAGCCTAAAATATCTCCTATCTGGTCTCCTTTCCAGAAAGTCTGTTAAGCCCTGCTCAAAGTCACTGCTCAGCTGAGGATGGTACTAATATCTGTGACTATCTGATAGCTATGATTTTACAAACTGAAGGTGGTTTGTCTGCATTTAGGGCTCACAGTAGGTATAGGCAACATTTCAAAGGCAAAGACAATAGCTGCCATAGACTGACATTCCCTTTCTGTTTTAATTAATTAATTAATTAATTAACATAATCTCTGCACCCAGCTAGGGCTTGAACTCACAACCCTGGTCACACGCTCTACTGACTAAGCCAGCCAGGTGCCCCATTCCTTTTCTGTTTGAATGTGGTCTCAACTGGTCAAAATGTTAGATTCTTGGCCAGATCCAGAGGGACTGAAGTATGGTATTTGCTGATGATATAAATCTGGTCAATGAATTCATAAGGTAAAGTTAACTAATTTTCCCATCTACTATAAACATACAATTCCCTGGAAGGGAATCCATATACCTTTACATTTATGTTGATATGCAGAATTACAAAGAGGTTGGGAAATACGGACCTTACAAATTATTCATAGTTCATGTGTGTTACTTCTTGAAAAGATTATCTCTTGCCATCTTTGACAAAGACTTTCCCAGCTCAACTGTGGCTCAATAAACTTTTATTATTTTTTGTTATTTATTTTTATTCAAAAGAATTTGTTTCCCTATCACAAAAATTAGGTAACCACACCACCAACAGCAGCAAAGTCCATAGAGTTACATTGATGGTGGAGAGTTCACTGGGTAGTCCCAATGTCCCAAAGGTCATGAAGGAGAAAAGAAAAGGAAAAGAAAAAATACTCAAAACAAATCCAAAACCCATGATGACTTTGGGGAGAGACATCACATGACAGTTTGTCTTCTCTCATTGTCAGCTGCAGATATATTTCAGCAGGATCAAATACAGTTTAACTTGAGTAAACCCTTCATACCAACTCCAGCACCTAATTGGGGGGAAAAAGGGAAAAAAGAATCAGTTTAATAAAATCATTTTAAAATATGGAAACAGTTTAATGAATCTTTACTGTATTGTAAATGGAGAACCAAATCAAGAAAACTTTTCCTAACTGCTAAAATGCTAAAGAATTTGAAGGGATTAGACATTGATCCTTCCTTCCTTTCAATTCAACAGTTGCAGGAACTCTTTCAGATTAGTTAGCTCCACAGTTAACTAGGGAGCCTTTAAACTACATAAAACATACAGATAAATGAACTGGGTGATAGAATGGTTTTGAAATTTATGTTGGTATCTTTCCATATTCTTAAGAAAATTTTAAGTATTGCTGCTCAGGATTTTAATCTATTTCTTTCTTCCACTGATAAAGAGTTTATAGCAATCAAAGTATACAGGAACTTAAAATCTTGCCTTTTCCTAGTGCTTCATTCATTTTCAAGTCAATCATCTGATGTCAAGGTATTGTGTTAGTTATTAGAGTTCAAGTCCTATCTTGTCATACGAGAAAGTTGTCATACTGCTAAAAGTAAAAATAAGCAGCAGCAGCAATGATCAGTTATAAAAACAGCTGAAGAAATGTCTAAGAAAGGACACAGAAGCTGAGGACAATTATAAGATACTGTCAAAAGGATTATGTTCGATGGAGACTGCAGTTCTAGGTGGAAAGAACTAAAGGAGCAACTTTCCCCTCCTGCTGTGCTAAGGCTTAACTTGTGCCTGTGCTTCCATGATGCTTTTTGTCTTTATATTTGGCAAGTAGCCGATTCAACAAAAGAGGTCAATGCTGTTGAACAAAATCTTAAGAGCTGTCACTGAGATTCTATAAGTACCTGTGTAGTTTTGAGCTTTCTGCAGATACGTTAGCAATCTCAATTGCCTCAAAGGCCAAACTTGTTGAAAAATAAGGTGCAGCTTTTTCAATACATGCCTTGCCATGAGAATAGAGAAAAACTGAGAGACTACAGAGAGCTACATAAAACAGAGACTCCAAGACCTTCTACCATCTTGCTTGAGATTCCAGAACATAACACAATCAGTTCAAAAGCCTGGCTTTCATTTAAGTTGCCCATGGCTCTCTAGTGAGGCTTTCCAAATAGAGAAACTAGCTGTATAAAAAGGAGTATACATGTAAATTAGTTTGACCAGCTAACAGTGCAGTTCTGCTTTGAGTTTGCTCAATTCATCACCATAGGACAAGGTGTTAGGCTTGGATTTGCTCCCTTGGTTGCTGGGTCATTCTCCACTCAGGATGAATGGAAGGAAGCCACAGCAAAATTAATGCTAAGTGGCAGAAGACATAGATACATATTATTTTTAAAAGATCACTTCCTGATATTTCTGTATCAGCAGAGAATATGTAGAAAGAACTGGCACCCACAGAACTAGTGCTAATCAAACTCATGTACTAAAACCCTCTTCCCAAATGGTGTTTTATTTAAAAAGTTCACTGCTTAGCTCGGGATTTACTTATCTAGTGTGTCATGCTCAAGTGCTAAATATCCGATAGTATAATCAGATAACATTATTACTTCCTTGAGCTCCTAACTACAAAGAAAAGTATGTGGAAACCTATGCATAAAAAATTTGTGACTAAGACTGTGTGCCAAGAGACATTTAAATTTCCAAATTAAACTAATGGAATGATCACATGATCAATGTTCAGTGAAACCCTAAAATACCCTTTCTTGCCTTGGCAACTGAGGAAAACCCTACTTAGCAGGGGAAGAAAAGGAAGACAAACATGAGGAAGAGAAGAGTAAAATAAGACCAGATATTTTTAAATCTGGCGAATGTCCCAGCATCCTCTGCTCTACCTTGGACTTTGTCCACTGACTACACCTGCATAACAGAAGCAGCAGTGCTTGGCCCACAGTGAATACTTAATAGTCTTCATCTATTTTTCATTCTGACCAACTATCAATCTATTCGACATTCATATAACCTCCCCTCAAAGCCATTTCATATGGACAGAGACACGACTTGGAATGATCTCTAAGGCTTAGTACAACTCTGTATTTCCATGTTTTAGTCTGTTAGAGTCTAAAAATGGATCTGAATTTAAAATGAAGATGTATACCATAGCTTACCTTAATTGTACCCTGACTGTTAGCAGCAATCAGCACATTGGACTCCTAGAAAAGAATAAGAACTTTTAAAGTATAGAGAAGGACTTCCTGGAGGGTAGTCCAAGAGAATAATTTCCTTTCACCCTTCTTTTTTCACTTCGCCCTAAAACACCAATAGAATCTAAAGTGGAGAACCAACTTTAACACGTTTTAACTATGAATTTTAAACACCAAATCCCTTATTTTGAGGGTTAAGTTTGAATAAGAAAAATAAAATTCAAAACTGAGTAGGAAAATTTCAAATGTAAAGAAAAATAAAAGAAAAATAGATTACCACTGGAAGGAAAACCAAGAGAAACAAAGACTGAAATAAAACCAAAAAATGAGAATAATTTGAGAAAAACAAAGTGCATAATCCTTTCCACAGAAAACTCTCCCTTCAGTCCTTTTCCTCTCCTGAAACAACTGATGTAAAATGCTATCAACATCTCTGGCATAATCTCTATGGATAGCTATTTGGTATCAGGAACCCCCCCCCCAAAAAAGTGACTATTCATCTGGCAGAAGAAAGGATATGTTTCCTTTTAATTATTCAATCACTCAGTATATGCATTTTTAATAACTCTGGTGATTACTTCAATAGAATTTATCTATTGAACATATCTATTATATTCTAAGCCTTAGGAAAAACCATTTCTCTGAAGAGTATGAAGGGTGGGAAAAGGAACAGACAAGACTGAGTTTACTGGAGAGAATCTCATTAAGTAAGAAGAGTTGGGGCATGCTTCCTATTGGAAACAGAGAGTCTAGTAGGGCTCTGGAGCTTGGAAGTATATAGAAAGAAGTCTTTCTGCTTCTCAGAGTAGGCTGCTAAAAGGGGATAAACAAATTCAAAACTGACATAGAGGCCACATGGCTGATAGAAAAGACCAAGTCCAAATAATATCTATGAGAAACAGATAAAGTGATAAAACCTCAAAGAAAGATAGGTTCTGCCTGAATATCCTACAGGCTTCATGACAAAGCGAGAAAGAGAAGAAAGAAATTGATTTGTATGCCGGGAAAGTTAATTTAGCCAATATGAGTTAAACTTTCGTTTCTTTGATATAAGAAATCTGTGCTCTACAAACTTATACATTTCTATTTTTTAGCTTTTCCTTTGATTCCTAGTAAAGTGACTCTTGAAAAATGCTCATCGGGTTGCTACTGGTGTAAGAGAAAATAATTTCTTCCACTATCCCTAAAATTTTGAGAATCAGAATATTCTTTGGATGTAGTCGGTGGTAAGAGCATCAATGGTCACAGCAGTATGAAGAAGTAATAAAGAGATGTTTTTTCTGGGGGTGAGCGTGGAAATCGCTGATGATGGGGTTCAGGAAACACAGCCCCAAAACATGGCACCTTGATATATTTGAATATTTTAAGCTGAAGGAGTCTGAGAAAACAGCAGAAGCAGGAAAGTCACTCTGATTTCCCACTCACTCTACCCTTTCCCCCTGAAACAGGTCATAAAACCCTCATGTGAGAGGTGCCTCCCCTATACTAAGAGTAAAGAAGCATCCTTATCTCCAAAAACAAAGGGACACCAAGAAGAATCTGAACAAACCGGACTTGCAAAGTTTTCCCCAACTTTCAACAATTACCTCATACTCCTTAATCTATCCACATTTCTACACCACTACCCACTCTTCATCACACCTAGCATAAAATACAAAGGTCTGTTTCTTTGGGTCTTCATTTCTTTATGAAGGATCCCAGGTCATGTAAAACTTCTATTAGATAAATTTGTATGGTTTTCTCCTGTCAATCTTTCCTGTCTAGTTTTTAGATCCAGCCAGGGACCCTAAGAGGGTTAAGGAAAACTCTTCCCCTACACTGATATGTTCCTGGCTGAGGTCTTCCCTTAAATCAGCACATTTATTTTTGAAAACAGTAACACAAGTAATATAGTACTCACTATAGAATTAGTTTCAGTATTTACTTTGGGGAGTTACAGGCTACTTCTGGGACCAAGTATAGAATTATTATTTCCATATGGGGGTGGGGGTGAGGTGAGGGGGCAGGAAGATTAATTTGGGATTTATTTACTCTTTTAGCTACCTGAATTAAGAAATTGGTTTCAATGAATTTGGGGTATCATTAGGCAATAAAATAATTCACTCTGAGCTGGTCAAAGGCAGAATTTCTATGCCTGCCTCAGAAAAGAAAGAAGCACTGTGTGGTATCATATGGATTTCTTTCTAGAAAGAATTTTAAATAAGCTATGTGATATCACAACTGCAACCAGTGGACCCAGAAATGATTCTTCCGTGAACACCATCCAGAAATGAAGCTACAAATAGCAATGATCAATCTAAGTTCTGCTTGAGGAAAGACTCCAGTCTCAAAGAAAGCAACTGCCACCCATCATTTGATGCTGCAGTCACCAAGAATTACTCCCTCTGCTATGGGAACAAACAATGTCTGGAGGATGAGAAATGTATAGCCTAAGGCACTCTCTCTTTCTGCCATTTTGGTTCTAGTCACCTTTAATACGAACGAAGAAGGCAGAGAAAGCTGGTGGAGAGATAAGGACTCACTCTGGGGGGGATCTACCTCTACAAGTTACAGACCTTAAGAATTCTATAATTCACACTTCTAAAATTCTTGGTGGAAGGAAAGCTTAGAAAAGCATGGAATATTATCATACAGTATGAAAAGTTGGGCTTAATACAAATAAGAGAATTTAATCTAGTTAGATTATCAAATAAGAGGCGTTTGAAGTCTATACAATTACTTAGCTAAACCAAAGAAGGAAGATATCTGATAACTCTCCGAAATGAATAATGTTGTTCCTAATCTCAGGACTATCATGGCATTAATAGATGGTACCATATTACATGCTACCAGAGGGTTAACTCTAATCTTTTCCTATGGAAATAAACATCTCATTTACAAATAAGCCAACATAGCTGCCCAGCTGGAATTGCTTTGCGGGACTAATATATAGGTGACAGGGTATTCTAAGACTGCTTAGAAATACTCAAAACTATTCAAATTAACAATGAAAGAAAAATAATAGCTTTACATCTCAGTATGCCCCTCCCTCTAAAGACCATGAACTTTTATTTTTTATAAAGATTTATTTTAGAGAGACAGAGAGAGTGAGTGTATGCCAGAGCAGGGCTGGGGGTGGGAGGTGGGGAGAGGGGTGGAGGGAGAGGGAGAGAGAATCCTCAACCAGACTCCCTGCTGAGCAAGGAGCCCAACACAGGGCCTGATCCTAGGACCCTGAGATCATAACCTGAGCTGAAATCAAAAGAGTCAGCTGCTTAACTGATTGAGCCACCCAAGTGCCCCAAGACCATGAATTTTTAAAGTGATTTAGGATTAAACTTTTAGCCAAATATTAGCATAACATAAATTAAATTTTGCATGGAACAGAAAAATAAAACTAGAAATTTTACTTCAGCATAGAGGTGTGGAAGTGATAAGCACAAGATTATTACTATAGTTTTTGAGTGATTCTTGTTTGCATTTTGAATAACTGGTAATCCTTAGCTGTAGCCAAAGTCTGCCACAGCCCTAATGTACATAAGTTTACTTGCTAAATAAAATTAAAGTGCCAGTCAGTGTCTCATTATTTTTTTCTTTCTTAAAAACTGGTGGTTTAGACAAACAAAAAAATTGGCAGTTTTGGGGCGCCTGGGTGGCTCAGTCATTAAGCGTCTGCCTTTGGCTCGGGTCATGATCCCAGGGTCCTGGGATTGAGCCCAGCGTCGGGCACCCTGCTCAGCAGGTAGCCTGCTTCTCCCTCTCCCACTCCCCCTGCTTGTGTTCCCTCTCTCACTGTGTATCTCTCTGCCAAATAAATAAATAAAATCTTTAAAAAAAAAATTGGCAGTTTTGCTACAAAACTCTCTTCAGGGTTAAACTAATAATGTACCTACTATTTTCTTCTTAATACAGAGAGATTAAAAAAGATAATGGAAAAAATAGCAGTAAGTCTTTTATAAAAATAGAAGACATATACACAAACATACACCAACTTGCTTAAAGTCAGTGATACTATACTAACATATTAACTTACACTGAAACAAAACTAGCATCTACTGGAACAGTTTTCTCTTAGCTAGCTTGCCTATTAAAGTGCCATTATAATCAATATATTAGAATCCTGGGCAAGCTCACTTAGTTTGCAATTGGAGGATCTATTCTTAGAGATTGACATAAATGATTTTGAATGTGAAATAATTTTACTATAGAAATGAGTATGTTAAATAACTTCCATTTCTGCTTGTGGACAGAGTAAATGGAATGGATTTACTGTCCTACTATAAGCAACTAGAAAACTGAACTATGTAAGACAACACCGGATAACAGGCCGTATAGGACTATGATCCTTATAAGAAGGAGAATCCTGTAATTGCCCTGGCTTTCTGCTTGGAGGCAACTTCTGAACCACAAAGCAAGAAGGGGAATCCAAACAGAGGAATCTATAAGCATACCATAGCAGACTCACTAAGTCGAGGAAACAGATACAAGTTCAGAGTATCTGTAGGGCAGCTGAAGTTTGTAGGGCCAAGTACCACAGGAGAAAGTTATATTAAAGTAGAGCTCCAGGGCGGTGCCTGGATGGCTCAGTCATTAGGCGTGTGACTTTGGCGCAGGTCATGATCCCGGGGTTCTGGGATCGAGCTCCATTGGGCTCCCTGCTCCGCGGGAAGCCTGCTTCTCTCTCCTCCACTCCCCCTGCTTGTGTTCCCTCTCTGTGTCTCTCTCTGTCAAATAAATGAAATCTAAAAAAATAATAAATAAATAAAGTAGAGCTCCAGGAATCTGCATGGGGGTCTTTTCTCCTTGACTGTATGTTGTTATAATAAACTACACATGAATAGGATTAAACTACACAAGACCAGGAAAATAACAATGAACAGGGAAAGGACAACTACTGACAATGTATAACATTATCAAATGCCAGACTTCATACAGAGTTAGGAGATGTTTGAGCTTTGAGCAGCCACAGTGAAGAAACCTCACTGAACATTTAGCGCATTTAGCAGGTAGTAGTACCTTGTTGGTAAGGCTAAATTAGCATTAAAGTACATGTTTCTCTAGACCAGGGATCAGCAAACTATCGCTTACAGGCCAAATCTAGCCTAATGCCTATATTTTGTATTTCAGTCTTAACTGAACATAGCTGTGATAATTTGATTATATACTGTTTACGGCTGCTCCAGCACTAGAGTATCAGAATGGAGGAACTGCAACAGACACCGTATGGCCTGAAAAGCCTAAAATATTTGCAATGTGGTTAAGAAAAAGTTCGCTGACTGCTACTCTAGAATCACCCTAATAAAATTTAAAAACAAGTGTCAATAAAATCAACTTTATCTCCAAAAACAACTTTCTATCTCCAAAAACAAACTTTGGGGTGCCTGGGTGGCTCAGTGAGTTAAGCGTCTGCCTTCGGCTAGGGTCATGATCTCAGGGTCCTGGGATTGAGCCCCCCTAGGGCTCCCTGCTCAGTGAGGAGCCTGCTTCTCCTCCCTCTGCCCCTCCCCCCCACTTGTGTGCTCTCTCTCTAATCAATAAAAATCTTAAAAAAAAATCCCAAACATTAATACTCTTTTCTTTTTATATCTGATTAAAAATAATTTTTTAAAGTAATCTCTATACCCAATGTGGGGCTTGAACTAACGACCCTGAGATCAAGAGTCACATGCTCTACTGACTGAGCCAGCCAGACACCCTCAAACTCTAATACTCTTAAAAACATTCAACAAAATCCAGACACTCAACAATGAAGCATTTACAATGTACAGCATTCAAGAGGCAAAAAGAATGACCCAGGGAGAAAAAGAAAATCAATGAATAGAAACAGATCCAGAAATGATAAAGATAATGGAAGCAGCAAAATGAGGATTTATAAAACAGACAGAACTATACTCAAGTATTAAAAGGAAACAATGAACTTAGTAAGAGAAATGGAACACAAAATTACAAAGACCAGATGGAATTTCTCCACCTGAAAAGTACAGTTATCTCAAATGAAAAATTCACTGAATGGACCTAACAATGGATGAAACAGTAGAGACTAAAGCATCAATAAATCTGACATGGGAAAAAGAAAATCCAAATGGAAGCAGAAGAGAAAAAGACTGGGAAGGTTAATAATAAAAAAGATTAGCATTTGTGTGACCATAGGACAATATGCAATCTAGTAAATGTGTAATTGGAATCTCAAATACAGGAGAAAGGGCAGAAAAAAATATGAAGATAGAAAGTTAAAAATTTTCCAAATCTGAAAACCATAAAATCCCCACATATACCACCACAACAACGCACATCATAAGCTACTAAAAATGTGTAAGAAAGAGAAAATCTTGAAAAACTGACAGAGGAGAAACAGACATTACACACAGGAACAACATCACCAATTTCTCATCAGAAGCAATGTAAGCCAATAAAACAGTATCTTTAAGGTAATGAAAGAAGAAAACTGTCAACCTAGAAATATTATTCAAAAGTAAAAGATTATTTTCAAAAAAACTGAGATAGCAGATCTGCACTGTAAGAAATTGTTAAAGAACTTTCTTATACCACATGAAAACTCAGATCTGAAAAAAAAGATCAAGAGTGCTGTAAATGATCAATATGTGGGTAAATATAAAAGATATCTGCTCTCTTGTTTTTTAATTTTCTTAACAGATAATTGTCTGTTTGAAGCAAAAATAATTAACAATGCATTATGGTTATCATAAACAGAAGTAACATATATGACAGCAAAAGTACACAGGATAAAATAGGGAAACAGAAGTATATTGTTGTAAGGTTCTTCCATAATGCATAAAGAGGTACAATCTGAAGACAGACCATGGTAAGTTAAATATGAATATTAAAAACCTTAGAAAAACCAGTAGAAAAGTAAAGAATTAGTATAGCTAATAAGCTAGTAAAGGAGATAAGATGAATTATAAAAATAATAAAAAAAGAAAGGAAATGAGCAACATGGGGACATAGAACACATAGAATAAACAGAAAACAAATAGCAAGATGGTAGACAAATATCCAACCTTACTGATAAGAAAATGTAAATGGTCTAAATACTACAATGAAAAGGCAGAGATCGTAAGACTTGATAAAACAGCAAGACCAACTCTATGCTGTCCATAAAACACACTTTAAATCTTTTTATTTTAAAAAACAAAGATACAAAGTAAAAGGAGAGGAAAATGTACCATGCAAATATTAATAAGAAAGCTGGAATGGCTCAGGGCATCTGGGTGATGTAGTCAATTAAGCATCCAACTCTTGGCTTCTTCTCAGGTCGTGATCTCAGTGTTTTTGTGCTGGGCTCAGTCCACAGTCTGCTTAAAAAAGACTCTCTCTCCCTCTGCATCTGTCCCTCCCCACCTCCTTCGCTCATGCCCACACATACATTCTCTCTCTCTTCAAATATATAAATCTTAAAAAAAAAAAAAAGAATGAAAGCTGAGATGACTCTAAATATCAGAAAAAGACCTCATGACAAGGAATATGAGTAGGAATAAAAAGGGATATTTTATAATTAAATAAAGGTCAATTAATTTTTAAAAATCCTAAACTGAGCTTCAAAATACACAAAGCAAAATCGATGGAGCTGAATGGAATAGATAAGTCCACATTTGTGTTTGGACACTTCGATACACTTTTTTTTTTTAAGATTTTATTTATTTCTTTGATAGAGAAAGACACAGTGAGAGAGGGAACACAACCAGAGGGAGTGGGAGAGGGAGAATCAGGCCTCCTGCTGAGCAGAGAGCCCGATGCGGGGCCCGATCCCAGGACCCTGGGACCACGACCTGAGCCGAAGGCAGACGCTTAATGACTGAGCCACCCTTCTGTCAACAATTCAAAGAATAAGCAGACAGAAAATCAAAGATATAGAAGACTTGAATAATATTACCAAAAACAAATTGAGCAAATTAATACTTAGATAAACCTCACTTAAATGGCAAAAAATACACATTCTTTTCAAGTGCATGTGAACTATTCACCAGGACACACAATGTGCCATACCACTAAACAAATCTCAGTAAACTTAAAAGACTGAAATTATGCAAGTATGTTCTCTGATCAAACAGAACCAAAGTCGAAAACGGTAACAAAAAGACACCTGAATTTCTTTCATGAGTATTTTGTAGTTTTCTGAGTATAGATTTTTTGCCTCTTCAGCTAGATTTATTCCTAGGTATCTTATGGTTTTGGGTGCAATTGTAATTACGGGACTTTGCACAAGTTCCCAGAGCTAACTCAGTGTTTAGAAGCTGACTCTTAATCTCAGGAAACAAACTGAGGGTTGCTGGAATGGAGGGGGGTGGAGGGGGATGGGGTGGCTGGGTGATGGACATTGGGGAGGGTATGTGCTATGGTGAGCGCTGTGAATTAAGACTGATGAATCACAGACCTATACCCCTGATAATACATTATATGTTAATTAAAAAAAAAAACTTGGGTTTTACAGAAGCTTCTGATAAAAGCTTTCCCTAATCTCCATGGTGATAAGGTAACTCTCTCCAAATTGCCTCCACAGAAAGAATAAATGTCTATCATCATAGCACTTTCATATCATGATAGTGGCTTCTATATAAAGTTTATTAATTCCATGCCATTTTATTCATCTATCATTATCCTTCCTTTTATCATTAGAGTACATATTATATCCCAGGTATTCTGCTATGTATTGGAGTTCTGAAGATGAGTAAGATATGATGTCTGATCTTGAGATTATATAGTAGGAGGGAAAATGGACTTTGAAATGAAAACTACTATATTATTATAAGAAATATAGAGTTCATAGGGGCAACTGAGGAAGCAAGAAGGAAGTGATTCTCTATCTGGGAGAGAGAAGAAAGGCTTCATACATAAGACCACAAATGAAACATGAAAAAGTAACAGTTGAAATTTCTCAAGAGAAAAGATAGAGGATTTTTTTTTTAAGATTTTATTTATTTGTGAGACAGCGAGAGCGAGAGAGCACAAGCGGGGTGAAGGGCAGAGGGAGAAGCAGACTGTCTGCTGAGCAGGGAGCTTGACGCAGGGCTCAATCCCGGGACTCCCAGATCCTGACCCGAGCCTAAGGCAAATGCTTAACCGACTGAGCCACCCAGGTGCCCCAAGATAGAGGATATTTTAGACAAAGGGACATGGTTATGCTAATGCCATGAGTTTGGGGGAAAAATGGTGTTTTGGGGTGATGACAAATTATGAGTCAGTTTGTATATTAGTTGATTAGATGAGAGGAACAGGTTGGGGTAAACATGTAAACTATTCTCTCATACCAGAGTTAGGATTTTATTTATGGATAACAAGGAGCCAATGGCAAGGAAAAGACAGAATTACTTTTTTTCTAATAGTGTTCTAATCCCTCAGTGATGTCTCACTCCCCTCCCACAACCCCCAAGGCACCTAGAGTCACTGTCTTTAATCATATCACTTAATAAAACTCTTAAATCTACCCCTATTAAGTTAAGCAAGTGAAATTCTTACAAAAAGCCAAAAATAAAAAAAAAAGGTTGTATGCCAGGAGACAAGTAGGAGACAATACCTGTATCCTCAAACATCCTTCAAAAGCTGGGTTTTTTTTTTTATTTAAGATTTTATTTATTTATTTGACAGAGAGAGCACAAGCAGAGGGAGAGAGAGGGAGAAGCAGGCTCCCTGCTGAACAAGGAGCCTGATGTGGGACTCGATCCCAGGACTCTGGGATCATGACCCGGGCCGAAGGCAGCCGCTTAACTGACTGAGCCACGTAGGCGTCCCAAAAGCTGGGTTTTTTTAAGAAGGCTCCAAGCCCAGTGTGGGGCTTGAACCCACAACCCCTAAAACAAGAACTGCATGCTCTATAAGCCAGGCAAGCACCCCTAAAATTGTTTTTCTTAAGCAAATATACTGAAACACTTTTATTATGATGATGATGATGATGATTTTTTTTTTTTTTTTTTTTTGAGAGAGCGCGTGTGAGCGGTAGTGGGGTGGAGGGCAGAGGGAGATGGAGAATCTCAAGCAGACTCCCTGATGAGCACAGAGCCCAACATGGGGCTGGATTTCATGACCCTGGGATCATGACCTGGCCTAAACCAAGAATCAGACGCTTAACCGACCGCACCACCCAGGCACCCCAATATACTTGAAACACTTTTTTTTTTTTTAAGATTTTATTTATTTGACAGAGAGAGACTCAGAGAGAGAGGGAACACAAGCAGGGGGACTGGGAGAGGGAGAAGCAGGCTTCCCGCTGAGCAGGGAGCCTGATGTGGGGCTCGATCCCAGGACCCTGGGACCATGACCTGAGCCGAAGGCAGACCCTTAACGACTGAACCACCCAGGTGCCCCTACTGAAACACTTTTAAATAAACATGTTTGTAATATGTGAGGCTAACTTTTAACATTTTTAAAAGGAAACTAAATACAGAAAAAGAGTAGTGGTTATTTAATAATCTACCTAACGAGACTACTTCTAATCTCTCAGTTTAATGGATTCTACACACTGCTATGAAAATATTCTGTGATAATTCATCTCCCTGGACAGTGGACTTTAGGAACTTACTAATGCGTACATAAGAAAGAAACACACATCTTTTTTCAGTATGGCATTCAAGACTCTGTCATCTGGAACCTCTCTCATTTCCCAACAGAGTTTCTACCCCACATTCTTATTTAGACTACTCTATTAGAAGTTTCTTAAACATCTACTGTACTTTCTCTCATCTATACCTTTGTTCACACTGTTCTCCAGCCTGAAGGCAGTGTAGCTAAGAGTGTGGGTTTTCGAACCAGGTAGAGCTGGATTCAAATTCTAACTCTACTACTCCTTATTTAGTTGTGTTATCTTGAGTAAATCAGTTAACTTCTCTGAGCCTTAATTTCACCTGTAAACAGAGGTCAAAAGTATATACCTTAAAAGATTTATGGTGATGACTTTGAATTAAGACAGCACTTAGTATATAATGCCTGGTTACTACTAAAAAGATGCTGGTTTATGGTCTTCTGTCCAGGCATGTCCTCTACCTCTGTCTTAAGCCTTCTAAAACCCTGTATGTCGTTATGAAGCCCAGCACAAGAGCCAGTACCTTCATAAAGTCTTCCATAATTCTCCCAATTAGAAGTAATCTCTCCCCATCTAGGGTCAATACTTTCAGGGGTAATTCTCTTATAAGGATTTCTTTCATTCAGGCTTATACCATAGTTGTTTACAAATATTTATATTGGGTTGTAAACCATCTAAATATATCTTATATATTTAGGAATGTATTTTATGGGGCACCTGGGTGGCTCAGTTGGCTAAGTATCTGCCTTTGGCTCAGGTCATGATCTCAGAGTCCTGGGATCAAGTCCCACATTGGGCTCCCTGCTCCGTGAGGAGTCTGCTTCTCCTTCTACCTCTCCCTCTGCTCCTCCCCCTGCTTGTGCTCTCTGTCAAATAAAATCTTTTAAAAAAAGGGATTTATTTTATATAATGCAAAATTAATATCTAAAGAATTAAAAACAAGTGCAAGTTGTCCAGTTATATGGATTAGTGTAGAAAGTGTTGAAGATGATGACAGCAACAGTTATTATTTATTGTTGGTCATTAACCTTGAGTTACTCACCTATCTCGATACTTTCCATATATTTTCTAATTTTGTTCCAGAATATTATGTGGAAGATACTATCATTCTGATTTCATAGAAGAGAAAACAAAGGCTTACACAAAGGTTATTAACTTGCCCAAAGCCTCAGATCTAGTATTGAGTGGCAAGAGGAATACAAATCTGACAACCTGACTCTAGTACTCTTAATCATAACACTACCCTAAGACAGAAGTTATAAATGACACATGTCTCCCATGCCCCTTACATGTTTAAAAGCACAACCTTGCCAAATAAGGATCTCAAAAAATTCTGAAACATTTTCACCCTCAAAGCAACTTCATGGTCAGTGTTATAAAACTAAGGAAGGCAAGTACTTTGAAGATTTTATTGGGAGAAAAACAAAGCTAAGGCATATGACCTTTAAGACTGAGTCTTCAAGTGCTAGAACACTATTAGTGACATGGCAAATGGAACGTATACTGAAATACTATTCACATTTGTCTTCTAAACACAACAGATGCAGCTGAGATAGCGAGTAAAAATTAGTGTAAGAGTTCTGTCTTCAATCTACAATCACTGAATTTTCTTAAGGTGTCCACTAAGTTAAAACTGTATATCCATTTAAATCCTTCATATGATGAAACTGATAAATCACTATGTACAACAATATCTGCAAATACAACCCCTAGAGGACACAGAACATGGAGGAAAATGGCTGAATTTAATACCTTCCTTAAATAAACATAAAGAAGTATGTAAAAATTTGAGGTTAACTATGTTTCAAGCAAGAACAACTCACAATCTACATTATATCTGTTAATTCCTTAATATTCTCTCCATGGAGCTTTTTGTCTCTTTTTTTATGAACAGGTATCTTTCTTCTCATTGCCAGAAAAGAGTGCTAATTTGGAGTGATGACTGCAGCGTCACTTCAAATAAAAGACCATACATACTTTAGGCTCTTTTCATACCAAAATTATAAACATAAAATAGGGATTTCTGCCTCATTTTTTTCACTTTGGGGTGGGATGGAAGGGTAGTGATATTTATATTCAAAATAATCTGGAAAATTAGAATGGCTTCTCCTTTCATATATGGGTTCATGGATTCTGTATACAGTCAAATCTGCTTTTGACTCAGGATCCTGTAGCCACAGAACACTTTAAACTGAATTTGCCCTTTCAGTTTTTCTGTTCATGCATGACCTAGAGTTGCTTTTTGAACACTCTCTTCCTATCCCTTGAGTTGAGATGCAAATACAATATGCAGAGATCTATAACAGTTTTTCTTCTATCAATGCTCTGTTAAAAGTGATTATTCAGTCATCCAGTTTCTTCATTCTTTTTATTTTCTTGAAATCATCCCAAAACCTTTACAAACTTCCCCATGGTACCCTCTAATTTAAATACAAAAAAGAGAACAGACTCAAAGTCCTAACATTTTATTGCTTCATCTTATTGTGCCGTAGTGGCTTTCCTGACATGCAGAATCATTCTTTTAATTAAAACGACTTTAGAGTAGATCTTCTCTTTTATCAAGTTCATTATTGTTTTTAGATCTCAGAGTTACAAGTCCTTCAGTTTTGTCTGGATATGAGTCATCAGGAGAGCCCCTCACCTTGACCAGAGTGTGTCCATTAACTGTAACACAGCCAGAAGTCTAGGCTGTACACGGGTAGCATGTGGAGCCCACACAAAGATACTCAAACATGCGTTTTGAAATGATCTTCAAAGATTTTTAAGTAAACACCAGGTAAGCCTGACAGTTTCTTTTTGTCCCTGACCTTTCTTTTAGCATGTGGTTTTTCTGAATTGACTTCATAAAAATATATGTAAATATGTCTAAGAAAAAATGAGCACAAAACTACAATCTATCAATAACAGGTCCTGCTCTTTAAACTGAAATGTTACAGTCCCCCCCACCCCGCCTTCTCTATTACAGAGGATCTAAGGCTGAATTATTGGTTTGAATTGAGTTTGTAAGACAGAAAATAAATGAAGTTTGTGATCTTAGAATCAAAAATTCCCATTTTACTACTGTCTCATTTTACTATCTTACAGAGATAGTAAAACAAAAAACAAAAAACAAAAAACCTTCTATCATTACCACATAACCAATCGTTGAGCTCTACAGGCCAGTTACTGTGCTAAGGACTTTATATGAATTACTTCACTTAGTCTCCACTTAGCAGTCTTACTGAGGAAAATACTATTTTCATCCTCAATTTACAAAAAAGAAACATGGTCTTAAAGAGACTAATAACTTGTCCAAAGCCATACACACAGCTATGGAATAGCAAAACTATGAATCAACATATGAAGACTGATACAATATACCAATTGCTGGCTTGCAGCATACTGATTTAATAAGCTTATTACACGCATGGCCCCAACCCAAATTTACACAAGCAGAACGCAAGGATAAAGGAGTCTCAGGTGAACATTTGATATCTATGAGAGAGCCTCAGCTCTCACATATTATATATGGATGTTACATTTCAAATTTCATATACCTAGAGTCCTTTCTATGTATAGGATTTGGTCTTTTATGGATCTCCCTAGAAGTATGATTCTAAGTGATATCACTGGAGAAAAGGGCTTGGCCACAGAACTAAGATGGAAGAGAGTGTTCTATAGTCAGGATATAAGGCTGTGCCAGTACTCTACTTTTCCCTGCCAATCCCGATTCAAGATCTGGGAGATCTGGAGTTTCTTTATCACAGGGAAATATTTTCAAGATCATCCAGTTAAATCCAAACCCTCTCTTTCCTCCCCACTGGTATCCTTGCTTAAGATAACAATGGGCACGTATCTGAGCATAAACTATAACGATTATTATGAGTAGAATGATAGTCATAATCTACAATAAAATGGGTAATTATTAATAAATTATATTATCTTCATTACATCATACTTCCATTTTTTTAAATTTTTTCAAATGCCTGTTCTTATAACTTATAATGCATTTTTTTATTGGTTCAAATGCCTGTTCTTATAACTAACTTATCTAATAAGAGGAAATGAATTAACTTTGCTAATCAAAAGGACTTCTAGATTTGGTGGCTTATCATATTTCATATTCAAAATTTTTAAGCCAAGCTTTTTCTGAATAGTGGAAACATCCCATATTGAAGATATTTTTATAATCACTCTAAGACAAAGTGAACCAGATTTTTTTAATGGCAAAGTGATGATGCTCTAGGTGCTGGATATTTCCTATACCTATGACTAGATTTAAGAAAGGATAGTACTAATCAGACAGAAGACATAAATGCATATGAAATTCAAATTTTATCTAAAGGTAAAAGGTAAAAGAGGCTAATGTGATCATGAGTATAAACACAAAATGCCAGCCCACTAAATTTTACCACTGGATCTGTCTTTACATGAAAATTCACATTCATTAAAAATGATTTGGTTATAAACTGCTCCTCTCTTTGGGAAAATGACCATATACATGTATACAGATTGACCTACAATTTCTTTGTAGGACTTCTAAGATGTTTTGCCATCATGAAAGGCTAACAATACATCAACAACTTAAGACTTCAAAGTAGTGCAAGAATCATGTCTAAGTGCCAATTTAGAAATGTAATGTGGGTAGACAGAAACATACACACACATAGAGGAAGGAACTAGAAGGAGATCCACCTCCACCAAAAATCTACCTCCACCAGAATCACCAGATTGTCATCTTCCTCCCTGTCTCAAACTTATTTTTTTCTGTCAAGACCTGTTTATATTTGGTATCCAAAGGAACTTGTGTTCACATTTAGAGCATACATAACAAAAACTGTTCTCAGGAGTGGATATTAAAACTATCTAACAACAGGAAGAGGCACCAACCTATCAGAAAAAAACTAATTTAGCTATACCATTAAATGTCTGATTGTCCCTGATTTTGGCATATCCTTGGCTATAATAGTGGTTATAATTCCATCTAGTCTTTAAGTCTAACAGGAAAGACACAAATATTTCATCTTATAATGGGATTTAAAATTCATATTGTGAGGATCAAACTCTGAGCTTCCACAAAACCTCAAATAGCAAAGAAGGATGTATAACTGATGGTACTGGTGCAATGTACAAAATACTTAAGTTGCCTTCACATTCAAATAAATCCATCTCTAATTACTATGTCAGCTTTTATTTGTTATATATGAGGATCACTCGATTCCTATATTCATAGATCTGATTTGAACAGAAACCAGCGGTCACCTACTGGATTTACTGGAGACTATGGAAGAGAGAGTTTAAGGGGCATATATGATATGGCAGCAAAAGGGTGAGGGCACATGGATAGCTACATGGGAGATGAAATGGAAAAACATGGTAGCAAGCAGATTCAAAATGATGAATGCATTACAAAGGATTTAAGAACACAAGATTAAGTACTACATTTCCTGGCCTTGGCTGAAAGATCCTAGAACATAACAGAGTGGTGAGGACACCTCTCAAATATATTTGTAAACATACCTTGAGAAAGATTCAGTCATAAGACATTCTTTTCCCCTTTGAATTAGACCTCAATAATATTTATGTTCATCATTTTTAGTAAGAGGTCATTTTAATGAAAGATCTTGAATCTAGATTTTAATTTCTTGTGTAAAGAAGCAGAGCACAAATAATATAAGTGAGGGATGCCTGGGTTAACCGACGCTCAGTTGGTTAAGTGTCTGCCTTTGGCTCATCCATCCCAGGGTCTTGGGATGGAGCCCCATGTAGGGATACCCTGCTTAGCAGGGAGTCTGCGTGTCCCTCTCTCTCTGCCCCTCCCCCTCCTTGTGCTCTGTCTCTTAAATAAATAAAATCTTTAAATACAAAATCTTAAAATGGTTCATCAAAATGAAGAGTAGACTACTGACTTCTAAAAAGCTTAGAAAAATAAGGCTACTTAATAATTGTTTGCTACAGTAATTGCTCAGAGTTAGAAATATATGGGAATTTCAGAACCACAAACAAGGACCGATCCCCATGCAGTAAGTTATAAATAAGTCCAGCTGTGGTTGCTTCTAGCACACCTGGTGCAACGCATTAGCAATGCTACTGCAGCTGCCTCCCCTGCTACCTAGCCGTCCCACACTGACAGAACACACACACTGAAAAAACTGAGATTTCAAATTTAGTGCTAAGAAGTTAATACTTAGTAGCTAGCTTTTCCCTGGTAATGGTCATTCCTAAAATCTGTTACAGACTTAAAAGTTTACATAAATTGTATTTGGAAAAAATTACTTTCTTAATGACAAATCAATTCCTAATGAGAAGAACTTCATGGAAGCCACCTCTGATTAGCTTCTTCATACCTAAAATATTGATTGAACTCTACTGATAGCCCTGATTAGTTAAGCCAATGGCCTCTCAGAAAAACACTATTTCTATATTCAGTCCACTTCCTGGCTGTAGGTTCCTTAATCAAACAAATACCTATTTTTAAAGCCATAAAATATCTATAACCCAATTAAGATGGATGCAGAAGTAACCTCGTTTGTCTATTAGAAATCTAGTACACTGGGGCTCCTGGGGGGTTCAGTCGATTAAGCATCTGCTTTCGGCTCCGGTCATGATCCCAGGGTCCTGGGATCGAGTCCTGCATCGGGCTCCTTGCTCAGCGGGAGCCTGCTTCTCCCTCTCCCTCTGCCTGCCGCTCCCCCTGCTTGTGCTCTCTTTCTCTGTGTCAAATAAATAAAATCTTTAAAAAAAAAAATGCAGTACACTTATTGGCCAAGATAGTAAACAAAATAGGGCAGAAAGCAGTACTTGGAACGCTGGTTTTAAGGCTGTAAGGAGGGGAACGATCAGACTTAGCCAGCTGTCCTAAGCCAGACAGAGACCTCCATGTTTATGTAGGATCACTGCAATCTGTAGACAAAAGGCATTTTTCCATTTGTCCACATGGTTGGTTCCTGCAGGTTCCATTTCTGGTGTGCTTCATTATTAAGAAGGCTTCAGTTATCCAACTTCCCAACTGCATCAGATGCTCATTTAAATACACTTTAATGTATTCAAATAAACTATAGGAAAAAAACAGGATTCAGACAGATAACAGAAAAAGAACCATTAAAAAAACATGCAGTGGGGCGCCTGGGTGGCTCAGTCGTTAAGCGTCTGCCTTTGGCTCAGGTCATGATCCCAGGGTCCTGGGATCAAGCCCCGCATCGGGCTCCCTGCTCGGCGGGAAGCCTGCTTCTCCCTCTCCCACTCCCCCTGCTTGGGTTCCCTCTCTCGCTGTGTCTTTCTCTGTCAAATAAATAAATAAAATCTTAAAATAAATAAATAAAAAAAATAAAAAATAAAAAAAAACATGCAGCATATAAAGTCAAAGTGATCTTTACTCTGGGAATTAAGGTCGCCAAGAACAAGTACCAAGGGAAGAAGGACCGAGATACACACACACACAAAAATCACATACATCCACCTTTCTTTCCTTTCCGATGCTTTCCAAACTCTTCTCCTTTCTCATTACACAGCCCTAATCACGTTAATTTTCCTCGCCACACAACTCAATATTATCTCTAGACACCCACAACTTCCCTCACATATCAATACCTCTGGACCCTGAATGCTCTCCTGAATAAAGCTTGAGAACAATGTGCTTGCAATCAGATTATCTGACAGAAAACAATTACGCCATACAGCCAATCAATACTGCGGAGGGTGGAACTGTGCATTTTTAAGGGCGCTATTTGCACATTTCCTCCAGAATACTCTGGCAAAACTGTTTGAAGAGTTCTGTACTACTTTAAGAATATCATGTAATACAGAAGAAATAGCAATAAACTTAAGACATGGGGACCCGTACTGCATTTTGGTTCTGTTATAGTACTGGCTTCACCTTCTTGGAAACTCAATTTCTTCAACTATAAAGCAGATAATTTTAGGTACTTCACAGAATTTTTATGAAAACTCAAAGGAAACACAGTAAAGTATCTAGCCAAAAAAGGAAATGGCATATTATAGGCACCAAACAAATAAGTGGCAATTATTCTTAACAAAATACTATATCCTACATTTCCTTTTTTTTTGGTTTATTTATTTTAGAAAGAGACAGCAGCGAGGAGGGGCAGGGGCAGAGGGAAAGGGAGAAAGAAACATAAACAGACTCCACACTGAGCTTGGAGCCTGATGCCAGGCTCAATCTCATGACCCTGAGATCATGACCTGAGCCAAAACCAAGAATCAGATGCTTAACCTGCTGTACCACCCAGGTGCCCGAACCTAAATTTCTTTACAATTAAAAGGCAGTTCGGGGGCACCTGGGTGGCACAGTTGGTAAGTGTCTGCCTTCAGCTCAGGTCCTGGGGTCGAGTCCCATGTCGGGCTCCTTGCTCAGCAGGGAGAGTCCCGCTTCTCCCTTTCCCTCTGCCCCAACCCCAGCTCGTGCTCTCGCTCGCTCTCTCTCTCAAATAAACAAGTAAAATCTTTAAAAAAAAAAAAAAGGCAGTTGTCTGTATGACTGTCCTAGTATATCACAGTCACCATATTCATGATCTTATAAAATTGATTAAAAACATAAAGTAGGCTCCCTAGGTTAAGTAGATTTAAATTTATTCTTAACTCTGTCCTAGAAAACTAAATAGATTTTATTATGGCAGCTAATGGTGTTGCCATTTTTTGCTCTCAAAGTAGAAGCAAGGAATATAACAGGGGCAACACTAAGTGAAGTACAATTAGAGAAGAATTCAAGCTGCCACTTGAATGGCAGCTGGTAAAATGCATTCTATAGGTGCATCAGTAACTGTTCAAAACCAGAAACCAGGACAGGGGAACAAAAAAGTAGGGATTGAGCTGGGAAAGGATGAGAGGATTTAAGTAAATGGGAAAGGGAGGAAAGGCAATACAGAAATTTTTAAATTTAATGACTTGTTAGAAGGTACAGCCAAAAGGAAATAAGGATGTTAGTATGTTAAAAGTTGAATAGAAAAATCAAAGGAACAGCATTTCATAATAAATTTCTTTCGGTTGTACAGAATAAATTCCTGAGCTCAATGAATGATTTAAATTGACCTCACAGTAGGGCGTCTGGGTGGCTCAGTGAGTGAAGCTTCAGACTCTTGATTTTGGCTCAGGTCATGATCTCGGGATTGTGAGATTGAGCCCCATGTAGGGCTCTGCGCTGAGCATGGAGTCTGTCTGAGATTCTCTCCTTCTCCCTCCCTGCCCCACCCCCTCACTCACAGGCACTCTCTCTCTCTCTCAAATAAATAAATAATAAAATCTTTAAACAGACCTCACTTCTTTTTGTGGCCATTTAGAGTCTTTGAAAATTTAGTTAGATGAAATTTGTTAATTCAGCAAATACTTATAAAGCAAATATAAGGAAAAAAAAGCTCAACAACTGATACTTTATAGTACTTTATTACTTATGAATCCATGAACAGTGTGTTAAAAACGAAGACTCTGGAGCTTCCAGGCTGGTGAAGTCATCCAGGTGATAGGAGGATGGCTTGCCCAGAACAGGCACGAGAGCTCTACGCATCGCCGCTGCCGCCACCACCAGCAGCGGCCCCTGTCCCTGTGCATCTTTCTCATCTGGCTTTCCCTGAGTTGTATTCCTTTATAATAAGTTAGTAAAGGTTTCGTCAAATTTGGCTGATTAAACATCAGGACATGCTACCTTCTGGGAGACAGATCTTTGACTCCAGCTTTAAGATCCTGATTTACTACAAACTACAAGCACTACAAGAACGTTCTAGCTTTTATTTGTGCTACTGAGGAGATCAGAAAGAATCACAGCCTATTATCCAATGTTGCCCTTGGAGTTGGTCTTTACAACATATTCCAAAGTGACCAACTTCCACAGGGACTTAGAGAGACTCTTCATGTGGCTCTTGGAAGGGTTTGAGATAATAATACCTAATTACTCCTGTGAAATGAAGAACAGGTCTGTGGTGGCCACTGCTGGAAACACTTGTTTTCCCCCTCCCCCTTCCACACCACGGAGGTTCCTGGGTCTCACCTTCTTTGATACTATAACTTAGTAAGTCTGAGGTTTAGAAACTTGCATTTTTAATACAAATCCCAGGAAATTAATAATTCTAAAGTAGATAATCAGTAAGACCATACATTGAAAAAACACTAGTATAGACACTGGAAACTGTCTACAAATGTTGAATTCAGAGAAAGGAGAAGTCTGCATTTTTCTGCTATTGGGCAAGGGGTTGGTGAGAGGGAAGTGGAAAGATTTACTTACTAATTTAAAAATTACTGAGTGCCTATTTTCCAGATCCCATGCAGGGCCAAGATAAGACCAAGATGAACAGGACAAGAGTTTTTAACCTAATGAGGCTTTTGAGTTCAATGAAAATGATTACATATGTAAAGCTTATTTTAATACTTTTACATAATCTATATGTTTATTTAGTTAAAAATGATATTATATTCAGTAGTGGAATTTGAAATACAGAAGTGGCTCAGAAATTCAGTAGAAAATTTCACCTCACAAATGGAAATCTATGAGAATTTAAAATAAATACAATAGGGGTGCCTGGCTGGCTCAGTCGTTAAGCAACTGCCTTCAGCTCAGGTCATGATCCTGGGGTCCTGGGATCGAGCCCCACATCGGGCTCCCTGCTCGGCAGGAAGCCTGCTTCTCCCTCTTCCACTCCCCCTGCTTGTGTTCCCTCTCTCGCTGTGTCTCTCTCTGTCAAGTAAATAAAATCTTAAAAATAAATAAATAAATAAATAAATAAATACAATAAAATGGGAAACTGAGAACTAGGTTGTTACCTATACTAGTGTGGTTTACATGTACTAGTAAGTAAATGTACTATTCTCTTTTCTTTCATCCTCCCATTTCAGTATTTTAAACTAGTACATAACAAAGGAAAATACACGACATCAGCACAACTTCACAGAATGCAGTTTTGAACTCTTCATTTCTATTTTCAAGTGACATTATATACCTGCAAAGGATTCAAGTAAGACTGAGGTAAAGAGTGAGTTAACACAATGAAAATTCACATGTTGACTTTTACTGCATATAACAAGGCTTTAACATTACACATTTTTAAATATTTATTGTTTATGAGGTGATGGGAAGAAGTAGGAGCTGTTCTTATGGGACAACTTTGTAAGACTTGGAGTTACAGAAAAATATAATGGATTTCCTTGTGAAGCAGGAATTCCTGGCCACCAGAAGTATTCAAAATGTTTGAAGGATACCCCATTAGAAATGTGATACAACTCTTTTCTACATTGGGCAAAATGTAAGGAATCTAATGGTGGTCCTCATCTACCCAATGAATACTCCACTACTTCGGTGGCTACAAATCTCAGCACTGTACTTAAAGGACTTCCTGTCTAATGACATTACAATATGTCACACATGGAAGTCCAGAAAAGGGCATCTGGGCATAGTGAGCAGCAAGGTCAAAGGCACAAGTGTAAACAAACAAACAAATAAACTATCACGTGGTATTTGAGGGTCTTCAATCAGTTCAGTGTTGCTGGAGTGTAAAACGTGCCCATGCAAGTGGTAGGTAATCATGCTGAAAAAGTAGGTGTTAGATAGAGGGTGCTAAATGTCACATAAAAAAGCTCAGATTTTATTCTGTAGCCATCAGGACATGACAGAGCATTTTAAACAGCACAGGTAAATTAGCCTGGGACTTCTAGGTGATGGCCAGGAGTGCTGAAGGCCTGAACGAGGAGCGGTAAGTGGCAGAGTAGCAGGGGACAAAACAGAGGATGGATTCAAGATGAAAAGGAATATGAGAACAGATTTCTAAAATTTCTAAGATTCCATTCTTTAATGGTCCAAACTTTGTACTTAAATAGATTTGATTTTAAATTTATAGAATACTCAGGAAGAGGCGCGCCTGGCTGGCTCAGCTGGCTAAGCGCCTGCCTTCAGCTTGGCCATGACCCCAGGGTCCTGGGATGGAGCCCCCCAAGGCTCCCTGCTCGGCGGGGGTCTGCTTCTGCCCTCCCTCTGCCCCTCCCCCCCCGGCTGTGCGCTCTAATAAATAAAATCTTAAAAAAGGAATACCGAAGAATAGGATTGTATTTAATAAAATTTAAAAAAATTAATCCAATATCTTCCATGTTGTAGTAAATCATAGCAATAATCTATATTGTCTGAATGTCTGTAGAAATCCCCTTGGTTCATAAGTAGAATACCAAATTGGCATAAATGTGTCTTCACAACTGTCAGTTATATATAAAGTCTGGCAAACTTTATAGAAAATTTCCTTATTTGAGACTCAATAATTAAAAATCCTAATGGGTTAAGATGTTACATTATAACTTCTAGACACCATAAATAGTCTCCTCACACTTCAAAAATTCTTGTCCCTGGCTAAATAGGTCTTGAGACTTTCATTAGCAAACACATTCAAATAGATGATTTCACTGCTACTACCAATTCAGATACTGAATTATCTTTTGTAATTGAGAGTACTTCTGTCACTAAACTAAATGATTACATGTGGTATGACAGGGGAGGGGTGGGTTACAGATGAACATATAAACCATATTTTGCAAAAGATAATTATCCCTAAAATGTAGAAAAAAAAACCTATTACTATTAATAGAGTTCTGAAATATGCTGACAATACACAAATTTAAATAGCAGGAAGTAAGTCTAAGATAATTAAAAATGATTGTTAAAAACCCCTTCTATCTGTAAAAGTAATACAAGTACTGAAAACCATAGTTCAGCTTAGAGATGGAGAAAGCTGGAAAGAGCAATGCCCCTATGATAACAAGAAAAAAAGCTGAACTGCTAATTAATGACATTTCTTGAACCTGCCTGTGTCACAGGCAAAACAATCTAAAAACCAGAAGAAACTGGTACCTGTAGGAGAAAGAACGCCAGAGTATTTGCTTACCTGAAACAGAAATAGCTGGATAAGTCAGTAGGAATTTTAAGTTCACGTTTAACAAAAGGCTATATGGTGGCTAGCATGGAAGTGTGAGGCTCCTGCAAGTATAAACATTGGGGGTGGCAAGGTAGCATGTTCTTCCAAACTTTTCTTGTATGATCCCCACCAGGGAAGAATGGAGAGAATCTTCAGAAAACTTCTCATGTGGTATTGGCTGGAGGAAGAGAACAACCATTTCCTAAAACCATGCAGATGCACACCTACTATGTCCTCTAAAGAACAAAAGGATTAGTCTGTAGAGGAAAGGGCTGGGAGTAAGGGGGTGGAGGGGCTTATAGTCTGAGGGCACTGGTAGAAATTACTGCAGCTGAGGGAGAAGAACAGGAAACAAAATGTTTTACTCTTGGGGGAAGGGCAGGAACATATGCTAGGTCCAGCATTTCATTTAGAAGATGGGAAGAAATGATTGTGAAGTCCACACGCCCAAGACCTAGGTTCACAGGACCAGACTTGGAATGAGGATTAATCAAAACTTCAAAGAACATCCCTCCTCTCATAACCACCCCCACCACATAAACAAGGAATATAGCAAGGATTGCTACAAGAGACAGGTTTGTTCTGGGAAGCAGTGCAAAGGGCAGGCTGAAAACCCAGCAGAGAACACAATGAGAAAAATCCTCTGGCAAAGCAGCCAAGACTCTAAACACAAAGTATTACTAGAATATGGTCCAATGAGGGTAATCATAGCAAGAACAAACTTAAAAAAAAAAAACAAAACAACTAAATCATGACTACATTAACACAATCCCCACAATGAAAGTGTGGCAGAATGAAAAGCATGCTCATACAAGCAAAAAAAATATTTCCTTCAGTCTACTGTCCCATACAGTATGTATGGCTTTTAACCAAAAATTACAAGGCATTCAGGAAAAAACATTCTGATGAGACAATCATTAAACTAGATTCAGGTATGACACAGATGTTGGGACTATCTGTAAATCAAACCAGATCAATACTTACATTAAATAATTTAAACACCCAATCAAAAAGTAGAGATTATAAGACTGAATAACAAAAGAACATTCAACTATATGCCATCTACACCTTACATTCAGACATAAATAGATTGATATTGAAAGGTATTAAGATGATATACCAAAGAAGCTGTAACCAAAAGAAAGCTAGAGTGGCTATATTAATATCAGACAAAATAGACCTTATGACCCAAAATATGACAACAGACAAAAAGGAAAATTTTATAATGATAAAAGAATCAATACACATCACACACTATAATAATTATATATGGGACACAACACAAAATTACATAAATCAAAACCTGACAGAATTGAAAAGAGAAATAGAAAACAACAATTTATACCCGGAGATTTCAAAATTCCCACTCTATAACTGACAGAACTAGACAGAAAATTAGCAAGATTATATAAAAATTGCAAAACACTATCAACAAAGTTGACCTAATTAACATTTATAGAACAGTCTACCTAACAAAAGCAGAATTCAGATTCTTGTCAAATGCACATGGAACTACTTGAAACCATGAAACTAATTTTAAACCCCCAAAAGTAGAAGCCATATATTCATTCCTCAGACCACAACAAAATTAAACTAGAAACCAAATTTGGATATTAAACAATACATTCCAAATAACTTAAAGACCAAACAGAAAATATCAAGGGGAATTTTAAAATTTGTGACCTGGATGAAAATAAAAATTAAAGGAACAGTTTAAGTATTAAGTACATGTTTCTTTTGGATGCACTTTTTCAGAAGTGGTGGAAACAGGTGGTAAATAGGCAGGGGAAGGCATTAAAAAAAAGTTGTTACATATCCTTTGTTCATTAACATTTTATTTCAAATGCTAGGCTAATAACCATTAAAACTTCCTTCTGTACAGATGCTGAAGTTGATTCTTCTGTGGAAGTCACAACAAAGCTAGAGTGAATAGCAATTACCTATTACTCTTTTTACTGACATGCTGATGCTCCAGAATATTTCAAAAACACACTTTCAAAGAGAGAAAGAATGGAAGAGGAAATAAAGTTATGTGGTAAGACATTATATGCTTTGGCAATAGTGAATACTACTCCTTGTAATGAATGGATTTGAATGGTTTTTGAAAAAATTATGAATGTGTACGTACATGTATATCCATGCACGTTTGGAGAAAAAAAAAAACAGTTCTACTTGCTAAAAATGTGAGTTTAAATTTATACTGGTGAGTCAGTTATTTTACGAAGTATAATTATTGCTCAAGATAACACTTCAACACAAAATACCATATATATTTTGAACAGTGATAAAGTGGGGAAAAAGAACTAGCAGGTCAAATTAATATAATAACCTCTTACTTCCAGGACCTCAAATTCAAATTGTAATCAATTCACTCACATTTGTCACCCACAATATTTAAAGAGAAAACAAACACAAAACTTTTGCCTAGAATTCCCTGTCAGGTGGAACAATCTATTCAAGACAAATCTTTGATGGGAAAAACCTAGAGGTCTCAAGTCAGAACTGAAATATACTTACACAAATGAGAAAAATTCATCTTATTATTATCTGAGATACTACATTTGAATCACTTTAGAATATATGAGGAAGAAAACACTAGATACTAAAAGAATATTATGCTGGTCCTTAACTTATAGTCTACATAATAAACATGTCTTCCAAATTTTAAAAGGGTAAAGATTTAAAAAATTTTTATATATAGCCTTCACTATGAGGTAAAAACACCCAATTAACCAAACAGTAAAATGAAATTATGTTTTCCTATTGTTTTGAGAGGGATGGAAACTGAACCTTACACACTAAAAAAACAAAAAAAACCTTATTGAAAATTAACATGTGTAACTACTCGTGTAAAACGTATATGCTATTTTCTTAACAACTGACTCACTAAGTTTCCCAAGTAAGAATCTTCTGTTTTCAAGATTAATACATCAAAACATCCAGGTGATAATGCAGAAGAGTTCGTAAGATAATTATTACACTACAATAAATTTTTCATTTATAAAAACAGAAATAGAGAAAATTATAATTAAATTTATAAGAAAATTTATACTTAAATAGTTCAGCATCCTTTTTGTTATTTTTTTACCCATAGACATGAAAATTTTATTTCACATTCCTTTTTTATATTCCCTATAAACACTTTCAGGACCTACCACCAGGCATACTGATTATCAACAAACTGTGAGAAACTGTGAGAGTAAACACGTTATGGATGCAGTCCTTTTATTTCAAATTAGGAATATTTTACTCTAAACAATTCTTCCTATAAAGCTCATGTTAAAAGTAAAACATGAAAAAAAAAGTAAAACATGTTTTATATTTATTCAAAGTTATATTAATAACTCTTGGCATACCCCATAAAATATACCTTTAATAAGCTGGCTGAGATACATAAGCCCAACTGAAACTTCTTTTAATAAACAGATTTAATATTCTTAGATGGGAAAAAGGTGTTTTTATAATCTTACTGACCTGCTCTTCCTCTTTACTTGTGAGATTATGTGCAGATTATTAGCAATTTTTATGGAGTTATTATTTTTTATGTGTATTTTGTTAAAACAGAAAATGAGATTTTTAAATTTTTAAACTAAAGTACAGTTAACATAGTGTTAGTTTCAATTGTATAATATAATGATTCAACAAGTCTATACATTACTTACGATCATCATAACATACATATTCTTAAACCCCTTTATATATTCCACCTACCCGCCTACCCACTTCACCTCTGGCAACTTCCAGTTTGTTCTCTGTATTTAAGAGTCTGTTTTTCTGTTTCTCTTTTGTTCTTTGTTTTGTTTCTTAAATTCTGCAAGTGGAATCATGGTAATTGTCTTTTTGACTTATTCCACTTGGCATTATACCCTCTAGGTCCACCCATGTTGCTGCAAATGCAAGATCTCATTCTTTTTTATGGCTGAGGAACATTTCATCATGTATGTATACTACATCTTCTTTACCCCATCATCTATTGATGGATATTTGAGCTGCTTCCATATCTTGGCTATTATAAATAATGCCGCAGTAAAAACATAGGAGAGTATGTATCTTTCTGATTTAGTGTTTGTGTTTTCTTTGGGTAATTAGTAGTGGAATTACTGGATCGTACGGTAATTCTATTTTCAATTTTTTGAGAATCCTCCATACTGTTTTCCACAGTGGCTGCACCAATTTATATTTCCACTAACAGTGCACAAAGGTTCCTTTTCCTCCACGAACACTTATTTGTCTTTTTGATTCTAGCCATTTAGACAGGTGAAAAGTGGTATCTCATTGTAGTTCTGATTTGCATTTCCATGATGATGAGTGATATTGAGCATCTCTCCATGTGTCTATTGGCCATCTGTTTGTCTTCTTTGGAAAAATGTCTATTCAGGTCATCTATTTTAAAATCAGACTATTTTGGGGGTGTTGAGCTGTAGAAGTTCTTTATATATATTGGCTTTTTAACCCCTTATCAGATATATCATTTGCAAATACCTTCTCCCATTCAGTAGGGTGCCTTGTCGTTTTGTTGATAGTTTCCTTTGCTGTGCAAAAACTTTTTAGTTTGATGCAGTCCCAATAGTTTATTTTGGCTTTTGTTTCCCTTGCCATAGAAAAATGTTTCTACGGCTGATGTCAAAGAAATTATTCCCTATGTTTTCTTCTAGGAGTTTTATGGTTTCAGGTCTCACATGTAGGTCTAATCCATTTCTGAGTTTATTTTTGTGTATGGTATAAGAAAGCAGTCCATTTCATTCTTTTGCACGCAGCTGTCCAGTTTTCCCAATGCCATTTGTTGAAAAGACCATCTTTTTCCAACTGTATATTTTTGCCTCCTTTGTCATGGATTAACTGGCCATATAATCGTGGGTTTATTTCCTGGCCCTCTATTCTGTTTCATTGATCTATGTGTCTATTTTTGTGCCAGTACCACATTGTTTTGATTAATACATTTTTATATTTTATCTTGAAATCTGGGATTGTGGTCCTATAGCTTTGTTCTTCCTTCTCAAGACTGCTTTGGCTAATAAGGGTCTTTTGTGGTTCCATACAAATGTTAGCATTATTTGTTCTAGTTCTTAACTAGTTTCTTAACTATGTATTAATAAATTAATGCAGAACTCTTCACATAATTGGTCTGTTCTTTATATGACAGATGTACTTTGTGTGAATGTCACAGGATGTTGGTTAAAATGCTATTCACAGGGCGCCTGGGTGGCTCAGTTGGTTAGGCAACTGCCTTCGGCTCGGGTCATGATCTTGGAGTCCCGGGATCGAGTCCCACATCGGGCTCCCTGCTTGGCAGGGAGTCTGCTTCTCCCTCTGACCCTCTCCCCTCTCATGCTCTCTCTCTATCTCATTCTGTCTCTCAAATAAATAAGTAAAAAATCTTAAAAAAAAACTTAAAAAATAAAATAAAATAAAATGCTATTCACAGCCAAAAATCTTGTTTGAGTTTTACGACAGCACTGTGAGGTAGTAAATCTGGTGTCGCTTCCTTTCTTAAAAGATAAGAAAGCAAAGAGAAGCAAAGTGATTTGGTTAAGGTTTCTCACTCTCTTAAAATAATAGATAACATGACTCTAGACTGGAAGAAGTAGAGGAGAAAATGAAGGGATTAAAATAAAGAGCTTCTGTGCACTTATTCTGTGATTTTTTTTCTTTTAAATCTGCCAAGCTACGGTACCTGGGTGGCTCAGTAGGTTAAGTGTCTGCCTTTGATTCAAGTCATGATCCCAGGGTCCTGGGATTAAGTCCCGCATCGGGCTCCCTGCTCAGCTGGGAGTATGCTTCTCCCTCTACTGCTCCCTCCCATTTGTGCTCCCTCTCTCTCTCTCCCCTTCCCTCTTGCAAAAATAAATAAATAAAAAATCTTTAAATCGGCCAAGCTATGTAAGAATTAATGTAAAATTCAAAGTGAGAGCAGAAAATTAACATTTATAATTTTTAGTAATTTGTATTGCTAGTACAATTTACTTCATAGTCCTATCAAGTCAACTTGCCAGACTACATTGTGTAGCACTAATTTTTTAAAATTTTTTATTGTTATGTTAATCACCATACATTAGTTTTTTATGTAGTGTTCCATGATTCATTGTTTGTTGTAGCACTAATTTTTAATCATTCATATTTTGATCCCCTTTAGAAATCTAATAAAAGCAATAAACTCTCTAGTAAAATAATCACATGGACATGACAAACTTTTTCATATGTTTTTAGTGGGTCAAAGAACATCCTAAAAAACCTTGTGGGGTAGGTTCCATGAATTCCAAGAACTTTGTAGTAGACAAATCAAAGAGCCCCAAAGGACCATTAAGAGTAAACAACTATGGTAATTGCTACTCTAACTAAGACACATATTTGATTTAACAAGGAGCTTTAGAAAAAGGATTTAGTCCTGGAAAACTAGTTAATCACATCAACTAAGTACTAGTCTGAAGTGTTAGAATTACCAACCCAAAGAAATACCATTTCTGTTAGTATTTCAGTGTTAACAGAGCTAACTAAAGCAAATATGCAAGACTACAGTTATACAGTTAGAAAAAGGAGAATGCTACTGCACCGATACTTTCATTTTAAAACATAGGTTAAGTTGCACAATCAAAACTTCATAGCAATATCAGAAAGGGAAAAAAGCACTGGTCTCTTATTTTTCCAATCACATAATAATCCCTTAAAATATTAAGTAATTAGAAGCTTTTCATTAGAGGACCATGAGAGCAGATGTTATTAAAATGCAATATAAATTTAAATACAATAACTTTCTCTTAACCTGTGACAATAAGAGTCTACCTGAACACTTACTGACAATGTGAAGTTGCCAAAATTAATGCAAAACATAATGTAGTAATTACAGTATCAGAAACATTACATTAAGAGTGAATTAGTAAAGAATATGGGGACAAAGTGGCCCCTGGGTGGCTCAGTCGGTTGGGTGTCCAACTCTTGGTTTCAGCTTGGGTCATGATCTCATGGGATCGAGCCCTGGGTGGGGCTCTGCACTCAGTGGAGAGTCTGCTTGGGATTCTCTCCCTCTGCCCCTCCCCATGCTTGTGTGCATGCTCTCTCTCTCTAAAATGAATAAATGAATCTTTTTTAAAAAAAGAATAGGGGAACAAAAAAGTTCAAATTTTAGGGAGCTTTTAAAAAATGAATTATTTCTTTTCTTGCTACTGTTATATGTAAAACATTCATATTTTAGAAGTACAGTCCTTGAGGGGCGCCTGGGTGGCTCAGCAGGTTAAGCATCTGACTCTTGGTTTCAGCTCAGGTCATGATCTCAGGTTTGTGAGACTGAGCCCCATGTAGGGCTCCACGCTGGGTGTGGAGTCTGCTCAGAGATCTCTCTCTCCTCTCCCTCCCCCCACTATCTCTCGCTTTCTCTCAATCTTTCAAATAAATAAAATCTTAAAAAAAAAGTGTAGTCCTTGAGAAGTGTTACAATTTGCTCAATAAGAATTTCTAGCTTAAGAAAATTCCATTTTTCTTAGAAAATTGCCTTTACAAAACTTGTTTCCCCATGTTTTCAACATCAAGAAAGTTTCTTGTCTGAGATAAGTTATGTCGAACTGGCAAAAGGGTTCTTCCTTTATAGCTAATGCACATCCTAGAATTGGAAGCAGTTATTCCATTTGTAAGTGAATTCAGAAGTTGAATTAAGAGAGAAATAATGCAAGCCAGGGAGTTTCTCACACAATGTTTTCATGAGTTTGTATATATGGGATAAAACAAGATTCAGTTTATTAGTGGACCTACATGTAAACAATATGGTCTTACTATAAGCGTGTAAGTTGGTTTTACATATGGCCACTGGGCAATAGAAGTCTGATATACAACCCCTTCAAACTAAAGAGGGAAATGAAACTCAGATATTAGGTGACTTACCCAAATAAAAAAAGCTAATTAACTGCTATAAGCCTAGAGTGTTCATCCCTCTAACAAAACAGTGGATACTGCAAATTTAAATTCAAATATATTTCCCAAATTCTTGGACCTAAGTAAAACCCTATCCCCAGTGCCTTTGTAGTCTTGCCTACCACATCTTTTTGGTTGTTGTTGTTAATTAAACTAAAACCACAAATCAAAAGTTGAAGTCAATCACTTTTCTTAACTTTATATAGTTGCACAGATAAAGGTTCAAGGTTTTTAACACAGTCCAGAATGACCCTTAAAAAAAAAAAAATCACTCTTCTTAATCTACCATCTCCCATTTCATCTCCCACAAGTCCTGTTATATCCCAGCAGGCTCCAAACATACAGGGCTCTTTCATATTCTTAAGCTTTTGCACATGTTGTACCTTCTACCTAGAAATATATCTGGAAGAGATTTGCAGAACTTACACAAAATACTGAGCAAGACAGGAGGACAGGATAGATGCTCAAAATGTTAATTTTCCAACTTTTACACATTAATTTGTTACAAGTAGTAGCTACCATTTACTGAAAACTTACCATGCATAAGTGTTTCATATGCATAATGTCATTTGTTTCCTAATAACACTTTGAGGTATTAAATATTTGTATTAACCCACTTCAAAAATGAGGAAGTAGACTCAGAAAGGATAAGGACTTTTCCAAAGGTGTCATAGCTAGCAACAAAACCAACGCTTATACCTAGCAATCAGATTTCAAAGAGTGTGCTACATGAAAATACACACTACCTCATACCTCATCTCCCTCTTCTCACCTCACTGCCTTGTCCCTTCACCTCCCACCCCTGATAATCACTGCTGGCATGCCAAGGAGAAACTATAGTGTAAAAACTGGGCTGTTTTTGGAAATCAAGATAATAGTAGATATCAAAAGCTAAAAAATAATCTGAACCCTTTGATCCAGTTTTTCCCCCACTTACAGGATTTTGTATTATAAATATAATATTACAAGACAAAAGGGGAAAAACAATAGGTCCCAAAACATTGTTAACTTAGAACTATGAAAAACTTAGAGGCAGTCTAAATGTTTAATAATAACAAACTAATTCATAATAAATATAAATGCCTTCCACTAACATTATGATGTAAGGAGAGGAAATGCTGAGCTGTAGTTAGTGTAAAAAATGAAATACAAAATACACCGATAACATAAAACTATTTAAGAAATGCAGGCTGAAGACTGGAAGGACAGACATCAGAACATTAACTGCGGTTTTGTTTAGGTGTTACTACTACAGGGCAAATTTTCCCTATTCTCTGTTTTCTAAAAGTTCTTTATTAGTGGAGAAAAATAGAACATTCTAAAGCAGAGATGATGAAGGGATTAAAAAAAAAAAAAATGTCATTGGTCTCCTGAATAAGATAGGGTCCAAATGCTGAAGGTAAGTTTCTGCTTGGTTAGGCATTACTTTATATATTACAGCCTGAGAAGGAAGCTTGTAGTTATTTTGACTTGTTTTGAGTCTTTTGATATATAACTTGTATACTTTAGCAAGCATAAGAGAAAATTACATAATTCAAATGCAAATGTTCATGCAAAGAACCAAAACCTCATGCTTATTTTAAAAAGTAATTGTGGGGGCGCCTGGGTGGCTCAGTCATTAAGCATCTGCCTTCAGCTCAGGTCACGATCCCAGGGCCCTGGGATCGAGCCCCGTGTCAGGCTCCCTGCTCCACGGGAAGCCTGCTTGTCCCTCTCCCACTCCCCCTGCTTGTGTTCCCTCTCTCTGTCAAATAAATAAATAAAATCTTAAAAAAAAAAAAGTAATTGCCACTTATCTATCACAAAGTAAGAAACAGGGCACCTAAACTAGGTGAGAGAATCTCTTCCTAAGGGTTGATTCACATCTATTCAGAGCCAAGAGTTTCACTCTTTAATAACTCAGGTTGATGCAAATCCTTACACCTAAAAAGACACAAGATATACACAAGCTTAAAATGTAACTTATGTTTTTGATAAATCTCAGTCAACAGCAAAAATATACCTTCAAACAATTTATTAATATTACCAAAAAACAAAACCCTTTCACTCCATTGGTTGTATCAAACGGAGGAGTTTAAAGTTAATATGAGATTTAAACAAAACTAACAAAAAAAAACAAAAGCCAAAAACCAACCAACCAACCAACAAACAAGTTATTACCCTTGATAAGTTATTTTTTTCTCCATATCCCTAAAATGATGGCTTGGAAGGCAGAGAATAAAAAGGAAAAGGAAAAATAAGTAAAAGCAATGCCTCTAACATACAGACAATCTCAGCTCTGGTCAAAATTAAGTGTTTTTCTTCATTCTACTTCTTCATTATAGAAAGACTGAAACCTATTTTTAAACATGGTGAGGACTTGGATGGAGAATGTAAAATCTACAGGGTAACCAGGCTTTCCCTTACCCATAAAGACCAGCAAGATCCCTATAACAGGATCCTAGAATTTGTTTTGCCATCAATAATTCATCCTTTCTATTAGTAAAGAAAAACACAATTGTCAGATCTTAAAAATCAACAGAAATGTAAAAAGCTTAGAATTAAAAAGTCTTAAACAAAAAACAAGACTTTGAGGAAATGAAAGTATTCCTCATAAACACAGACTCCTATTGAATTTTGAAGCGGCAAGGCTAACTTTTTAATTGGGAGAGGCATAAACCCTCCTTTTAAATATAAATACCCACAGTATCTACAACAATTATCCATTCTTCTTAGTTGACATTTGGGACTTACTAGAACCACTATAGTCTACCATTAATACAAACATCAAGGATTATCATGTGAATTACAGATCTGGTTGGTTAGTGAAAAACAGTAAGGGCACATAAGTATGACTTGTGAAACCTAAATTATTCTTGGCTGCTAAAAATAAGAATTATACATATTGAGCTACATATTTCAAAAGTATTTAGATAGTCTGGCATGAAATAAAATATTTCACTTCTTATCTATCAGGTGATAACACTACATGAGGAACCATAAGAGATATAATAATTCTTAGCAATTTTTTAAAAATAAAAAGATAAACTCTTGGGTCTCCTAAAATAAACTTATATTTGGGATGTTGTGCGAAATAAATAAAAAAAAACAAACAAAAAAACCCACTAAAAGCAAAGGCAATTACTACTTTTGCTCTCTCAAGCTCTGAGAAGCAACTCACAAAGATATACTTGGTGTGTCACAAAGCCACAGCTCTGGATACTTAGGATTTAAAACAGTAAATTAACAAAAAGGAACTGAATCTTGAAGTCAGATTTACTTTCTGTATAATCTATCCCTAAACTTCCAACTTCCATCAAAGTCAAAGACCTTGAAGACAAACATAAGCAATATCAACCATCTATTTAATTCTCAAAATGTGTAAACACTTTGATCATTTAAACCAAATGATTTGGATTTATTTTCTGCCTTTATCTTTACCTTTCGGTTGGTTAGCCCAGTTCAAATAAAGAATCTATATTTTCATCCAAATTAATCTTCTTATCTAGAGTTAAAAAAGGCCCCAAAGGGCACCTGGGTGGCTCAGTTGTTAAGCGTCTGCCTTCAGCTCAGGTCATGATCCCAGGTCCTGGGATTGAGCCCCGCATCAGGCTCCCTGCTCTGCGGGAAGCCTGCTTCTCCCTCTCCCACTCCCCCTGCTTGTGTTCCCTCTCTCGCTGTGTCGGTCTCTGTCAAATAAATAAATAAAATCTTAAATTAAAAGAAAAAAAAAAACCAGGCCCCAAATTAAATAGCTTCTTTACAGCAATTATAATAGATTGACTTTTCTTTAATCTACATAATCAAATTATTTCTATGTTCAGTAGTAATAACTTTTCTACCATCCTAGAAATATCAACGCCAATTTTTGTAGCTTTATTTGAAAAAATGCTGCATAAAATGGGATTTAAGAAATGATACAGTAAGAGATCTGAAAGGCTGTAAGGATCACATCAATAGAGAGACTTCATGAGAACAACTGGGATTAACATGAGACTAGTGAAGTAAAATATAAACATATATTTCTTTTCCCCAGATAGGATGCAAGCTTGAATTAGCAGGAAACACTTTTCTCTTAACAGTTGCTGTCCTTGGTTAATTCTGATTTAAGTAATCGCTAACCATGTTTTTAGTTAATTGGAAAATAATAATCATGATTTTTCATACATATACTCAGCATACAAAACCAACTCAAGTAGTATTCATTAAAAACTTTTAAGTCAAGGAAATGATATTCAATATTCACTCTCTCGCCTTCTACTACTTCTAATAGAAATTTGGTAGGAACTATCAAAAGATAAACATTTAGAAAACAAAGTTAAATCCCTTCCCATCTCAAAATATTTTGGACAATTTTAAGTGTGGTGGGGTAATAATGAAAAATTATTTATAGGTTAATGGCATAATTCAGAATGTACTCTCAAATTAATATATTTCTTTTTTCCCTCACACAAGGTAAAATAAAAAATAAAAACAAAAACCAAGTAGCTTAAAGATTTCTGTCAATATTGTGCTTCAAAACTGGCATACTGCAGAAGGACAAACACTATTTCAAAAAAAATATTTAACGAGAAAAATTATGAGAACCATTCTAATGTAGGTCAAATTCCATTACAGTACATATAAAAATGACAATAATGATATATTTAAAATGTTGAGTGGCAGATCCTCTAAATGTTATTTTGTTGATTTCATTACAATATTCACCATAAAATATCTAAAGCAACAAATGTTTTCACAGAGGTTGTCCCATACAGTAGTGGATATTAAGGTCAAGGAATATTTACACTTAATGTAATTAACTTAGAGAAGAAATAAATTGCAGCTTTGCTTCAGTTTTCCACCACCTTCTTGTCTCCTCTCTTTTCTACTTCCCCACCCCACTCTAATCTGGACGCTAATGGAAGAGTGGGGCACTTAGGAGATGGGAGCCACAGTCTTCCTGGAAGTCAGGGTCCATGCTCAGAATCTTCTTTCCTTCCACGCCCAAGACAAGAGTTCATTCAGATTGGCCCTCTTCCAGTCAGGAAAATTTTCTAAAGTGTTATAAACCATCCAGCTAGAGGAAAGAAGAAAGGAAAGGAAAGATAAAAGGAAAAAGAGAAACAGAAATGAAGAAAGGAGAGAAGAAAGAAAAAGAAGCTCCTATGTTGTCTTCTCAGTGTTCACTGAAGAATTCAGGATCAGAAACAGCTTAGAAGTGTGGGAAGTTAATATAAATTAAAGGTCTTTTTTTTTAATTAAAGAAAAGGAAAAAGACCACATCTTATTATTTTTATTTGTATCTCTTCCCAAGGGGGTAAGGGAATAGCAAAATCTAACAGATATTAGATATTCATAATTACAATCATTACCTCATTAGCAGATGCTGGAGAAGCATTTATGCCTCTTGGTTACTATGTCTAATAAATCTCTTTCCAGTGGTAACATAATTTTCCAAGGAGCCCTAGAGGACTTTTTAATACAAGTCTCCACCTACCATCCTTCCTCCCCTTAAATAGGGCTTCATGGATCTAACAATAGATGTTTTGTTATATATATATATTTTTTTTTTTGAAAGATCCCAAGATGATTCTGATAATCACTGGTATAAACAAATTTTACTATAGAAGCATTCTGCACTTTAATGAAAGCAGACTGGCTTTTTACAGTGCTTTAGCTTCCCTAGTTGCATGCAATCTGCCACTTTATACACAGTGTTTATTAAGTCAGAGAGGAATGCCTATCTCTTAGATAAAAACAAATAAATGGAAAAATAGGTATGTTAAGTCTTTTTGAGAGAAGACTAAATTGTAAAATAAAAGCAATGTTGAAAGGAAAGGAAGAACAGGCCATAAATCTAACAAAACTATTAAGCTAATAATAAATACCAACTTCCCTATAGCTGCATGCACTTTAAAATTTTCATTGCTTTTGAAAATAAACAAAAGCCTGGGGGCACCTGGGTGGCTCAGTCGGTTGAGCGACTGCCTTCGGCTCAGGTCATGATCCTGGAGTCCCGGGATCGAGTCCCGCATCGGGCTCCCTGCTCAGCGGGGAGTCTGCTTCTCCCTCTGACCCTCTCCCCTCTCGTGCTCTCTATCTCTATCTCATTCTCTCTCAAATAAATAAATAAAATCTTTAAAAAAATAAATAAACAAAAGCCTGGAGGTTATCCCAAGGGACAAACTGGTAATTATAAAATAATTATATAGGTACCCATGAATGTTGATGTCAGAAAAACTAGTTTTCTTAAATTGATGTAATCTTGATATTACCACTGGGTTTCAAGTGAGTCTATTAGATGTTAGAAGTATCTCCCACCTCTACTCCAGCATTTCTTTAGTTTCAAAATTAGTATTTAATTAATTATGGAACAAACAAGATAAAGGACAAGCCTAAAAGACTTGAAAAGACTGTAACATTCATTACAAAAATTATATACTAATTACACATTAGGTGCAAACCATTTGCTTTGTGCTAAGGATAATTTAAAAATTAATGACCCTAATTGCAAACATTTATATAGCTCTTACTATATGCCAAAATATTCTAAACTCTTTATGTACCGTAACTTATTTTAACTTTATAATAACCCTAAGAGGTAAATTACTATTGTCATCAGCATTTTATAGATGAGGAAGGAGCATCTGGCTGGCTCAGTTAGTAGAGCAAGCAACTCTTCATCTCAGAGTTGTAAATTTAAGCCCCATGCTGAGTGTGGAGCCTACTTAATAAAAAAAAAAATTTTTAAATATAGATGAGGAAACTGATCCACAGTACAGTTGAGGAACTTGTACAAGGTCACAGAGCTACTATGTGGAAAATCTGACTGAACCTAAGTGACCTGGTTCCACAGTCTGTGCTCTTAAGGAGTTTGCAGGTTAGCAGGGGATAAGAGACATGAACACAAATAACAGTATAAGGCAGTACACTAATTCATTCAGCAAATATTTTTAATGGGTAGGAATCATGAGAGATTTAGGTAAAGAAAAGAAGATCTTAAGAATATAAGGTTTTAGGGGCACCTAGGTGGCTCAGTCGTTAGGGGTCTGCCTTCGGCTCAGGTCATGGTCCCAGGGTCCTAGGATAGAGCCCCGCATCAGGCTCCCTGGGAGTGGGGAGTCTGCTTCTCCCTCTCCCACTCCCCTTGCTTGTGTTCCCCCTCTCGCTGTCTTTCAAATAAATAATATCTTAAAAAAAGAATATAAGGTTTTAGTTAGAAACACTTAAAAAAAAGTGTTTCATTGTATAAAGTTAGAAATTTATTAAATTCATTCTTTAGAAATAGGAATATAAAAAATGTGTTTTATTATATGACTGAAAAGGATGCTCTCACTTAGTATGTTTATAACTTTGTACAGTATGGATGACAATATAGTTGACAGATTCCCAAGCCATTTGCTGGACTTGGTTTCAAGGGAGGGAAATTAGGAAAATCCTTGTCCTGACATCCTTCATTCTAGAATTATAGAAACTTTCAATATGATTCCTGGTGTTTCAAGCCACAAGAGAAAATAACCATCCTTAATAACTAATGCTTTTTCTGAGAATATACATTTTTTTTTATCATTTTTGAAGAGCTAAGGAAGTGCTAAGTGTCCTTTATAAATATTGCCTTTTCCCATCAGATATCCATTTAAAATTGGTGACCCAAGATTAGATTAAGTACGTATGACGTGATTCAGAACTGATAAAACAATGATGGGGGTACCCTACAGTCTCAGAAGTTACAATGGACTCAGAATCTGCTTCCAACAAAAATATGGTGTCTCTTTAAATAGATATGATCACTTAAGAACAGAAATAGTTATTTGCATTCTTGAGTCAATTTATGTTTCATTCCATCAGTTTTAAGGGTCATGCCAACAGAAGGATCCACAGATACAAAGCACATATTCTCCTCTACCTGACTCCAGTCTAATAGAAATCAAGACTAACCAGTAGTGTCCCAAATTTACCTTAGCTTTATAGCATTACTTTCAAGGAGGATGTAGGGTGTGGGAGACAGTGGAATAGATTTTAATTACAAACACCAAATTGCCAAAAGACTGTGATTATAAAACAATTATCTCAATTGCATGGTATTTCCCTTTCAAGCAAAAATTTCTTTAGAAAAAAAATTTGTAAAAAATCAAAAGCTAATGTTTCAGAAAACTGCTTAGGGAAACAATAAAAAATGATTACATATTTACTAACAAAATATTTTCAACTTGGCAGAGGTACTGGCATTATTATATCCTATGTTTGATGCACATGGTGAAACTGAACCCCCTGGACTTTCTTGTTTTTGGTGCAAGAGCAAATGTAAATAAACTTTTCCAGAAGGCAAACTAATTTTAATCACAAGTATTGAAAGTATTCATTTTCTTTAAATGGATAAATCTTTAAGGTTGTCTTCTAAAGAATTAGAAATTTAAAGATTGCAAAAATATTCAAGAAGAAGTATTCAAAGTAGTAAAGTTATATAATAGTAAAAAGTAAACATTAACATCCTCAACAAAACAATGGTATGCCAGTCATGGAATTCTTAGAATAGAATGCTATGCAGGCATAAAATACTCTCTTCAAGAGTTAACGATAGGGGCGACTGGGTGGCTCAGTCGTTAAGCGTCTGCCTTCAGCTCGGGTCATGATCCCAGGGTCCGGGGATCGAGGCCCACATTGGGCTCTCTGCTCAGCAGGAAGCCTGCTTCTCCCTCTCCCACTCCCACTGCTTGTGTTCCCTCTCTCACAGTCTTTCTCTCGGTCAAATAAATAAATAAAATCTTCAAAAAAAGAGAGAGATTATTAAGAGTTAATGAAAAAGGCAAAAGGTAAATACAGGAAAAAAATAAAAATACATGATAATATGCAAAATACATAATTTTATTTAAAAAAAAAACAGTCCCCATGAATGGAAAATAACATTAAGATTAATTACATTAAAATTTTACTATTGGTTATTTCTGGAAAAAGTGATAATAGACTATTTTTTTCTACTTTTCATTTTTATAAATTCTCTAAAATATACATGTATTCATTTCTAATTGTTTCTTTGAGAAATGAACTACAATAACGGTCATTTAGTAAAAAAGCCTAAGAGATAATGTTCCAAGATGATGACATTATACTCCATCAAAGTGTTTGCCAAGGACATTCACACTGACCCCCACACCCTCTTAAAATTGCAAAATTTTTCTCTGAATCAACTATAAATTAGTTGAGGATAATTAGTTAATGAATTATCCTGACCATATCATTACTGCCTTTTAGGCACACCTAAAAGGATTTGAGGATTTAGGGATGTCATAGAAAGGAAGGAAGAGAGGGAGGAAGAAAACAAAACTTGTTAGTCCATATTAATACCTACCAAAAATTGTGAATAAACAATATATTTTAGAAGGAAAGGTTGAAACTAGAACTGACATAGATTGCTGATTACCTACAGGCTTTATTAATCCAGATAATGGCTGTTTCCAAAAAGTATCAGCAAATTTTACATCCAGACACAAGAGGCTAAATAAATTATGTGGTATTTTGCAAAGAAGTAGAGTCAGAAAATGAATTGAAACTGCAGCCTACTAAGCCCATATTCTCTATATTCAAAAGTATAGAGTTAACTGCTATTTATGGAAATATAGCAAGCCATATTTACTTCAAAGACTGTATCATCATTCAAATGGAATGTATTTGGATGTGCAATATGGATACAATACATTCACACGCAGTTTTAGAATTTATAGCTCCTTCTTCAAGTAAGTGGAAAGTTCCTTTATTACAGCAATTTAAACATACGATCAAGTTCTCCTCATTTATATTCAAAAAATAACCAATGAGGAAATTAAATTCAAAATCCTAAACAAAGGTAAAATGATGTGTTATTCCTAGTAGTTATTTCGCACAAATCCATATTTTTTAAAAATCATGAAAATTAATACTGAAATAGGCAATGTAAATAATAAGATTTAGGGGCGCCTGGGTGGCTCAGTTGGTTAAGCGACTGCCTTTGGCTCAGGTCATGATCCTGGAGTCCCGGGATCGAGTCCCGCATCGGGCTCCCTGCTCAGCAGGGAGTCTGCTTCTCCCTCTGACCCTCTTCCCTCTCGTGCTCTCTATCTCTCATTCTCCCTCTCTCAAATAAATAAATAAATAAAATCTTAAAAAAAAAAATAAGATTTAGTCTTGGGAACAAAAACCCTAATAATTAGGCAATAGAACATCTTTGTATCAATAACTCTAAACTACTAAGGTTTCTTTAATTAAAATGTCTTCAAGTGAATTAAAATAATAAACTAAAAACAAAATATAAAATAATTCTGTATTCTTCATTCATGTAATCACTACCATTTCTATTCTAGAGAGGGCCTAAGTTGCAATTAAAATTCTTCTAAAAAGCAAAAAGAATTTTCACTAGAGTTCAAATGAAACATCTTAAAATTCCTTTGAAAATTAAATATGGTTGAAGAGATTTTGGCATTTTAGTGGTAGAAATGCTAGAGCCATTACCAGTGCAAGACAAAGTTAAGGAACAAAGGACAGAAGGATCTGTCAGCAGCCCCAAAAGTGACTGAATAAAGGTGCTTTTAGACACAGGGAAAATATAGGAAGGAAGAAAAATAGACAAAGGACAAAGTATCATCTCTCAGATTAAAAGAAACAAGATTAGGGGCACCTGGGTGGCTCAGCCAGTTAAGCAACTGCCTTCAGCTCAAGTTGTGATCCCAGAGTCCTGGGCTCGAGCATGGGGTCATGGGATGGAGCCCCTCAAGCCCCTCGTTGGGATTCCTCCTCTACCCCTTCCACGCCCTCGTGCTCTTTCTCTCACTCTCTCTAATGAATAAAGAAAATCTTAAAAAAAAACATTAAAAATATTCCATCTTTAAATGAGAGTAATTAAAAGTAAGAATTGTAATCCTAAAGCAAAATAGACCACACAGCAAACAGGACGGTGGGAGAGCATGCTGTTAACTTCCATAGCACTGTGAAATAAAGGAGAAAATGAAATAAATACAATAAAGTTGATCAACATCTTAAAAAGAGCAGTGTATAACACTCTTTCCAGTTTATATGAAGGTCGGCAGAAATAAAAAGAATGGGAATTATATATGATCTTAGCTGATGGTTCAAAATAGGGCTTGAGATTACTGGTTCATTTTCACCTAGAAGTGGCCAAAAAGAAATATACAGATAGACAGATACCTAGGTTATAGGAAAAAACAAAGCTAAATGGAAATTTAATCTGCTGGAAACTATCCTAAACTTTTTAAGATTGAGATACTGTCCTAAAAGAATGTATCTGTCTTTGTGCCCTTCCCTCTACCACTCATTTTTAATTTCTCATTCCCTCCCTATGACTAAATCACTGCCTAAATAACATAAAAGCAAATCAATTTTTATACTATCATAACTGAAGAATTTTAGATCATTTTAGTTCATTACAGCTAATTGATATACTACTTATATTTGTCCCAAACCTAAAAAGACTTTCAAAGTTAAGCTATTTTCTAAGTGTCCTTAAATTGATCTCTTTCAGAAAAAAATCAGAAAAGACAAGATCTGAACAGTCCCATCAACCATCTAACACCTAACTGACCAACAACTACAAAAGAATGAACTAAAAACATTTTATGGTGAATTTGGAGATAGATGTCCTTCCCTTTGTTGAATCATATTTTTATTTACAAAGTTAGATTTCCATTCCTCTCTTTGGCTGATTACATTTAAAATTTTTCTAAATTTATGGGGCGCTTTCGTGGCTCAGTTGGTTAAGCATCCAATTCTTGGTTTCCACTCAGGTCATGGTCTCAGGATGTTGAGATTGAGCCTTAAGTAGGGCTTGCGCTCAGCACGGAGTCTGCTTGAGATTCTGTGCCTCTGCTCTTCCCCCCATTCTCCCTCTTTCTCTCAAATAAATAAATCTTTTAAAAATAAAATAAAATTTTTCAAGAATAAATAAATAAATTGATCTCTTTCTTGTGATCAAAATTAGGTAGAATAGAAAAAAGGACAGAAAGACGATGAAATGTTTGGCCTTTTTAGAGACAGCTATTGATTTCATATTTTAACAAAGTAATCTAGGTGAGATTAAACATGGTATTGTTTTACTACTCCCCAAAACAACTCTCTGTATTTCACTATCTCCAACTTCTCCCTTCCCTTTCTTTCTTAAAACCACTCCAATCAAGCTTTTCTCATACCACGCCTTTCATTTTCTTTTTACCCATCTTACTTGTATTAGTAGCATTTGACAAAGCCAATCAACGCTGCCTCCTTGAAAAACTTTTTCACTCGGCTTCCCAGGCACCAGTTTTCTAACATACAGAGAATGACTCTTTTTCAGCTTTTGCTGATTCCTCCTCCTTCTTACTTCAATCACTGAACACTAAGGTACCCTCCAAAGTATGGTATTCACACGACTTCTAGTATCTAATTATATTCCCTTGCAGAGATACCATCCAATTTCTTGGCTTAAACATCACATGCTCACAGCTACCAATGCCTATCTCTGGCGCCACAATCTGCTGTGAACTCCAAACTTGGTACATCCACTTAGAAGGCAAGTACAACTCAAACTTAACCAGTCCAAACGTCCCCTCCTATCTCCTCTAAGACACTTCCTCTGATAGTCTTCTCAATTACCGGCAACTCCACTCCAAAGTTATGGGGGGGAAAACCTCAGTGTTATCCTAGACTTTTCTCTTTCACTCTCCACATGCAATTTACTGGTTCCATGTTCAAAATATGAATGGGATCTGACTACTTCTCACCGGTATACCACCATGTTATCTTACCTGGATTACTGCAACAGCCTTCCTGCTTCCACTCTTGACACTTTATAATCTATTCTCAAACAGCCAAACCGATTTTTAAAAAATTGAAGTCACACTGTATCACTCCTTTGTTCAAAATCTTAAAATGGCTCCAACTCACACCCGGTAAAAGCCAAAGTCCGGACTTTGGTAAACGATGCTCTGTTGAAATGGTTCTTCTTCACCACTCTGAAATCCACTACTCTCCACCTAGTTCACTGTAGTGTAGCCACACTGGCCTGTTTTCTGTTCCCTGAACACTAATCACTTCCTCACTTCACGGCCTCTGAACTGTTTGCTCCACCTGGAACACCCTCACACCTTTAAACGTGGATTACACCTTATGTCCTTGTTTTTGCTCTAATTCAGCTACTCAGGCAGGTGACTCTGTTACCACCACTGAAAACTAGAACTCCCTATTCCAGAACTCCTTGTCCCACTCTCCTGCTTTGTTTTTCTCCAAGTCACCCGTCACCTTCTGATACAACAACTTATTCATTCTGTTTTTCCTTCTCCTCTGGCACATAAAATTTTAAGTCTCCTAAGAGGGCCAGAATTTTTCTTACAGTTTTGTTCAAGTTTATCTTCCATATCTAGAACTGTGACTGCACATAATAAATGTTTGTTGACTAAATAAACAACAGTCTCTCACACTTTCTGCCTCATCTAAAATAAGGAAATGAAGTTATTTTTCCATGCCTAATCAAAGGGACTGTTATATAAAAATCAAATTTAAAATAAATCTGGACTGATAATGAAGTGAGTTAGAGAACTTTTCTTTTAATCTTTTTATTGGGAAATAAAGCAAGTTCCCAGGGGACACTGATGTGTTGATCTAGGTAGCACACTTTAAGAATCTACTTTAGAAAGGTTATCCTATAAACTATAATACGCATCCCTTTCAGTCTAATGTTAGTTTTTTTACCTCCTTCCCTGACAAGGAAAATTCTTGAGAACATTTTAATCACACTTACCCTTCTGGCTTATATTATTACAGTCAAATACTTAATTTTATGTTTATTAAATCCAACGAGGCATCACTGCTTTATACAGTCAATATGCATTTAGATTTACTACATATTACCACTTCTATTCCTTTTCACCATTTCTATTCCTTCATCTTTTCCCATTCCTTTCTACATCAGTGACCTTCATCTTTAGGTTCTGCATCTTTTCCTTCTTCCTTAAAAATATCCTTTCAGGTTTTCTTTAGTGTACGTCTACTGGTAGCAGATTCCTCATATTTTTTTATCTAAAAGTATCTTCATTTTACTTTTGTTTTGAGAGATTTTCACTGGATATAGAAATTTATATTGGGAGGTATTTCCCTTTACACAGTGAAGATCTGGTTCCACAAACTCTGGTTTCTATTGCTTCATGAGAAGTTGACTGTCAGTCTAACTGCTGATGTTCTGAAGACAGTGACTTTTCTCTGCCTTATTTTAATAATCTCCCTTTGCATTTTATTTTCAATAGTTTTATTATGATGTGTCAAGGTGTGACCGTCCTACCACCAGTAGGGGTCACAGGACCAAACACAGTTAGCTTTAGTCTTGCACTAGGTTAGTCAGCTTTATAGAGGTATACAGGATAGGAAATTTGTCATGCACAACATCTTCAAACTCATCAGGAGGGCAAGCAACTATAGACATGCATAGCTTCTTGCATCCCTCCTGAACCCACACAAAGAGTACGCACAGTTGCCAAGGATAGTTAGGGCGCATGAGGTTCTAGATACAGAGATGTGCTTTGGTTTCTTGTCAGTCTTATATTGTTTACTTTGGGTAGACGTAAGGTCAATATGCCAACTCACAGTTCTCTAAGTCCAGATGCAATAGTACAGATGGAGTTTCATAGTTAATTTAAAAGAGAACTAGCCTGCTAACAATAACATTCCATGTTTGTCCTAATTCAGCACATTTCCACAAAGTGGTACTATGAGAAGGCACACCCAAGGTCAGATTTTCAGGCAAGCTTAAGTTTCTTCATGGTCCAAGTATAATATTAAATCTTTACTCACATCGTAGATTTATTCTTTGGGATACAAGGGCTTATTGAATCTCTCCCGTGATGTCTTTCATCAATTTTGTAAAGTTCTCAACAGAATTCCTTCTAATATTTGCTTCAGTTGTATTATTTCTTTTCTCTCCTTTTAGGTCTTCTATTGAATATATTAAACTTTCTTACTTCATCCTTAATTTCTTTTCTGCATTTTTTTCATCCTATTTGTCTCTCCATGCTTTCTTCTGTATATTTTCTTCTAACTTACTACAAGTTCATTGATTCTTTTCAACTGTCTTTTCTTCCATACAATCCATCCAATGAGATCTTAATTTCAGTAATTATAATTTTTTACTTCTAGGATTTTCATTTTTAAAACAGTTCTTTAGTTCCAAGTTGAAATTTTCAATCTTGTCTTTTATCAATTGTCAGCATGGTTATTTTTAAGCTATGTCTCATAATTCCAATATCCAGAGTTGCTGTGATTTTGTTTCTGTTGTCCACTGCTTATGCTAAATTTATTTATAACATCTTGCTTTTTCCTATGTCTGTGATTTTATTGTGTCTTAAGAGTTACTGTATTTGCAATTAAAAAAAAATAAATTCCCAGATGATCTTTTTTAGACCTTCTTTCAAAGAAGTTTTAACTAGCAATAGAGGATCATTTAATTTTAATTTCAGGACTGATATGATCTGGCGTTGCAATCATTGTGAGAGTTTACCTTCTACTGGTTTACCCTAGACTACAGCCCTTTTGGGGTCCTAAACCAAAATAAGTTCACCCACATAGTGGTGAGCACTAGATTCTGATCCCTGTGCCCCTGTGAAGCTGTCCTAAGTGCTCTCAGCCGTTCTACCAAGAGTGGCAACGGCTCCCAGAGGAAAAGCATACTCCAAAGCCAGGTTTACATTCCTATGCTGGTAATTCTTTTCTATCTTGTGTACATTCCAATGTTTTCAAACCGGTTTCTGTTGTTGTTTTTGAAATAAATATACTTGGTCCAACTTTTCTAGTTCTACTTACAGGTTAGTACAAATCACCTAGTGTACCATTGCCAAAACTGGAAGTTGATTAACAGAACTTTAAATAAGATAGGAATGGGATATATCTAATTAAAGTTAAATAGTATCAGCAACTCAGAATTCTGAAAGTACCCATCAAGGAAGAATTTTTTGGTTCAAAAATAAAACCAACCAAGTAAGCACCTAAAGAGCTATTTTTCAAAAAGATAACATTAGTGACTACTGTTTATAAAAATCAAAATAATAAAAAGAACTATTTCTTCATATAACTTATGAGAAAGCTTATACTTTAAAATGTAGGAATAAGTGACAAGTTTAAGAAAACTTTTTTTTTTGCAATCTAGAAGTACAACTTTCTCATTAAGAAATTAAATGTTTTAAATATTCTTGTATAAGTGCATTTTGTAGAGAGCAATTCTTCCCTGAAATAGTATTTAATTAGGTATACATATAGGGCCTCTTTTACCTACATCAAATTTTTTTCTTGCTAAGACAATATCAGGTTCAGTTAAATGTTTATTGAGTATATACTGCAAATGATCATTAAGGAAAATGAGACACAGTGTGTACTCTAGAAATTTCCAGTCCTATAGAAGAGATATAAATAGACAATGTGATAATGCTAAAACAGAGGTATGTACAAGATGCTATGGGTACACAGGAGAGACTATATCAGTGTAACACTGTTCCATTGGTGACATTTCAATTACTAACTAAAATGCCTGTTTCCTTTGGTGATGCAATACTAAGCACAAGAAAAAATTTGTATCACATATCAATTTATGTTTTAAACTTAAAAAAATTCACACGTGAATACATAAACATAAAGTGTTACATGAGACATCAAAGTGAAAAAACTGACATGAAAACTTACCCCATCTGGCAATGCCCTCCAGCACACAGCACTAACAAATTCATTTGTATCATCTTCTTTTCGGTCTTTATCCAGAACACTTTTGACTGTATCAAACTTAAAAGTTAGCAAAGTCTTAGAAAGTCCTTTATAGTACAAGTAAAGAGAGTTGTTCTCGCTTCCTGAAAAAAAAAATTTAATAATTTTTTAGAATGGGAGAATTCAGAATTAGGACATTACATTCATAAGGTAATTATTACTCAATGTTTAAGCACAAAGACAAATCTTTTATGGTTGAATCTGAAAGACCGAAGCACAGGATTTCTTGGGAATCATGTGAAAAAATGATTCATAGAAAAAAAGCTACACTTTACTAATCTAAAGAAATAATAACTGGTAAATGATATAACAACACTGATAACTGTAAGGTTAAAATTACTGCAAAAACCTCATTTATAGCAAAGGTTTAAAGAAGACCAGAAATTTGTTATTAAAGCATGAATCTTACATGACACTTAGAAAGATTTTCTAAGAGGGGAAAAAAAAAAAGGTTACAGCACTTACAAAGGCTGGTTTTAATAACCTACAAAATTTATGTCCCATTCCCCAATAAAGACATTCCTCTATTAGATAAGTGGCCTATAAGGAAACCTATATTTTTGAGTAATCTATCAAAGTAGAATAATTGCAAGACATTTGCTTTGGCAGGGTTTACATTATATACAACTTTACTAAATAAAGGTCTCATTGAAAGAATTACTGAAAGTTCATATATTCAGGCATTAGGTGTATTAAGCATTTGAACATTACCTAATTTTATTTTTCTACTTCTGATTTAAATTTGTATAAATTACCAACAACAAAAGCCCTAGAATAACAGATCATCTAAACAAACTGCTTAATGAAGAGAACATTCTGAGGGGAAATGAATATCAACCTTAAGAAGACAAATAATGTCTCTGAAATTAGGATATTAGCAGAAATTAATCTTTTCTTTTACATAATATCTACAGAAATCATGGTACGATGGAGAACAATTACAAAACATATTTAACAATCTAATGCTATTTCATGCAGTCAGGGTTTGTGCTCAGTAAAGGAGAGAAGGACTAATGCTCACTCCAGTACAATCCCAGAAGACTTCAATATGCTACTTTCTGGACGTACAGATCATTTCCTGACTTAGTATATAGTCCATGTCCGTTGAATGGAATTTCAGGGACAAATTCCTGTTAAAAAGTTCCAGGAAAAGATGGTTTTACTTACCACAAGCTATATAATCGCCATTGGAAGCAAGGCCTACAAAGTTTTTTTCATTGATGTGACCCTTGAAGGAACGGAGACAGTATGGTTTCCCTACATTCCACAGCTTTAGCTGGCTGTCTGTTGAGCTGAAGTAAACACAAAAAAATGAGAATGCAATTAAGATTTCATGGTATGAAACTCATCCCTACTATTTAGAGGCAATCCAGTTTGGTGGTTGAGTATGCAGACTATGGAGCCAGATTTTCTGAGTTAACAATGCTCAATATACCATTAATTTGCTTTTGACCTTGGGAAAGTTATATAACCTCATCAGCCTCAATTTTGTTCATTAGTTATGTGAAATACAGTGATTCCTACATTATTGAATTAGGTAAATTCTGTAAGATGTGAAAACTAAATTAATTCATTTAAAATGCTTTCAATAGTCCCTGGGCATCTAGAAAGTACTTACTAATAAACATTACTTGTCAATACTATCACACCACCATCATCAAATAACATGAATTCCACTGGGAGCTGTGTTTAATTTCAGGAATACACTCTATGCCACTTGATTTGATTTACTTTTCAAATATTGAATTGTATTGGTATACTAAATTTAACCTATTTTGACAGCTTAGTTGAATCTACAGGGGTGGAATATAATAAATGACTGGAATAGTCTATGTAATTTATTTACTGAAATAATATGCAAATGCAATTATTTACCAAAAATTAATTGAATATAAAAATTGTTGGTAATCCTATCATACAAAGAACTTGAATAAAAGACACCATGTTTTTGCTTTCCTTTGTGTTACAAAAATCCGATCATATCATATACATTAGGTTGTACATTGCTTATCCTTTATTCGATAATTTGGTTTATAATTTTTCTGTTAAATAAACACATTTTAATATTTTTGTTAATGACTACACAATAAATCATCTTTTCTCTTACTGTAACATTCACAGAATATGGCACCATGCTGAATGCTTTACATCATTACTTCCTTTAAAGAGTCACAACATAATAACAATTTTTTTTTCATAATAACTATTAGCTCCACTTTAGAGATGAGGCAACTGAAAATGAGAAGGTTAAGGACATTTTCAAGGTACCACAGCTAGTCAACAGCAGATTCAAGCTGGAACTGTCTTATTTCAGAGACCAAACTCCAAGCTCTTTAAAATACTTCCCTATTGCTTCTCATTTTTTTCAATAGACATTTATGTTGTTTAAAAATTTTTTTCTCGGGGCCCTGGGTGGCTCAGTCGTTAAGTGTCTGCCTTCGGCTCAGGTCATGATCCCAGGGTCCTGGGATCGAGCCCCGCATCGGGCTCCCTGCTCAGCGGGAAGCCTGCTTCTCCCTCTCCCACTCCCCCTGCTTGTGTTCCCTCTCTTCCTGTGTCTCTCTCTGTCAAATAAATAAATAAAATCTTTCTCAACAATGTTGCGTTGAGTATTTCTTTAGGTGTGTATATATATATTTTTTTAAATATTTTATTTGTTTATTCATGAAAGGCAGAGAGAGAGAGAGAGGCAGAGGGAGAAGCAGGCTCCCAAGGAGCAGGGAGCCCGACACGGGACTCGATCCCAGGACCCTGGGATCATGACCCGAGTCGAAGGCAGACGCTTAACCATCTGAGACACCCAGGCGCCCTAGGTGTGTATATATTTTTATTGGTCACAAATTCAGAGGTTGTGGCAAAGTATGTATATTTTAATATTACTTTTGAACACTTCCAAATATACTAAATTTATTCTAAAAACTTCTAAACCTCCAACATATTCAAGAAAAAAAATCATGATTTATAAAACTTAAGAAGGACAAGAGACTGGTGAAAATATAAACAACATATCCACATTAATAAGGTTAACTAAAGTTTCCCAATTTATAATATTAAGTATCCATATATTTCAAATACTGGAAATCAGACTGATTTAACATTTATAAATCTAAAGTTAAGGAAAAATATTTCTGCCATATAATCTACCATGAACATTTGAATCTGAATAAAATTTTAGTTATATACTGCCATTATTATTCCTAAAGATGGGATACATTTTGACTGGTTAACACTAATTTAAGTGTTAACTTAAGTGTGAACTAATTACCTATATTATCTTCCCTTGGAAAACTCAGTTCTCACCTTTTTTTCCTTGTTTGTAACTCAAATTACCTTGCTAAATCAATTCAAATTACCAACTTATTATCTAGAGCAACCAGTATAGAGATAGATGTGGTGGGAGACAGCAAGTATTAATGCCAAGGCACTGGCATTAGTAATCTCCTAAGATTACAGAATGGGTATTTGCTAGGGTAATATAAAATAAAGAGGGGGCACCTAGATGGCTCAGTCAGTTAAGTGTCTGCCTTCAGCTCAGGTTATGATCTCAGGGTCCTGGGATGGAGCCCTGTGTTGGGCCCTGCTTCTCCCTCTCTCTCTGCTTGTGCTCTCTCTTTCAAATAAATAAATAAAGTCTTTTAAAAATAAATAAAATAAAATAAAGAGAATCATGAAATGGGTTAACAGAAAGAAGGGACTGGCTATTAGAAGCACTTTGTCAATGGTATTTTGGCAACTGAGGTTTATCTATCTGGTTGACATCTTGTTAACCCTCAAACAAAATAAAAGACAACTAAAAGCTTTCATTATAATTCTCTAGTGCAGGAGGCTTCTCAAAGAATATCTGTCAAGTATAAGCAGCCATATTTACTTCTTTTCAAAACATACTTAAAACTTACCATGAAACCATAGAGAAATCAACTAACTTAGAATCAACAAAATACTACCTAAAACCAATTATTTTTGGTTTATCTACTGCAGTGTAGATAAATATACAATAACATATTGATTTGAATAGATAAAATACTTCTCATTCTATTCCATCAACTATGTTGTTTTTTTCTTAAGGAGAAGCAGTGGCTGAAATCCAAACTGAAGTTCAAATGCTGAAGGGGGGGTGCATTAAAAACTAACATCATCAGGATTTTATTCACAAAGAGCATATAAAAGTGAGCAATACAAACCAAAATATACATTTATTTTAATTAGGCTATTATTTATAAATATAAAAATATAAATATAAAAATCTACTATTTATGAAAAAGTACATATACTTCAGTGTATCAACCCACGGTGACATTATAAAACTGGTAAATGATGACAGAGCTCTGTATGAAGCTTAACCTCAGGAGAGTAATACTCACGCAGAGACAATTTCCTCACCACTCACAAACTTTGCATAAGAGACTGCTTTTCGGTGTCCTTTGAATACCATGATTGGCTGTTTAGTGTTACGAAGATCATAGTAGTGGACACAGTGATCTAAAATGAATAAAGTGAAACAAAACAAAAAGAAAAATGTAGTAAATGAAGAAACAGAAAGCAAAGCTTATTTTAAATGGTTTTAGTGTCTTCATCAAAGGTTTCAGGGACAATATCAAACCTGTAACAGCAGAAAACTAAGTGCTATGATTTTCAAAAACAAAGATATAGTGGGTTTTCTGTTTTGAATCTAGGAAATACGGTTGCATAAAAAGTTTATACACATATGGCAAGGTCAGTCTGAAAAGGTGTTCTGCTGATATTTCCAGTATTAAACATTCAAAGTAACTGCAAATTTTAAAATGTATCCTTACATTTTAGATGACCTTATATAAAAAAAAAAAAGGTAATATAAACATTTTAGGCTTCTGGTTAAAGATAATGCTATATAATTTCCTGCATTTGATTTTGAAAAGTACTTTCTTGAGACACATTTAACATATAATAAAACCAACTCACTGTTAAGTATACAATTCAGTGATTTTTAGTAACTTTACCCAGTGGTGCAACCATCTCCATAAATCAGTTTTAGAACAGGTTCCTCATCCCAATAAGATCCCTCATGCCATTTACCACTCACTGCCCTAGGCAATCACTAGATCTAACTTTCTTTATAAATTTACCCTTTCTGGACATCCGATATAAATGCAGTCACACAATACATGGCTTCTATGTATAGCTTCTTGCACCTCACATACAGTTTTTGAAGTTCACCCATGTTTTAACACATGTTAATAATTCATTCCTTTCTATTGCTGAATAGTACCTATTGTATGGATACACCACATCTGTCAACCCACTCACCAGGTGAAGGATATGTTTCCACTTTTTGATTATGAAAATTAATGCTGCTATGAACAATCACATTCAAGTCTTTGTGAGGACATGTATTTGGGCTCAGGTAGATATCTAAGAAGTGTTAATTACTGCATCATGTGGTAACTTTGTGTTTTTAAGAAATTGACAAACTGCTGACTGTACCATTGTACATTCCCACCAGCAATGCATGATGGTTCCAGTTCCTTTACATGAGTACTTCGAAAATTTTGGATACAATTAAAAAAAAAAGTTTTACAAATATTTTTAACCATTCTGTTGCTTGTCTTTATTATTTTCTTAACAGTATATTTTGAAGCACAGAAGCTTTGGATTTTGATCAGGTCCAATTTATTTTTTTTCTCTTATAACCTCATAAAAAAGTTTGACTAATCCAAGGTCTTAAAGATTTTTCCTTTTTTTTTGTAGCTTTGTTTCAGCCTTATATTTATGTCTATGATCAATTTTAAGTTATTTTTTCTGTATAGGGTGAAGAGGTCAAAGTTCATCTTTTGGCATGTGGATGGAGATGCATCCAGTTGTCCCAGCATGAGATGAAAACAAACTTTTTTCTCTAATGAACTGCTTTAGCACCCTTATTGAAAACTGGATTCATAATTCTAATCAAGTGATCTATATATGTCTACCTCCTGCCAGCACAATAATGTCTTGTATAACTGTAGCTTTTCAAAAAAAGATTTAATTTATTTATTTTTAAAATATTTATTTATTTATTTGGGGGGTAGCAGACAGAGGGAGAGGGAGAGAGAATCTCAAGCAGATTCCCTGCCGAACAAGGAGCCTGACACAGGGCTTGTGACCCCGAGATCATGACCTGAGCCGAAATCAAGAGTCAGATGCTTAACCAAGTGAGCCACCCAGACACCTCTAAGATTTTGTTTTAATTTCTACACCCAACGTGGGACTTGAACCCCAAGATCAAGACTTGCATGCTCTACTGACTGAGCCAGCCAGGCGCCCATAACTAACTGTAGCTTTAAAATTTTGAGATTCAGTAGAAAAAACCCTCCAACTTTGTTCTTTTATAAAACTGTTTCGGCAATTCCTATCCTTTAGCATTTCCACATGAATTTTCTGATCAGCTTATCATTTCCTGGAAAAAAGCCTGCTGGAAAAAAAAAGAAGATAGCAGGAGGGGAAGAATGAAGGGGAGTAAGTCAGAGGGGGAGATGAACCATGAGAGACGATGGACTCTGAAAAACAAACTGAGGGTTCTAGAGGGGTGGGGGGTGGGGGGATGGGTTAGCCTGGTGATGGGTATTAAAGGGGGCACATTCTGTGTGGAGCACTGGGTGTTATGCACAAACAATGAATCATGGAACACTACATCAAAAACTAATGATGTAATGTATGGTGATTAACATAACAATAAAAAGTTATTTAAAAAAAAAAAAGTCCCGTGCCTTCCCCTGATCCAATCAACTTTGGCGGGGAAGTGAGGGCTGCAGGGAAGCCGCAAGGGCATTCAGGCTGAATGAAAGGCCAGGGGCTGTTTCTTGCTTTAAGGGACCACGTGGAAGGCTCTCTTTAGAAAGGCACCAGAGAGGGAGACAAACCATAAGAGACTCTTAATCATAGGAAACAAACTGAGTGTTGCTGGCGGGGAGAGAGAGGGGTGGGGGGAATGGAGTAACTGGGTGATGGACATTGGGAAGGGTATGTCTTGTAATGTGCACTAGGTATTATGTAAGACTGATGAATCACAGACCTGTACCCCTGAAACGAATAATACATTATATGTTAATTAATTGAATTTAAATTATAAAAAAAAAAAAAAGCCTGCTGGAATTTTTACACAGATTGAGTTGAATCTATAAATCAATTTCAGGAGAATTATCATCCTACAATATTAAGTCATCCAATCTATGAACAAAGTGTCTCTGCATTTATTTATATCTTATTTCCCTCAGCAAATTTTTGTAATGTTCAGTGTACAAGTCTGACACTTTATTAAATTTATTCCTTAAATATTTTATTCTTTTTGAAGTTATTCTGAACAGAATACTATTTTTAGACTGTATACTGTTCATGTTTAGAAAGACTACCTTTTTATACTGATATTTTATTCTATTGTCCAGCTGAACAATTATTCTAATTTTTTTAGGATTCCTTAAAATTTTCTACATATGGGATGATGTCATCTGCAAATACAGTTTAATGTTTTCTTTCAAATCAGGGTATCTTATGTTTCCTTTTCTTCCCTGGCAGTATTAGCTAGAATCTGCAGTACTGTGTTGAACTGAAGAGGGAAAAGTGAACATCCTTGTCTTTTTCCTACTTGTAGGGGAAAAGCATTCAGTCTTTCACCAGTAACTATGATATTCCTTTGTAGTTTTTCATAGAAATCATCTGTCAAGTTGAAGTTTACTGCTATTTGTTTGTTAAGAGTTTTAATGATCAATGGGTACGGAATTTTGTCAAATGCCTTTTCTATGTTTATTGGCATGATTGTGTGGTTTCAGCTTTTTATTCTATTAATATGGTATATTACATTAATTGATTTTTGAATGTTAAACAAATCTGGTTACTCTCGGGATAATCTCATACTATCATAGTGATAACCTTTTAAATACACCATTGAATTTGCTTTGCTAATATTCTGTACAGGGAATTTGCAACTATATTCTTGAAGAATACTGGTCTGTTTTTCTATTCATGGGATATCTTGGACTTCTGGTTTTGACAATTCTTCAGGGAAGAATTTGTGAATACTAGTATTATTTCTTATCATTTAATAAAACTTACCAGTTAAGCCACCTGGGTCTCTGCCTTTCTTTGTAGGAATATTACTACTTACTCAATTTCTTTCCCTTTCATAGGTCTATTCAAGTTTTATACTTCCTCTGAGTCAATTCTGGTAATATTCTAAAATTTGTTCTAAATGTTCTAAAATTTGTTCACTTCATCTACATTAAGTTGGCATACAGTTGTTCAGAGTATTCTACTGTAATCATTTAATATCTAAAGGTCAGCAGTAACCTCCCTTCTTTCATTCTTTTTTTTTTTTTAAGATTTTATTTATTTATTTAGAGAGAGAGGGAGCACATGAGCGGGAGGAGGAGGGGCACAGAGGGAGAGAGAAAATCTCAAGCAGACTCCATGCTGAACAGAGCCCAGTGCAGGGTTGGACCCCAAGACCTTGAGATCATGACCTAAGCAGAAATCAAGAGATGGACACTTAACCAATTAAACCGCTTAGGTGCCCCTCCCTCAATTTTAGTGATCTGTGTCTTCTTTTTTTCTTACTCTACCTATAGGTGTGCCAATTGTGTTGCTCTTTTCAAAGAACCAACTTTTTTCTTTTTTTTCTTAAGAGAGACAATGCGAGCAGGGAGGAGGGGCAGAGGGAGAGAATCCTAAGCAGGCTCAACATTCAGCATGGAGCCCACATGGGACTTGATCTTACGACCTTGAGATCATGACCTGAGCCAAAATCAAGAGTTGGATGCTTAACCGACTGAGCCACCAAAGCGCTGCTCAAAGAACCAACTTTAGTTTTAGTTTTTCTCTATCATTTTTCTGTTCACTATTTCATTAATTTCTACCGTATTATTTCCTTCTACTGCTTATCTTTGGCTTCATTTATTTTTTTCTAGATTTTTATGGTGAGAGCTTAGATTACTGAGACCTTTCTCTTTTTTAATATAAACACTTGAAGTCAGACACTTCTTTTTTTTTTAATATTTTAAGTGATTTCTAAACCTAACATGGGGCTCAAACTTACAACCCCAAGATCAAGAGTCACACACTCCACTGACTGACCCAGCCAGGAACCCGAAAATAGACAGCTGCTAGCACAGATTTTTTTTTAAATTTTTTTAAAGATTTTTATTTATGTGACAGAGCAGGCACGCACAAGCAGGCGGAGCAGCAGAGAGGTAGAGAGAGAGAAGCAGGCTACCCAACAAGCAGAGAGCCCAACATGGAGCTTGATCCCAGGACCCTGAGATCATGACCTGAGCCAAAGGTAGATGTTTAACTGACTGAACCACCCAGGAGGCCCTGCTAGCACAGATTTTAATATTTTGAAGTGAATATAAATAAAAACATATTAAAATTTTCTTTTTTTTAAAGCAATTTCAACTTTTAAGATTTTATTTATTCATTTGAGACACAGAGAGAGAGAGACAGCGAGAGAGAGACCATGAGCAGGGGGAGAGGCAGAGGGAGAAAGAGAAGCAGGCTCCCCGCTGAGCCAGGAGCCTGATGTGGGGCTCGATCCCAGGACCCTGGGATCATGACCCGAGCCAAAGGCAGACGCTTAACCATCTGAGCCACCCAGGTGCCCCAAAATATTTTCTAATTTCCCTCATAATTTCTTCTTTGACCAAAGGGTTATTTAGAAATTTCCAAATATCTGTGGATTTCCCAAATTAACTATTGTGGTGGATTTCTAATTCCATTTAGTCAGAAAACATGATTTTTATTATTTTAATCCTTTAAAATTTATTAACACTTATTATATGACCTAATGTATGGTCTATCCTGGAGAATGTTTCATGTTTGCTTGAAAAGAATGTATATTCTGTTCTTGAGTGGAGTGAGCTATGTGTCCATTAGGTCGGGCTGATACTGTTATTCAAGTCTTCTACACACTTGCCGATTTTTTGTCCAGTTGTTCCGTGAGTTGTTGACATTAGAATACTTAAGTCTCCAACTACTTTTGAATTGTCTCTTTCTCCCTTCAATTCCATAAATTGTAGTTTCGTGTATTTCAAAATAGTTTAAGTGTACATATATTTATAATTCTTTTATCTTGCTGCTGAATTGACCCTTTTATCATTATAAAATGGTTTGCTTTTTTTTTTAGATTTTATTTATTTGAGAGAGCGAGAATGAGAGAGAGAGAGAGCACATGAGGGGGGAGGGTCAGAGGGAGAAGCAGACTCCCCTCTGAGCAGCAGGGAGCCTGATGCGGGACTCGATCCCGGGACTCCAGGATCATGACCTGAGCCGAAGGCAGTTGCTTAACCAACTGAGCCACCCAGGCGCCCAGGTTTGCTTTGTTTCTAGCACCAATTTTTACTTATACTCTATTTTGTTCGATTTAAATACAGCCATCCCAGCTTCTTGGTTATTGTCTGCATGATGTATCTTTTTCCATCTTTTTACTTCAATCTATTTGTGTCTTTGAATCTAAAGTGTATCTTATAAACAGTACAGAGTTGGCTCCTGTTTTTTTCAACCTTTCTGCCAAACTCTGCACCTTGGAGTGTTTAATCCATTTACATTTAACATAATTATTTATATGATAGGATTTATACCTTCAACTGTGCTATTTGTTTCTCTTGTATCTTTTTTACTTCTATATCCCTCCCTTAGCTGTTTTTGTGTTAAAAAGAAATTCCCCAGGATAACACTTTTGTTCCTTTGTTGATTTTTTTTATTATATTTTTTAGAAGTTATTTTTATAGTGGTTTTCTGGGGATTATAATTAGCATATGAAATTTTAAAAATTTAGTTCAGATCATCACTAAGTTAATTTTAATATTATGTGGAAATTTTGCTCCAATGTAGCTCTTCTCTCCTCCCACCCCATCCTTTGTGCTATTATGGACATACATATCATTTTAGGGTATAAGTGCATGGATACAATTTTATAATTCTGTTTCCTCAGTTCTTTTTTTGTTGTTATTGTTAAAAAGAGGGAGAGAATCTTTTTTTTAAATTTTATTTTATTATGTTAATCACCATACATTACATTGTTAGTTTTTTTGTTTTTTTTTAAGATTTTATTTATTTGACAGAGAGAAACGCAGCAAGAGAGGAACACAAGCAGGGGGAGTGGGAGAGGGAGAAGCAGGCTTCCCGCGGAGCAGGGAGCCCGATGCGGGGCTCAATCCCAGGACCCTGAGATCATGACCCGAGCCGAAGGCAGTCGCTTAACTGACTGAGCCACCCAAGCGCCCCTACATCATTAGTTTTTGATGCACTGTTCCATGATTGTTTGCGTATAACACCCAGTGCTCCATTCAACATGTGCCTTCTTTAATACCTATTACCAGGCTAACCCATCCCCCCACCCCTCTAGAACCCTCAGTTTGTTTCTCAGAGTCCACAGTGACAGAGAGAATCTTAAACAGATTCCCCACCCAGTGGGGAACCCATCGCAGGGCTTGATCTCAGGACCCTGAGATCCGAGTCGAAATCAAGAGTCAGACATTCAACCAACTGAGCCACCCAGGAGCCCCTCAGTTGTCTTTTAAATCAGTTAGAACTGTTACCAAAAAATACATTTAAACTATCTTTTATTATATCAATATAATTATCTTTACCTAGTGTTTTTTATTACTCTATATGGATTTACATTATCTCATATCCTTTACTTTCAGCCTGAAGGACTGCCTGTAGTATTTCTTGTGTGGTAGTTTTGCAAGAAAAACACTTGCTCAGTTTATGTTTATCTGAGAATGTCTTAAATTCTTCATTTTTTTCATGTGTAGTTTTGCTGGATATAAAACTCTTTCTCGACAATCTTCCTTTCACAGCATTTAGAATGTATCTCACTGCCTTCTAACTTTCATGGTTTCTGAGGAAAAGTTGCTAATCTTATGGAGGATTGCTTTTATGTGCTGAGTTGCTTTTCTCTTGCTGTTTTCCAAGATTCTCTCCCTGCCTTTGGCTTTCAATAGTTTGAATTTGATGTGTTTAGGTGCCCATGTCTTTGAGTTTATCCTACTTTGAGCTCATTGAACCTCTTGGGTATGTAAACTGATGTTTTTCACACAATTTGGGAAGATTTTGGCCATTTTTTCCTTAAATATTTTTCCACCCCTTTCTCTATTCCCTTAATTTTCTGAAAGTCTATTTATGGTGGCATGCTTAATGGTGTCTCACAGGTTTCTAAGGCTCTATTCATTTTTCTACATTCTTAGACTGGATAATCACTATTGACCTATCTCCTCGTTCAGATTCTTCTGCCAGCTCAAATTTGCTCATGAGTCCCTCTAGTGAATTTTTCATTTCAGTTATTACACTTTTCATTTACAGAATTTCTATTTTTCTTCTATCTTTTTTAACTCTCTATTTGGTGAGACATATTTTTATATTTCTCTTTCATTCCTTAATTGTGTTTTAATTCAATGAATACACTTATAATAGATGCTTTAAGGTCTCTATCTAGTAACCCCAACATCTGTGATAGTTTCTACTAATTTTTCCTGCTTCTTTGCATACCCCATAGTTTTTGGTATTTGGGGGGTTTTTTGATAAAAAGTAGACATTTTAGAGAATATAATGTGGTAACTTGCAATCAGATCCTACCTCCCTTTCCTGGGACTTTTGTGACTTGGCTTTTTGTTTTGGCTTTGTTGCCACTTGTCTAAAGACTTTTCCAGAAGTGAATCTGTAGTCTGTAAGTCCTTGCTGTATGAAACCACTTAGGTCTTAACTGGTTTTCTTTTTAAAATTTTTGGTTTTTTTAAACCTAGATTAGGAAATGTTGCTCCTGGGTCAGCATCGCTTAGTATCCACAACATTTTCTTAAATGTTTTGAGCCAGTATGTCTTCTACCCTTTGCCCAGGGCACGTGTGTGTGTGTTACGGCATCCTTTCAAAGTTCAGGCAACTTCTAAATCTGCATTGGCTTTCACTTCTTACTTACAGAGAGTCAATCAGACGTAAGCAACTAGAGCCTTTTCTAGGATAAGCACATTGGCCTGAACATTCAGAAAGCATTCTACATCCTAGGAACATATAAGAGTTTTTTTCAAAGCCCCTGACGCTGTTTTGTTGCCCAGATGTTCCTTTTCAGTTTTTGACTGGACTCCTGTTTGCCCCATCTGGTATCACAGACTTAGACAACTGTGATACTACATCTGATTGTTTTCAACAAGACCCTCGGTACAGGTCTTTTCCCATGGAGACTCTGAGTGAGGTCAAACAGAAATAACATCTTATGAATGTGGCTTTTTCCAGTAAGCTGTAAGTCAGGTTGAACAGTGACAATGATCTAAAATTGGGGCTTTTTGAGAAGTTCCCACACCAGTTTTCTTCCCTACTGGTAGCTACAAGGCTGCTGGTCTTCAAGGCTTATATGCCACAAGTTAGCTCAGTTTTTATAGATTTGCCTGTATTTTTATTGCTTTTATGGAAGAGTATTCCCACATTTTTTCTGTTTATTATTGCAAATGCATTAAGTGATCACCTCAATGACAGCAATCAGTTTATATTGTGGAGATATAAATGTATAGCTGCGATTTGGCATGGGCTGAAGTAAAAATGGAAAAAAAAATCCTGCTTCAAGTACCATACTCATGTTAAATTTATCAGTTACAAAGATTAAACTTCCCTTTTGCATTAATAATTCAAAACTGAAAAACATTTTTATAAAATAAGTCCTTAATTTCTTGCTATTTTATAAAAGCTGAAAATAATTTGATTTAATAAAAACAGCACAGTACAGTATAATAATATACTAACATATATTATCTCATAATATATTATTACAAAAGTAGTAATATATAAAAAATGTAGGGATATAAGTAAAGGTTAAATTATCTACTGTGTTCTACAAAAAGACTTTACAGTAGTTGGGATGAGAAAAAGTAGTATAGAGACTAAGTATAAAATGAGAAATGTTTCTATTGACATGGCAATCTCAGAAGAAATTGCACTATAGTACTCAGAACCAGCTTACTTTTTGCAGTGGTGATTTATTTTCAGCAAAACATCTATTACTCCATCATATTACTGTTACTATGTCATCATGCTGCTACTTTCTTTTTCCTCTTTTTGGTTTTTATTTTTACTGCATTTAATTAGAACTCAATTTGATTACAAGTTGCTTAAGAACTAGAACATATGAAAGTGGTCTATAGTTTTATATTTATCCATATAACTTAGTAACATTATGATAAAAATAGTTTAGGTCAGGAGGAAGGAGTCCTCAGTAATTTGCTTTCCATTATAAAGGGAAATTCTGAAGTGCTGCCACAATTTTCTAAAATATCCTTAAAATTTTGAGGAATTAGTATGTGATCATATTTCTATTTCTTTCCTTTCCCCCAACATATTTTGAAAAATTTCAAACCTACAGAAAAGCTGAAAGAACAATAAATTGAACAACTTTGTACTTTTCAATCTAGACTAACCAAATGTAAATACTGTCACCATATTTGCTTTAGCCATCCCTCTACAAATAAACAAATGCACCCTTTTTTCCCCCATGAACCATCTGTAAGTTTCAAACATCAGGATATTTTACCCATAAAAACATCAGCACCTACCTTCTAAAAACAAGACTCTCCACAATACCACTGTCATGCTCAAGAAATTAATATTGACTTAAGAATGTAATTTAATATGCATTCTATATTCAAATATACCAGTTGTTTAAAAAACTCCTGAATAGCTATTTATTTAATTTTGCTCAAGGGTCACTCACTATATTCAGTTCCTGTGTCTCTTCATTGTTTTATATATAACAACATCCTAACACTGTTATTTTTAAAGTATCTCAAGTAGTTGTTTTGTAGAATGTTTGACATGTCTGAATTTGAATGTTTTCTCATTATAATGTTCATGTTAAATATTTTTGACAAGAATACTATAAAGATTATGTTCCTTCCTACTGCATAACATCAGGAGGCATATGTCTGTTCCAATGGTGATGCCAAATTTGATTTCTCAGTTAAATGCCCCCATGGCCTTGTCAATGTAAAGAAAATTTGTTTCTCTTTTATTTTAACCAAACTATGCTACGTACACAACCATGAAGAGGAATACCAACTGAGAATAATTTCCAGTATAATTAATAATTTTCTTGTAGGGATACCACAAAATGTTTCACCATTAATAAGGTAATCATTGTTGATATGCTAAAGTGAGGATACCACAAAGTGTTTCACTATTAATAAGGTAATCATTGTTGGTATGCTGAAGTGAGATGATGAAAATAATCTGTTTGGAATAGATGCAGAAATATCTTATTGAACTTAATGTTTAATTGAAGAGTTCATTACCTTTACTAAAGTAACAATAAGACAACTACAACTGAGAAGTTAAAGTTTTTAAATGCAATTTGTGACACAGCCATTCTAGACTGTGTTCCAAAAAGCAAGTGTACAAAGGAAACAGGTTCAATTCATACATACAATGGCCAGTGAGAGATCAAACTGAATTTCAGAAGCCCTGAGTTCTATTTTCAGGCTTCCCAGATGCTTATGAGCCTATAAAAGTTCTCAGTGTCCTAGCTTTTGGGTATCATCATTATGGGGCTGGGGTGAGAAATATCCTTATAAAAGTTTATAAATATCCTTATAAATATCCTTATAAACGTTTTCCTCAGGCAGAGCAAATAACTTCTGAGTATTTAAAAATACACAGGTCCAGGGGCTCCTGGCTGGCTCAGTCAGCGGAGCATGCGACTCGAATTCAGGGCTGCGAGTTCCAGCTCCATGTTGGAGGTAGAGTTTAGTTCATTAAAAATAAATAAAAAAATAAAAATAAATACACAGGTCCACTAGTTACTGATATTTATCTCATTTGACTATCATTTCTGATTTTAAAAACAATAATTATATGATTTTTTACTGTCTTTAAGCCTTTGATGATATCCTAATACAGCACTCCTTAGAGATCTGAAAGACAGTTAATCTTTGGAAACAGAAAGATCAAGCAAGTATAAGTTACATAATACAAATGCATATGGAATACTTTGGAAGCATTTCTTTTTAACACCTGTTCTGAATTTGGTTGTCAGATTTTTGTTAATCATTTGAGAAATAATCAGAAATTGTCATTGCTTATTTTTTACCAAAATACAATAATAACCTCTGGGTTCCAATCTACATAATACCTTAGAAAGACATACTAACTTCAGCCCACTATTATGTAGCCTTTATTTTATAAATTACTCCTCTAATCCTTACCAATCCACAAAAGATACACAAACAATTGTGAGCTATAGTGTCACAAAAGTAGCAATTGTCTATCTGTATATTAGATTAAGCCACAAGCATCAAATCATCAGTAGTTAAAAACAAAAATGACTCCCAATTCCACACATAAAGCACTTGGAAACTGACACTTTATCCTAATAACAAATAAAAGGTGAACAGATTTAAAAATCAACAACTCTTTCAGGATTCACAAGAGAGATCGACAACAGGTCTAACTGTTACTTTAGAGGTCAAAAAGACAGGTGAATGAATAAGCCGTGATTCATGAGGGGAAACTGCCATAGAAAACAATGCCTGGATATAAAAATCTGAACTGTAACTGGTGAACTGCTGGAGGCTCAGTGTGAACAAGTCTGAGAGTTAAAAACTCCAGCGGAGGCCAGTCATAGGAGACCTCCACAATTTTGTCAGATTTATTTCCAAGAGCTTGACCAAGTTCTCAAAGGTAGAGCACAGAGTATTTTTAGATTAGTGAAAATTACTCCGTATGATGCTATAATGATGAATACATGTCACTATACGTTTGCCCAAATCCACAGAATGTGCAACAGCAAGAATGAAGCTTAAGGTAAACTGTGGACCTTGGGTAATTATGATGTGTCAGTGTAGGTTCAATAATTAAATGTACCACTCTGGAAAGGGATGTTGATAATGAGGGTATGTATGCATGTGGGAGTAGGAAGTATATGGGAAATCTCTGTATCTTCCTCTCAGTTTGCTGTGAACCTAAAACTGCTCTAAAAAAATATTCAGGTATGTATATTTTCCCGAAACTTCTTTTAAAAAGTCTCAGTTTAAAACAAGTAGCACAAACATTAATAAGGAAGTCCTCCTTTACCTAATTTATTTGGAACCCCAGGATACCAAACAGATTAAGTAGAGCTGCTCCAGTTACAGCCCAAGTAGGAACAGGAGCCCTTTATACTAAGCCTCTGTTCTCCTTACCTACCCAGCCCTCCTCTCCACCTGCCAACTCTTGAAGAATCTCAAGAAATATAATTTGAAATGAATTAACTGTATGGAATACAAAAAGTTTTCATTTTTTTCATATTTATCTTTTAAGGGAGAGAGTGTATTAATGAATTTTTAATACTAAATTCCAAAGCTCACAAATAAAAACTTTTACAAATCACTACTACCACTTTCCCCCCAAAATCCAATTCAAAATACACAATAACATCTCTGTTTCCAAAAACATCTATTTGAATATGTTTCTGATTTGTTGGTTTTAATTATTATCTCTGATGGAAGAAATGTGTTGCTCCTAAAAGGGCTTCTCTTGTATTGTCCTAAACTAGATTGGCAACAGGAAACATATTGTTTAATTCTTCATACTCACTAATAAGGACTCACTACAATGTTCTATGCATTGACATTAGTGGCTAAACAACAATCATTTATCTTTTGGAAATAAGAAATGTTATCAAATAAAGAATATATTATAATTTGTGTTTATTTTAATTTATCTGAAAGTATATACAACAAATTACATGTGAATACAGTTTTATTATGGTAATAAAGACTAGAGATAAATCTAAAATATTCAGAGCCTTTAAGATATTAAATAAACACAAACTATGGGCAAAAATTCCTGATCTCACAGTTTGCCTGCTTATGAATCAGTTTCTATACAATAAAATGTGAATTACCAGGGAAATTTAAGGATCTATTTTCCTCTTGGTGATATTTTTAAAAATTACAATTTTATAAAATTGTTCAAACACATTAATCTAATCTAGAGGCAATGCCATGCAAATCTTGATATCTAAATTTTAGAAATATAAAATCTGGCATGCCCACACTAGAAACAAAAGCACTGAAATACATACTCAAAATATAGTACAAAATTATTTGCTCAAGTTGGCCTAGCTTGCTATAAGTTTACACAGCCAAACTAAGCAGCTGCAAAAGTATCTGAACATACTAAATTTTTATGAGAATTAATTTGCTTCAATCTTCACTGATCTGTCTTATTTCAATCTCTTTTCAAACGTGCTTTAAAGAGTCAAAAAGCAAATAATGCTAAATAATGACTAGTGAACATCAGAGACTTAAAATTTTTTTCATAACTAGAAAGGCATTAAAACAAATTTTCATGTCAGCATGTAAAGGTTGTTAAAAAGTATGATTTATTTCAGAAACTTAAAAATGGTTATCTAAATCAATGGTGGCAGGAAAGAACTGAAAAGGCCTAAATGGGACTAATGATGCTTTTCTTTGAATACTTTCAAAGAGAAATTCATTTTGGGAAACTGGCAAAACACTGGAATCACGTCTGATAAACAGCTAAAAACCGATGCCTAAATTTCTTGAAAAAAAGATTAAAAAATCTAAGTGAAGTCAGTCGGAGAAAAACAAATAACATATGATTTCACTTATATGTGGAATTTAAGAAATAAAACAGAAAGGGCGCCTGGGTGGCTCAGATGGTTAAGCAACTGCCTTCGGCTCAGGTCATGATCCTGGAGTCCTGGGATCGAGTCCCACATGGGGCTCCCTGCTCAGTGGGGAGTCTGCTTCTCCCTCTGACCCTCTTCCCTCTCATGCTGTCTCTCATTCTCTCTCTCTCAAATAAATAAATAAAATCTTTAAAAAAAAAGAAATAAAACAGAAAAACATATAGGAGGGGGGAAAAGAAAGATAAAAAGGGAGAGGGAAGCAAACCTTAAAAGACTCTTAAAGAGCAAACTGAGGGTTGATGGAGGGAGATGGGTGGGGGAGGGGCTAGATGGGTGACGGGTATTGAGGAGTGCACTTATGATGAGTGATGAATCACTGAATTCTTCTCCTGAAACCAATATGCACTGGATGTTAACGAGAATTTAAATTTTAAAAAATCATTTTACGTAATCTGTGTGATTGAAAATAATATGGATTCCTCTAGTTGACAGATTGATTCAGTCTTCTATGTATGTATTTGTTAACTGTGTTGTTCAAATTTCCAGTACCTCATAATTTCTGCTTTTCTCCTTAGAGATTTTAATTTCTCTCCGAATTTGTCACGTTTATTTGATATATTTTGAGGCTGTGTTATTACATACATGAGGTTCACAGTGTATGTCTTCATGTGAAGTTATTCCTTTTATCACTTCATTGGGATCTTCTTTAACCCTATTTTAACCTGGAAAGTCTAATTCTTCTCACTACATAGTTTCATCAGTTCTTACCTCATAACATTTTTTCTCTCATCTCTTTATTTCAATCTTATTGTGCCTTTCAAATTTAGGTGTCTCTTTTACATTTCATGTAGAATTTAGTATAGAAGTTTTAATTTTTAAATAAAATAACCCAATCAAAGAGATTTGGTCTCTGAACTGGTAAATTTAATCTGTCTCAATTTACTGTTATAAGTGAGACATTTGGATTTAGTCTCATCGTGTTGTATTTAGCTATTTACTCTGATTTTTCTATGGCTCTTCATTTCCTCCTTTCTTCCTGTCGATATAGATTGAATTTTCTTTAATATAGACTGAGTTTTCTTTCCTATTGCAGATTTGAAAGTAGAAACCCTTTCTATTTCTATTCTTTAATAATAATGACTAAAATTTTAGAATGCATACATGACTTAAAGAACAAAGCTAATTACTACTGTTACACAAGCAATGTAAAACGTTACATTGCTTTATATTTTATCAATATACCTCCAAAAGCTGGGTTACATTATTGTACAGATTTTTATTTCCATCTTTTTAAAACCTCCAAATTAGTCTCATGTTTCCATTATTATTGTTGTATTATACAGTCAAGGTTAGCTAAGATTTACCTATATTTATAAATTTCTCTGCTCTTAAATAACCTTGTATTTTATTCAATTCTTTATTTAATTCCCTTCTTTATTTCTCTGCAGAGGGGGCAAGGGGAAAAAGCATCCTATACCATGGTTAGAATTCTCAGGGGAACAACTCCTGTCCAACACTCAGAGCCCAGGCTAAGACAAAGTTTCTGGAGATTTCTCCATGTAGATATCCGGACAGACAGATAATTACAACACTCTAAGCATATCCATACCGCCTTTCTCCTCCCCACTAACTCTCCAATAACTAGGTCCTAGAGGCCAGCAACTTTTCCATCACCACCATTAACCAGGTGATAAAACTTGAGCTCACAGGTTTAATTCTCTGGTTTTACATTCTGCCCTCTTTCTGACCCTTTGTGATTTCAATACCTTATAAGCTATGCATCTAAAGTAGTATTTTTATACATTTTATCTAAAGTAATGTTGATCTAGGGGCACCTGGGTGGCTCAGTTGTTAGGCGTCTGCCTTCAGCTCAGGTCATGATCCCAGCGTCCTCAGATCGAGCCCTGCATAGGGCTCCCTGCTCCGCGGGAAGCCTGCTTCTCCCTCTCCCACTCCCTCTGCTTGTGTTCCTGCTCTCGCTATCTCTCTGTCAAATAAATAAATAAAATCTTTAATAAAAAAAATGTTGATCTAAAATAAATAAAATGTTTGACAGAGGATTTTCAGTCTATTTAGAGTATCATATTTTTAGAACCAGAACTCCCTTCTGAGTAATTTATTACTTTTTTTTATGTAACCACTTGAAGCAAGTTTCAAAATGAAAAACTGATTAACCCTCAACTCTTGTCAAGTAACTAATTTTCTGGTGTTTCACAACTGCCCCTCCATTTCCAGAGGCACTTTAATCAGACCCAGGTTACAGACCTGTATTTTAACTAATGTTCCAGAAATACTAAGTCTTTGTATAGTAGTAATATATTAGACTCCATGGAAGAATATGATTGAAAAACTAACCTAAAATGGAGAATTTAAGTGCAAAAGATAATGTAGATTTGGGGTTCAGTCTATTTAATGACCTCTTTATGCTATTTAAAAAAAAATAAAAATGGGGGCCCCTGGGTGGCTCAGTCGTTAAGCGTCTGCCTTTGGCTCAGGTCATGATCCCAGGGTCCTGGGATTGAGCCCCACATTGGGCTCCCTGTTCAGCAGGAAGCCTGCTTCTCCCTCTCCCACTCCCCCTGCTTGTGTTCCCTCTCTCGTTGTGTCTCTCTGTCAAATAAATAAAATCTCTGGGAAAAAAAAAAATCAAAATGAATCCTATCATCTCAATAATAGTTCATAAGAAAAAAACAGTATTTTTTCTTTTACTGGACAGATCTGATCCTTGTTTTGCTAAATGCTGTTAAAACAGAGACTCAGTATTTTAATGCAACTATGTTCATTAGACAATAAAGCTTTAAAGGGCCTTTATTATTTAGCCTACATCTACAATTCCAAATTCTTGTTCCCAATTCAGGCTTTTAAAATATCTGTAGTATAGTTACTATAGTCCCAGGGTAAGGGAGTGGGGTAGACATGAAATTGCTGAGGAATAATTTCAAAACACAAATGCTTGGTCTCCTCTCTGAAGATTATAATTTGGTGATAGCCAGACACAAATAATTTCTCAGTTTCTCAGATTTAAAAAAACACTGCTCTAATGTTATTTTTCACAATGTATTATAATTTAATATTTGCTTGTCTGTCTTATCTAACAAACTGTGACATTCTGGAAAGGCAGGAAGTTTATTTTTGTATGCACAGTAATAAATATATTTTTTAAATAAGTGTCTGTGAAGTTAGTAAATGAATGCTATAATTCTAATAAAAAGAATTCCAGGTACCCTGATAAATGTGACAGAGAAAAGAAAAAAAATTTTTTAAAGAATAATTACAAGGTCAGGCTCCTCTAATCAGTAGTTACTTTCCTTCTAGGGACTCTGAGAAATCTCTAGATATATGTTTTAGATTGTATAAATAGATCTATTGTTAAACTGGAGAATACAAAGTTCACTGAGTATATGTGCTTATGCTGATCAGTGTCACAGCATCCTAGGGATCCAGAATGTACTAAGTATCACTTAACTGCTGGTCTCGCAGATGTTTCATACCACCACAGCTTCCTAATGCTGACATTCCTTTTCTGTTTTCTAACAAGCTTTTATTCAGAATCCAATATTACAGAGTTATACAAAATCAAACAGCTAGTTTTGTTTTTATTTTCTGCAATTTAGATCCATCCACTGTGCAGATCCATCTTTCTGTATCCATTCATCCGTCAGCCACCTAACCATCTGTCCATCTAGATGTCTGTCTACCTGCACATGCAAGTAGGGTTAACATATCAATCTGAGTTAAACACAGCTTTTGGTTGTTTGAAAAAAAAAATTTTGTCTTCATTTGTGAAAGATTTTTTGGCTGGATATAGAACTTTGGGTTAAATTTCTTTTAGCACTTTAATGTGTCAGTGGCTCCACTGATTTTTGGCCTGTACAGTTTATGAGAATTCTGCTATAATTTTTATCTTCCACTTCCCATAATTTCTTTCACTTTGCCTTCAAGATTTCACTTTGTTTTCAGTATTTGACTACGATATAATTAGGTATTTTTGGTCTGCTTTTGATTTTATCCTGTTTGAGGTTCTGTGAGCTTCTGGTATCTGTGATTTGTTATCTTTCATCAGTCTTGGAAAGTTTTTGGCCTTTTTCTCTTCAAGTATTTCTTCCATCCTTTTCTCTCCTACTTCCACAAAGCCAATTACGTGTGTCTGTTTAATATTATCCAACAAATCTTGGCTACTATGTTCTGTTTTTCCCTCCCACTCTCTTCTTAATGTTTCATTTTGGATAATTTTTATGGACCTACCTTCATTTAGTTTTTTCTTAGATTATATCCAATTTGCTAATGAGCACATCAAAAAATTCCTCATTTTTGATATCAAGATTTGTATTTTTAATATTTCCATTGCACGTTTTAAAAACACTTTCCATCTCTCAACTGAAACTCTTCATCTTTTCAGGCATGTTGTCTACCTTTCCCACTATATCCTTTAACATGATAGACAGTTATTTTAAAATTTGTCTCATATCCTAACACCTGGGTCACCTATAAATCTACTGATTTCTTTTGAATCTTGGTAATGTAATGCTCATTCTTATTTGTAGTTATATACTTTTTTATTAAACATAAGTGATCATGTACAGAACAGCAGATACTGAAGCAAACGGTATTTCTGCTTAGAGATAAGTACATCTCTTTTTCTGTCAGGCCATTCATGTGAGGGGATCAATCAATCTAGTCAATGTTCAAACTACATTTCAGTTTCAGTTGTTAAACTCACCATTAAGTATACCACAGGCTTCAAATCTTTCCAGCCATGAGCTATCATCACCTTGTACTTAGTGTGGTCTGGGTCAACAGGAATTTTTCTCTGTATTCCTGTTCTTCTCTTACCTTTTTACTAGTTCCTGCATATGAGCCAAGAGAGGGTCCTTCTCCATGCTACTGTCCCTCCCTCAATAGTAGGTGGCTCTTAATTGCTCTGGTTTTTTTTTTTTTTTGGTTGTTCTTGTTTTGTTTTGTTTTTTTATAGTAGGATTCTGTTTGGAACAGAGGATCTCAGTTCTTCTGGTCCATCATGAGACTTAGGAAGGGTTCATATGCCCGAGCTTCCAATATGGGGGTCTTCTTAGCATTCCAACCCCTTACCATCATGGCAGCCAAATTCTACACAGCATCTGATGCATGTTTCAGGCAAAAGAGGGTTTCATGACACTTCATCTCTGCTTTGTACTGATGCAGGATCCTGGGCCCAAGAAGCTTTCTTGCTCCTTTTCCAATAGCTTAAAGTTTCTGCTCCATATGAGAAGAGGATCCAGAGAAATGATGAGGTTTTGTGCTGGTCTTTCGGTAGGGACTGATTACTTTGTGAACTCCTGCGTGCCTGATGTAGGCTACTGCCCTGACCCATTCATTCTTGTTAGCAGCCAGTAGAGGGAGATGGAGAAGAGCATATGAGTTAAGCGTGCACTCCCCTTGTATCTCGGGCAAACAGATAGGCCAACCCATACTTGGCCTTTAAGAATGCATTAAAATTTTAGCTCATTTCTTCTTACCAGCTTCTATGGTGGCTACTTCTTCCTCTTGTGGTCTGCAAATGGTGAATAGTTCATGTGTCCCATCTCCTTGGAGGGGCTTGTCATTCCTTGGAATTCAGTTCCCATGCCTTGTGACCTCAGCTCTCTGACAGGGGTCAAGAAAAGTTATAATTTTGTAGCTCATACAGCTTTTTCTGTTTTTAAGATGAGAGTAATATTTTCTGGTGATTTTCTACATACAAAGCAGAAGTAGAACTCCCAATGTGCCTATCGTTTGACAATATATTTTTTATCACATCTATGAAACACACATTCTAAATTCTTGCATTCTTACAAAAAAACTACATTGATTCTGCCTGGTGCAGTGTTCCTTTTCATTCACACCAGTCTATAATAGTAACAGCTCCATCTTTCCTTGTTCACACTGTAGTAGCATTTTTTAAGTATCCTGGCCAGAAATTTTTAATATATATACTGGCAAACTTGGTCTCACAATCAGTTAGCTGTCACATTGACATCAGTATCACTATATAGCCAGTTAGAAATAAAGTCTGAGAAAATGACTGGGGAAAAGAATAAATACAAGGCAATCGATTCTAAGTTGAAAGCAAATAATATTTTGTCAGCAAAATCTCAGATATCTTTATCAGATTAGTAATCTGAAAAAGGCATTTACCTAGTTATCTGGCATGGTAAAAAGCTGACAGGGAGACTTGGCAAGAACTAAAGAGTGAACTGGTGGTGAGGAAAAGAAATCAGGAAATAGATGTGTAAACTGTAGGGAAGAGACCCAAACATGGGTTTGAAAGCAATTGATAAGGGCTTAGTGGCAGGCCAAAATAAAGAAAAACAGAAAGGAAAGGAAGAGGAAGAAGGGGAGGAGACAGAGAAAGATGGGGACTGACAGAGAAGAAGAAGGGAAATAAGGAAGGGTGGAGGAAAGGAGAAATGGGAAGAAAATGAGAAAGAGAAGGGAGAAGAAAGAGGAGGGAGGGAAGAGAAACCAAAGGAAGGGAAAGGAGTTGACCAAGAAAAAGAGAGCACTAGAGAGAGACAGAGCATGAGCAAGCGTATACAGGCAAAAAAGAAGTTTCTGAGATGCTCAACTTCTTCTGTACCCACAGATGGTTCTATAATAATACAGTCTAGGTTTTCAGATTCATGTGTGAATTTATGAAAAAAATCCCGTATCTTACCAAAACTTTCCTCTTGATATCATAAAAATATATTATTTCCTTACAACCAAAAGTATTTTTTCATTGAACACTGTACAATAACTTATTTAAAAACTAATCCACCAATTAAAGCATTTAGCTAGAACCTAATTTTTGACCAGTAATAGCCATTCATTGACTCTCAACCATCTACATCCACTCTCATCTTTCCCCAATTCATTAATCAGGTAGATTAAAAGCCTTTTACTTTTCTGTTTAAAAGAATACTGAAATACTGCCTCATAAATTTTTAAGTGTCTAAAAATTCTCATCACATAAATATTTCCAAGTTGTCATTTGTACCAAAATGAAATATTGACATTTTAAAATATGAATTCAATGTATAATGACATCTAAACACTACAGAGATATGATGTTCAACATCATCCTTAAAAAAAAAAATACCTGAATAAGCTACTCTTTAATAATGGAAAACTTTTACATAATCTTTTCCCTGAATTTATATTCACATTCTCCCTATTTCATGCTGTCTTTTTATAGTCTTACTTCTCTCTTCTCTGAAAAAAAAAGGTGTGTATTTATATATACATATATATATAATTTCATTTCCTTTGACCAAAATGCTCTAGTTATAAGAAATTCTTTCCATATGAATTATCATTAAAATTAGTTGTACACAACTGATAAAAAAATACAACACATTTTGATAATGTTATCAAACAACAGTAATAATTTGTTGAAATGTATGTCTTCACATTTTGTTGTGGCATCCCCTCTCCCTGTGCCCTCTGTCCCCAATTTGTTATGGTAACTGTAAATAAATATTATATATACTCTTAGGATTCTATTTCCATTGTTCAGCATTAATTCTACTCCTATTGTTCACTTATTTCTATAGATATAGTCATAGATATAGAAAGTCTTCTCAACGTTTTAAATCCCAAGTTTATGTCAAAAATCATATAGTAATCTACCATCAAAAAAATACTTTTAATTATCTGTCATTTTGACTAGACCAACCTTCAATTTTATTGAATGCAAAGATCTGGAACCATGTATCTGTTACCTAATAATTAAGAGTAATTGAAAGTAACAATTCTTGCAAAGCACTAAAATGGTTCTACCAACATCAAATCAAATATACAGGGCCACAATCCTTTATCCCAAGTACTTAGAAAAGATAAGTTTTATAATTCTGAATTTTTCTGATTTTGACAAGAAATATGCTTAATATTATGTAACACTCCCCTTAAGGTTTATGTCAGCATCCTGTAAGCAAATACATTATTTCTGCTGGAAAACTTATGGATAATTACACTAAGTAGGATATATCTATCTTTATATATGTGCTTTAGATCTGATGTCATCAAATGAGCAATGAATTTCCGGTATTCAAAGCTTTCTGGATTTTCATACTGCAGATACTGGAGTATGGATCAGTATTAATTATACCTATTATTAACATATTCTCATAAAGTTGTAAAACCCCCAAATACTGTAATTTTAATATAATTTAGCCAACAAAGTGTTTTGTGTGCACTATTTTATTTTGCTTTTGTGCTATTTTATGTTTTAAATCTATTTGTCAAAAGCTGACAGTGAGGATTTAGTTCATCAACTTATATATTAAAAAAGATTTATTCTCCAGGGCACCTAGGTGGCTCAGATGGTTAAACATCTGCCTTTGGCTCAGGTCATGAACCCAGGATCCTGGGATCGAGCCCCACATCGGGCTCCTGACTCAGCGGGGAGCCTGCTTCTCCCTCTCCCTCTGCCTCTCCCCCTGCTCATGCTTGCTCTTGCTCTCTCTCTGTAACTCAAATGAATAAATCTTAAAAAAAGATTTATTCTGTCAGATTATCTTTTTGAATTTAAAGTGTTAATATGCATCCCTATAAATTCTGATTCTACAACAGATAAATGGATAAATAGGGGACAAAGTTTATTGCCCAACTGAAATAAGAAGATCCATATTCAATACTTAGTGCTAATGGGCTCTTTGCTTTGCTTCTACCAGTGAGACTTGAGAATAAGGAACAATGCATACTTTTTTTTTTGACAACACTCAGAAGAAGGAATCCTTTAAAGAAAAAACTTCACCACTTCCATTGTTTCACTCAACGAGTAACTAAAGTAAAAGCACTATAATGTGGTATAAAAATGTACTTTCTCTAATGCCATGTTTTACTCTTAATAAAAATATCTATAAAACAAAGAATGATAGGAAGTTACTCTAGTAACAAAATTTAGAATCATCCCTTAGTTTGATAATCCTGAGATTTTTACAGCCTGGAACAATGTACCATATTAAGATTCACCATGATGTGAGATATGCTTTTCTTTTGAAAAACAGGAAAAAAGCTACTGTAAAAGTTGAAGTAGAAAGGAGAACAGGTATGATACCTCAAGTGTCAATGTCAGGGATATCAACTGACACATGAAATTCCCAGATCTGCAACTGGATTTAAGTATCCACACACACTTGCAATACAGTTTAGTGTTAGTGTTTAGTTAGTGTTCCATCAGAATGTTCTGATTCCAGTTTGAAGACTTTTGCTTTACATTACATGCCAAGCATTAACTGTATCTTTCCATACATGAAGATTCTTTAAAGCATATGTATAAAAGTACTAGAGTAGTTTTATGTAGATTTTTTTTTATGTGCTTTCAGACAAGTGGAAGCCACTGAAGGTGATATAGTGCACTGCTAATCTATATGTAATGATTTTTTTTAAGATTTTATTTATTCATTTGAGACACAGAGATAGAGAGAGAGAGAGAGAGAGAGCACAAGCAGGGGGAGAGGCAGAGGGAGAAGCACGCTCCCCGCTGAGCCAGGAGCCGGACCTGGGGCTCGATCCCAGGACTCTGTGATCATGACTCGAGCCAAAGATAGATGCTTAACCATCTGAGCCACCCAGGAGCCCCTGTAATGATTTTTTATAGACAGAAGATGATTAGTTAGAGCCTTGGTATTTATGTAGGGAAATGGCCTTTATTCATTCAATACCATACAATTTCACAGAACACTGTGTTAATCAGCCACTGCCACCACAGAACTGCTGTGTAATAAACTATTCCAAAGTACAGTAGCATAGAATCTTCATTTATTCTCAAAGAATGAGGGAGAGCTTAGGGTTTGCTGATTTCAGTACAGCTTGTTTATGTGTCTGGAGGTTGAATGATCTGGCTGGGACAAGTAGGTACTGCTCCAAGTGTCTTTCTTCCTTTCCCCTGGGACCAGCAGCTAGCCTGAGCATGTTCTCTTCATGGTGATGGCAGAGGGGCAAGAGCAAGTAAGCCCAATTGTGCCAGCAAATTTTAAACTTCTAGTCAATGTCAACTTAACATCACTTGGGCCAAAGCAAGTCACCAAACAGAGTCAAGAGTGGGGTTGTTTCCCACCGTGGGAAAACACTGTTTTATAGCAAAGCACATAGATACAGGAAGGGGTGAAGAATTAAGACCATTAAAGCAATTTACTATCAATATTAAAATCTAAAACAAATTTTTCCAGCATCTTACAATAGCTTAATATTGATTAAAAGAGACTAAATTGGTTCTGTTGTTACAGTAAAATTAGTAGAACCTAAAATGTGGTTTATATACCTTAAGATTAATTCAGAACCACTAGTAGAGAAAGAAGTGATTCTTAAACGTTAACAGTTGTAAGCCCTGTATTTATGCATTAGAAGGTAAATAAAAAAAAAAGATATGATACTAATCACTAAATGGAAAGAAAGCTGGCTGAGAAAGGCTTTCAAAAGCTCCTGGTTTATATTACTGACATAGTAATCTATATATTCTATCTTAACCTAGGATCATAAGAGGTGGAGGGAGACTGGTCACAATTCAATAAAGCCCCTTAAGAAAATATTTTAACCATAGTATCTAATGAATATCTGTAACTCAGATACTACTCGCTAAATTTTATATTTTCTGCAGCAGCACTTTATAATACACAGCAACTTCTTCCATCTTCATTCTAATTCTCTCACTAAAGAAATAATCTGTAACTTTTATGATTCATCACTCTACTGTGTTCAGTATATAAAAGAAATCTAACCTTGCAAACAGAATCTGAAAATACCAAATAAATGTTGAAATTCAGAAAAATGATTTCAATTTTCTAACATGGGTTTTTCAAAATATTTGAAGTATTTCATATGACGGATTTTCAATAATCTACAACAGTAAGCCACACATAGAAGTCAATTTTTTAAAACCTCAATGAGGAAAAACATATTTTCTGGGACTCTTTCATTAAATCATGTATTGGGGTATAAAAACTCTCTTCCCCTAGTGAGTAAATATTTGAATAAACAACGGCAGTCTTGCTTTACTATGGCATTGGACTTATTCTAATCATTTCCTTAAACATAACTCATCCTAACTATAGGTGCTTACAAAAAAATTAAAATAAAATAAATGATATAGCTGAGCCTGAAACCTTAGTGAACCACTGGGAATGGAAACAACAAAAACTGAATAGTTTTGATGAAGTCTCCTCAATCTTTCACAAAGAAAAACTTGAGAGAGACTACCACATCTGTTCACTTATAACTGCCAAAACATCAGTTAACTTTAAGAAGTTTCCATGGAAGGGGTGTCTGGGTGGCTCAGTCGGTTAAGCGTCTGCCTTCGGCTCAGGTCGTTGTCCCAGGGTCCTGGGATTGAGCCCCACCTCGGGCTCCCTGCTTGGTGGGGAGCCTGCTTCTTCCTCTCCCTGTGCCTCTCCCCCTGCTTGTGCTCTCTCACTCTGTCAAACAGATAAATAAAATCTTTAAAAAAAAAAAAAAAGAAGAAGAACTTTCCATGGAAACATCTTAAAAGTCACCAAGAGAAAGAAACTATTTAATGGTATTTTCTATAAATGTCTATATGCTAAATTTTCAGCATTTAAATTAGTTTACATTTTCTCCATCTTTTTAAAAAACTTTCTTTGTGACTTGGAAAACTAGCCTGCATTCAGAAGAGTCCATACAATGTATGTGAAGTTTCAAACTCCATGTAACTAGTACACTAGTTACAAATACAATATTCCTAAACCTTAAAAGCCTGTATGTCACATTTTTTCTCCATCTGACAGGTAAGCACTATACTTAAAGATATAATAATTATTCCCCTTTCTCTTCTTTATGGTTGAATTACATATTTGTGTGGTCAATGAATATATTCCTAAACAATAGTTTGTTTTGCATGTTTGTAAATAGAATTATACCATATGTTTTTCTGTGACGACTTTTCATTCAACATTTATGCTTATTATTCATCCATACGGATTCATGGAGCTGCAGTTCATTTATTCTCACTGCTGAATGTTTCATAGTATGAATGTACAAACAATGCTATTACCAACATTATTAAAATATGTATTTCTCTAGGGCAGAGATTCTCGAACTTTAGAGTACATAAAGAATCATCTGGGGAGACTGCTAAAAAGAAAAAAGGTTCCTGGGGTCCACCTTCAGAAATTCTGATTCAGTAGACTTCTTATCAGCTCCTAAATGATCCTGATGCTGACTGCTGTGCAGACTACACTTCGAGTATCAAGGCTACAGGGTACCATTATCATTTTCTTATTTATTTGAAAGAGTTCTTCATGAAATCTGAATACCAATACTTTGTCACTTATAGGTATTCTAAATATCTTCCCCCAATTAACGACTTCTTAAAAATTATTTTTTTCAGGTATTATCTGATAAACAAAAGTTTTTAATTTTACTGTAGACAAACTTATCCACCTTTCATTTATGGTTTATACTTTTGTATCTTAAAGCCTTCCCTACCACAAGATCATGAAGATATTCTCTCTCATATTATCTTCTAAATACTTTTGGAGTCTTGCTGTTCACATTTAGGTCATTTGATCAACTGATTTTGTATACTGCATAAGATAGAGCTAAAATTTCCAAAACAACTGTCAGAGTACGAAAATCCTGTATTTCCAAACAACCATCTTTGCTGGGTATCAAATGTCGATAACATCTGTGAGCCTGTTGCTGGCTCTGTTCCACCAGTCTATCAATCCTGTGTCAAAATCAACCTGTTTTTATTTACCATTCCTTAGCCTTGTTTCAAATGCCCCTCCTGTAAAGAGTATATTAATTACATTTTAAACATTTTAACTAGTCTGTTAATCCCTGCCTTTTAAAGTTGGAGGGAATAAGTCATTTCCATTTACTATAATAAGATATATTTGAATTTTCATCAGCTATTTTCTGCTTTTTAATTACTACAAACATGTTATATTATTTTCCTCTTTCTTCTCCTGTTCTCTTTTGGATTAACCAAATATTCTACTCCTTCCTTTTGTACTTTGCTTCTATTATTTCACTGGCTTCCTGAGAAATCCTATCATGTATTTCTTACTTCCCAAGTGTTTCTAGTGCTTACTCAATATTAGTTTCAAAAACTGAATGATGACCACATCTATTAAATTAGTAACAGCTGAAAAGATGCCTAACTTTAAATATCTCTGCATTTAGGGACACGGGGCTGGCTCAGTCGAAGGAGCATGCAACTCTTGATCTTGGGGTTGTGATTTCGAGTCCAATGTTGGGTATAGAGATTACTTAAAAATAAAATCTTAAAAAAAAAACCCTAAGTAAATAAATAAATATCTCTGCATTTAACATAAATACAAAATTTCCTGTAAAGTCCATTTTTAAAAATACCTTGTTGCTACAGTGCTACTTACAGACTGTAAAACAAGACACATAAATAGGTGAAAGATCCACTAGGTGCTTCAAAGTTGTTTTTAGATTTTAATATTCCCAAAAGTAGATTGTTATGACAAAGTAATACAATACTTTGTTTCTTGAATAGTATTGGCTTTATGCATGTCACTTCCATTTGAGTTCACTCAAGTTACTTGGAAACTTGAAAATAAAATGTCCTTAATATTTATTTTCTCCCCTAGTATCTATGCAATAGATAATATTCATGAATGCTATGACACTAATCTAAATTTATTAAATAAATATTCAGAAATTTATTTAAATGTGAAGGAACAGACATCTTTCCCACTGGCCGCTGCTATATAAAAGACAAGGGACTTACAAACCTAGCAAGCCTAAAACTTTTCCTATTACTTAAATATGATGGGAAAATATAAGACATCTCAAGCACTTACATATCTACCTTACTCAAGGTTCTCCATGTTAACTTTATTTTTTTAAAGATTTTATTTATTTATTTGACAGAGAGAGAGATAGCAAGAGCAGGAACACAAGCAGGGGGAGTGGGAGAGGGAAAAGCAGGCTTCCCGCCAGTCGAAGCAGGGCTCAATCCCAGGACCCTGGGATCATGACCTTAGCCGAAGGCAGACGCTTAAAGACTGAGCCACCCAGACGCCCCCTCCATGTTAAATGTTAACTTTAAAAAACGAATTAAATTATGTTTCATAGCCCCTTAAACTAAACACCAGCTTCTTAAATGAAAAGGAATTAATTATATTTGGGGGGGGAATAGAAGAGAGATCTAAAAATACTCTAAACTTGTGTTTCATATAGCATAGTTGTCCATCTTTTATTTTTTTTAAAGATTTTTAGTTATTTATTTGACAGAGAGAGACAGAGCGAGAGAGGGAACACAAGCAGGGGGAGTGGGAGAGGGAGAAGCAGTCTTCCCTCGGAGCAGGGAGCCCGATGCGGGGCTCGATCCCAGGACCCTGGGACCATGACCTGAGCTGAAGGCAGACGCTTAAGGACTGAGCCACCCAGGCACCCCGTTGTCCATCTTTTAGAATCAACCCTAATTTTTAAAGAAAAAATATACTGTTCTAAATAAAGAAAAATGTTTATTGGCCTCCTCAAGAAATGCTGTATCTACCTATCTGTGGAAAGACATCTGCAAAACTATTAACAATAGAGTCTCTGAAGAGGCAGTGTAATGATGCTTGGTGAATGAGAACTTAAGTTTTATGTGTTACATATGAAAGCTGAGAATGAGGATATAATCTTGTACTGTTTGTATGATTAAATATACACAATTTTAAATGATTACATCAATTTTTAAAAGTTGAAGATGCATATATAAAGTAGCCTCAGGCAGCTGTACTCAGAATTAAGGAATCTTTATGGAAGAAGCTTTATAAAATTTCTTCTGAGTTGATGCACCTGGGTGGCTCAGTCAGTTAAGCATCCAACTCTTGATTTTGGCTCAGGTCATGATCTCAGGGTTGTGGGATTGAGCCAGGCATCAGGCCCTACACTCAGTGCAGTCTGCTGTCCCTCTCTCTCTCTCACTGCTTCTCCCTATGCTCGCTCTTTTTTTTTTTCCAGATTTTATTTATTTATTTGACAGAGAGAGAGCACAAGCAGGCAGAGCAGCAGGCAGAGGGAGAGGGAGAAGCAGGCTCCTTGCTGAGCAGGGAGCCCGACCGATGCGAGGCTTGATCCCAGGACCCTGGGATCATGACCTGAGCTGAAGGCAGACGCTTAACCGACTGAGCCACCCAGGTGCCCCCCACCCTTTTTAAAGATTTCTCTCACAAATAAATAAATAAAATCTTTTAAAAAAATTCTTCTGAGTAAAAATTTTCAGAGTAATATGAGTCAAGTATAAGGAATACTGAAGCCAATCATGGAGGGCTTAGAACAGAAGCAAAGGAATCTATATTTATTCTTTAAGCAATAAGAAGCAACTGTAAGTTTTAGAGTAAGTGAAGTAATAAAGATATTTAAACATAAATTTATCAACAACAAAACAAAATACAAAGAAAAGATTATCTTTTCCTTTTGAAAACTAAGTCATTATATGAATCACAAAAACTGCAAAGTATTAAAAATGAGAAAACAAATGGTGTTTTTATGCATATGAACTATTTAGCTTACTGAGAGTAACAAAGAGTTTACAGTAACTAAAAAAATGCTTACTGGTAACAGAGTTAAATAAGCTATTTCAGAATTCCTGTTTGTTCTAGAAACAGTATTCCTTCCCAGTGAATATGTTATTAGCATAAATACCACTCCTAAATCAGAATAATACTAACCTTACCTTTGATTTATATCACTAATTTCTGGGGAATAAACTATTATTACTTTAAAAAGAATGCCTAAGAGTACCCATATTTCCTGTCTGTTTTAAGACTTACAGTTTAAAAAATTGCAAGATGCTTCAAGTTATTATGCAAGTAACTCTGATGTTCTCTTAAAACCACAGATTGTTAGGAATTTAATTTCATCTTGCAATGCTCTCCCAAACTGGCTTTAGAGAAGAAAACTGGAGAAAAAAAATTTTTTTCCTACCTGTTTCTACTCAATAAAAAAAATATTATGTAGTAATCAAGTAACAGACAATAAACACTTTCACCTTGATGTTAAAAATATCCTATCTTCTGGTAAAAGCATGCTTCAGATAATCTCAGTACTTAAGAACAGATATTTAAATGGTTTAAAATAAAATTCAAAGCTTTTTTTTCAATATTAACCACGAAAAAAGTAGTTTAAAATTCCTGGTCTACTATTTTCAAGAAGACCATGACTTAGGATTTGATATTTTAAAAGAAATGCTTATGAATTTTTACTATACTGCAAGAAACTTTTCATGCTACACTCTCCAATTAAAAAAAATCTAGACATCTTTTTATATTATGATAAAAGGTAAATGAGCAAATGATGAAGTAAAAGAGAGAGAGAAATGAATTAATTGTACCAAATAGGAAGATATTATCCAAATGAAGGAGGCAGGGAAGCTGAATTAGCATGATGCATCACTACCCAGTAGGTAGGATCCACAGTGCCCTTGTAACAGGGAGTGAAAATATAATTGGTTGGTAGCTTATTCATTCATTGTCTATTTCTTTTAACTCCAAAAGCAATGTTTAAAAATGTACAGCCCACTCCTAATGTCAAATTCATCATCACAAATGATATTTAATAAGCAATCTCATGAATGTGACTCTGTACTTCTCTCAGTGGTAAAATAAACGGTACAGTTAAAGAGTGATGTTTTACAGTTGAAAATAAACATTTAGACAATAGTCTACATTCTAAGAAATGCTGCAATTCTAAATGAAAATGATTTAACGTAAGTCATTGTTTTCTAGGTAATATAAGTTTTTATGATTAAATGCATGTTTCAATCAGTAAAAGATACAATGAAAGGCAGTGAATAAAGTAAGGACTACTGGCTTCATTAATGCTTGCTTGGATACTAAACACCTATTTCAAAGTCAGAAAAAGTAAGTCCTTAACTCATATGAAACTGCATTGTGCTGGATGAGGCCAATGACCTCAGCATCCATTCCTACCACCTTATTTAAGCATATGGAGGATGGAAAGTTAAAAACTATATTGCCCAGATCCTCTTGAAGTTATGCTTCCAGATGTGAATGAGCTTCCAGCACAGGGATACACTTATGTAAGATCTGAAAGACAGAAACTTGGTGGTCATTCTGCTTTGGATATTTTTGTTGCAAGCATCACTGTAAAGATGTGGAGATTTTCTAATGTAATATTCCAATGTCCAGTCTCCAGCTTTGTATCAGTTACAGTGAAAGATTTCTGATCTCTTGATTATAGTAATGGCATAACGTTCTTGAACTCAACATATCTTGATCTCGATTGGATGAGAAAGAAATAACAGCTCTCTTGGTCTACTGATACTTATGGTGAGCTAAGAATCATTTTAAGAGGCTCAGCCTACAGATCTCTAACCCTTCCAACAAGTAAGTTTGGGTAACAATGTTAAGAACACTGGAAATACATGGCCTTCTGGTCTGAAGCACCTGTCATAAACACACATCCCTTGAAGAAACTAACAAATATTTAACTAGACCCACCAAAAAGAAAAAAGACCTATTAGCAATGAAAGAAGGGACACTACCGACTACAGAAATTAAAAAAACTATAAGAGAATGTTAGAATGACTTTATTACAACAAATTAGAAAAATTAAACATACAAATTCCCAGAAAGACAGTAACTACTAAAACTGATTTCAAAAAGAAATAGAAAATCTGAATAAACTTTTAAGAAGAAATTAAATTAGGTATTTAAAATATCCTCATGAAGTCAAAGTCCAGATGGTTTCACTGATAAATTCCATCAAATATTTAAAGAAGAGGGGCGCCTGGGTGGCTTGGTCTGTAAAGCATCTGCCTTCAATTTCGGTCATGATCCCAGAGACATGGGATCCAGCCCCTCACTGAACTCCCTGCTAGGTGGGGAATCTGCTTCTCCCTCTCCCTCTGCCCCTTCTCCCACTCATGCTCTCTCTCTCTCATTCACTCTCTCTCAGATAAAGTCTTTAAAAAAAATTTAAAGACAATAATACCAACCCTTTACAAACTCATTCAGTAAATAAACAAAGAAATACTTCCCAACTCATTCTATAAGGCCAATAGTACCTTGCTATCAAAGACAGAAAACATCACAAGATGATACAAATACCACAAAAATACTTAAAACATTAGAACACTCAATCCCACAACATATACAAAGGATTTTATACCATAGCTAAGAGAGATTTTCCCCAAGAATGGAAGGTTGGTTTAACATTCAAAACAACAACGAACTATCCTACATTATTATAATAAAGGACATAAACAATCTCAATAGACACTATCTCAATAGACACAGAAAAAGCATTTGACAAAATCTAACACTCATTCATAATAAATACTCTTATTAGCAAAGGAATAGAAAATTTACTCAATCTGATAAAGGGTATCAACAAAAATCTCACAGCTAATACCACACTTAATTGTGACGGACTGAATGCTTTCTCCATAAAGTAAGGAAGTTCCTTCTGCCACTTCCATTCAACATTGTACGTGGGCTTTTAGCTCATACAAGTAAGCAAGATGACATTAACATAGTAAAGGAAGAAATAAAATTATTTTAATCCACCGATAACTTGATCTTAACTGTAGAAAATCCCATGAAATCCACAATAAAACTAAGAGGAAAAAATACATAAGACCAGCAAGATTGCAGGATGCAAGATCAATATACAAAAATTCACTGTATTTCTGAACTCTAGCAACAAACTATTCAAAAATAAAATTAAGTAAACAATTCCATTCACAATACATCTCAAAGTAATAAAATACTCTATGTTAACTGGAATTTAAATAAAAACTTGGCAAAAAAATTTTTTTAATTAAAAAAATAAAAGTAATACAATACTTGGGAATAAATTAAACAAGTTGAAGACTTGTATACTAGGAATTATACAATAATGATTAAAATGGTTTAAGAAAACAAATTATAGATCAAATTTATGATTATAGATACAAAAATATCAGCAATAAATAAAGCTATTCATTAAAGAATTCCACCTTATGCTCAAGCAAGGTTTATTCTAGAAACGCAAATATAATTCAACATCAGAAAATGTATATATACAATTCATGTCAACGAATTAAACCATATGATTATATCAACTGTGGCTAAAAAAGCACTTGATGAAATACTGCAGTTGCTCCTAAGAAACAGTAAAATGAATCATTTGAATTTAATAAAGACTACTCTCCAAAAGTAGATACCCTGGAGGCGCCTGGGTAGCTCAGTCAGCTGAGCGTCTGACTCTTGGTTTCAGCTCAGGTCATGATCTCATGCTCAAGGTCATGAGATCGAGCCTTGCATGGGGCTCAGCACTCATTGTGGAGTCTGCTGGAGATTCTCCCCCTCTGCCACTCCCCCCACCCACGCACATGTTCTCTGTTTCTCACTCTCTCAAATAAATAAATTTTTAAAAAAAAGTAGATACCCTAAAAAGTAAAAGACTGAAGCCCATTCAACTAAATGAATCAAGATGAGGAAAGTAACTATCACTAGTATCCTATAACACTGCCTTGTAAGAAGAGAAGGCAATAAATCATTGGAAAAGAAGAAAAACAAACATCGCTTTGGCCACTAACAAGTATAAATAGGTTAACTTGGGGCACCTGGGTGGCTCAGTTGGTTGAGCAACTGCCTTCGGCTCAGGTCATGATCCCAGGGTCGTGGGATCGAGCCCCACATCGGGCTCCCGGCTCGGCGGAAGGCCTGCTTCTCCCTCTCCCACTCCCCCTGCTTGTGTCCCTCTCTCGCTGTCTCTCTCTCTCCCTCTCTCTGTCAATTAAATAAATAAATAAAATCTTAAAAAAAAAAATAAAAAATAAATAAATAGGTAACTCAAAGACTCTACTAAAAAACTACTAGATTTAATAAGAAACATTTATAAGATGCCTATATATATATATATCTAAATATCAAAAATTTTTATCTACTCTTAGAAAATAGTACTTAAAATAAGGAACAGAATAACTATTTTATTTAAAATAGAACCAAAAATTATACATAGAAAAAAATTAACCAGAAAGGCCTTGTACCTAAATGAAGTAAACTATAAAATCTCATTGTAAGATAGAAAATAATCCCAACAAACAGAAAAATACCCCATGTAACTATGTGGGAAGATGTACTATCTTAATAATGCCAGTGGTTCCAAAAATAACAAATAAATATAATGTAATTCATAGGAGAATCCCAAAAGAATTTTTCTAGAACTGGAAAAATATAAATCTTAAAGCATACATGGAAAAGCAAATGCAAAAATTAAGTAAGAAATACATGAAAATTTAAAACAGTAAGGGCAAACAGCCTGCCAGATAGCAAAGCATTTTTTTAAAGTAGGTTTCCCCTAGGGGAACCTGGCTGGCTCAGTTGGAAGTTTTTTTGCTTCCAATTCTTCATCTCAGGGTTGTGAGTTTGATTCCCAGGTTGGGTACAGAGATCACTTAAGTAAATAAACTTAAAAATTAAATTAAATTAAATTAAATTAAAAGATAAAACATAAAGTAGGCTTCCCTTTACCAGGAAGGAAAAATTTTGAAGACATTCATATCTGGTATTTGTACCTATTAAATACTGATAATAACTTCTATTCATAAATGATGGCCAATGTGTTTATAAAATAGAACATAACAATAAAACTCAATAAGCTATTTTAATTCAATGCATGATAAAATATTAATAATGAAAATAATTAAACAATTATTAAGTACCATATTATAAGAGCTTTACATATAACATTTTCCTTTCATAATCCTCATAAAGCCCCAAAGGGCTATCTCTATCTTAAGGATAAGGAACTTGGGGAGATAAGTTAATCAACTTGCCTAGTCAGTGATAGAAAAAGGAGTTAATAAGGAAGTAGTAGGTTCAAATGGAAAAGAATACCACTTGATCATGAAAAAATTCTGTATGCTAACAGAAAGAGAATTCTACTTACAGATACATGATAGACCACACCCTACTGGAACTATGAAATTATGTCATTATATAAGTGAATAAATAAGTTGAAATAAGGAAAGGGTATAATAACAAATAAGATTTAAATTGTGCTTTTCCTTTTTTAAGGGTGATTCTGTGTTCATTATATGGTGCTAAACTTATCTTTAAATAAATTGAGATTATCAATAAAAAAAGAATCAAGGAGATTTCCTAATGCAGAAGTTAAATTACAGGTGTTTACTGTTCTAGTTAATATTTGGGGAGAGTGGACAGATACAGAAGACAAAGGACTCGGGCAACCATATCATTTATCTTCCAACTAACAACACTTCTGAGAATGAAAGAAGGCACTAAAGTAATTATGACAGTATAAGTATAAACCATGAGTGGCAAAGGCAGACATCTGGTCACCCTAGTTAAGAAAAATATGTTAGCAAAAAATTGTTTCTTATGATAACAGCTAACATGTTTTTAAGAACTTCCTATGTTCCTATGCATTCCATGATGAAAGATTTTATCTCTTATTCCCTGCCCCATATATATATAATTAATATATATATATATTAAATTTTTGAAGGAATGAACAGATTTCCTTTAATTAAAAAAATGGATTCCTATGTCTATATAATATAGTTTAATCATTTAAACATCATTACAACCTAAGTTTATGAATAAGCATCAGTTCATGCATGCAAAGACTTAGAGAAACAACAAAAATAATCAACAAACCATCTCTATGTATTAAAGATGGTGACAGAATACTGAAATTAAGGCATAGCAATAAATGAGTAATGATGGCACACTGCATACTTCTAACATAGAGTCTAATAACCAAAACAAAATTTAAACCTACAAGGCAAATTATGTTTTAAACTACAGTCTTTTATCCTAGCCACGATACTCAACCAACATCAAAAGAAGACAAAGCTGCTTTAATTTCTTACCTGCACAGCCAAAAGCCAAATGGTATCTAGAAGAGGGGCTGAATTTAACACAGCACACATTAGCCTTCGCCTCAATGCTTGCCACTGAGTTGTCTAGGTTGGTAGACCATAGCTTCACTAAGAGTAAAGAACAATAAAAATGAAAAGAATTAAACAATACGTTAACAAATGCTTCTGTAATCCAGAAAGTTTTGCTTATTGCTACAGTTGCCTCTTCATACTAATCCAAAGCATTTTAGTTTACTAGAACCAAAAACCTTTAAATTAAATGACTAAGTAACAGAACAATGTATTGCAACCAAGACAGCATAGTTTCAAAGTCAGAAAACAACAGACTAAAAATGTGCTGAGAGGTAACATGATCCCATAGCATAAAAGAGAGGAGTAAAAAAACAAAAAGGGCAATATGGAGATACATGTGTATTTGTTTCAGTATTCTTTAAATGGTGTTGTGGGGGGGGGGGGTGCACCTGGCTGGCTTACTCCGTAGAGCATGTGACTTGATCTCGGTGGTGAATTCAAGCCACACACTGGACATGTAGCCTACTGAGAAAAAACGGTGTGTATTTTTCTCAAGTGTCATGGGTGGAAGATGAATCATATAGTCATCCCACTCCTACACACACATGCACGCACACACACACTTTCATATTTATTATATATATCAGAATACAAATGTCATTTTTAAAGTACCTGGAAGCAGTTCTTGTTTTATCTTTCAATTAAGAATTCCATGATTTTAAAATTTTATGTAGGAACTCAGTTATATGATTTAAGTGTGTCTAAAGTAATGTTACAGAATTGTTTAGCTAAACTTTTAAATGTTTGTTTTAATATTTGATATTTAGTCTATTCCAATGGTATATACTGAGATTTGTAAAGATTATGGAAAAACTGATCAGAGCAGGTCAGATCTGAGAGCAGAAATAGAAAGGTGAGCTGTTGTCTTGTAAGGTACCAGAGCAATGATCGTATCATACATCAAAAATGTCTTCGTAGACAATAGAATACACACATAAGACAGACTGTCAAGATATTGGTTACACTCCTGGTTACACATTGCAATTAATAATGAACACTAACTATAATAAGAACAAAAGTCTTCCTACCCATCTTTTCAGTGGGCGCCAATGTCCTGTCCCCCAATGACCTGTCCTGGACAATACCCAGTTGGGGTCCAGGTATTGGTGTCTGTTTAAAAGCTTTTTGGGTGATTCCAATGTGCATTTGGGATTGAAAACCAGTATTAAGATGGAGGCACAGTAAAATTTTAGAATCTTTTTAGGAATACTAATATGGTGATCTGTAAATGGGAGTAAAAAAAAAGTAAAAATGGTTCCAACTCTCACTTCTATAAAATGGTATTTCCTAAGAATAGAGATTTTCTCTGTGTGAATGGGATAATTTATCTTTTACAAGTGGAATTCCATGGAGAGTTTCTTCAAATATGTGGACCTTGAATATAAGTTAACCATTAAAAAAGTTACTTACAACCTAATCAATTAGCCTCCTAAGAGAAAAATAAGACACTCAATATTAAAATAAAAGAATAAGGGTTTTAAATAGCAATATTTGGTTTGTTTCATGTTATTTTCTAATAGGAATCATGTGCTATTCCAATCAATATAAAATTGTCCCAGCAATTAAGATATACAATCTGAGATGAAATGGCTGGTTATAATTAAGGGTCTACAAGTCAAATACAGCATTTATAGACTAGAATATCAAGTGGTAGAGCTGTACTCAAAAAAAGTAGCAAGACAAAGTTAAACCACACCACATTTTATGGAGCACCTACTATCCCCATAACTCCACTGCTAATCACTAAGAACCTTTATAAACAAGGTTTACACATCAGTATAACAATTAAATATAAGTAAGCATAAGAATGAACTAGAACAAAATGACACTTAAATTAGAAAACAAAATATTTTTTAAAAAATATGAAAGATAAAGCACAAAGATGTTCACTTTGACAATACTGATTTACCAAACATAAGTTTTTCTTTTAAACTTGATCAAATAGAGAAAACAGACCTTGTTGTATTAGTTAGCTATTGTTGCACAGCAAATTGCCCCAAAACTTAGCAACTTAAAACAACAAAATTTACTGTCACACAGTTTCTGAGGGTCAGGATCTTTGAGCAGCTTAACTAGGTAGTCTTGGCTAAGTCTCAAGGGCCCAGAGAGGTCACCATTCAGCTGAACTACAGGATCCACTGCAAGCTCACTCAACATGGCTCTTGGCATGAGGATGCAGTTTCCCACCATTTGAGGGTTTTTTTTTTTTTTTTAAGATTTTATTTATTTATTTGAGAGAGAGACAGAGACAGAGAGACCACAAGCAGGGAGAGGTGCAGAGGAGAGGGAGAAGCAGACACCCTGCTGAGCAGGGAACCCAAAGTGGGGCGCAATCCTAGGACTCTGGGATCATGACCTGAGCCTTAGGCAGATGCTTAACCAACTGAGCCACCCAGGCGCCCCGTCATTTGGGCTTATGACAATACTGCTAGCTTCTCCACATTGAACCAAATACTAAAGAAAGAATGATGAAGACAGAGGCTATAGTGTTTTATATAAACTAATTTCAGAAGTGACATACCTTCACATCTGTAGTATTTTACCAATCACACAGACTGGCGCAATGGGGAGGAAAGTATGAGAATACTAGGAGACAGATCACTGGGGCCATCTGGGAGGCTGTCTAACATAAGCCTTTTAATTTCACTTGGATACAGGAAATATTACACTTAGTTAAGTTATAACTTATAGGAATGATAACTGCCTAAAGTTATAAATTAGAGGAAAGATAACTGCTATCCTAATGCTATTTATTATGTTGCAATTCGTTTTTTAGTCCTTTGATAAAAAAAGAAGTATTTCATTCAGTATGCATTAATTAAAATTAATTTTTTAAACTTGTCAAGATTTCAAATTTATCACTTTGACATTAATGTATGCAGCTATGAAAATCTGGAATGAATAAGAACCTATAACTATTGCTGTTCTAAAACCTAAATATTCTTCAAATTCATATTTGGGGATAAAAAAACATTTAAAGAATGTGATTATTCCAATTCAAAAGCAAGGTTATTTATTGCACATGATTCTTGGTTTATGTATTTGAAAAGGAAAATATATTTTTCATAAAGAACTTATAAATTGGTTCATAAAATTATTTCCTGATTAACTTGAGACATAGCAATACTACATCTATTAGCCTGCTACATTCACATTTAACACCCAAGCATGTACATATATATTTGAAAGTAAACTATTTTTAAATACACAGAATTAAATAAAATAAATAACAGCATGAGTACAAAAAATGTCATTTATAAGGACTTAGTATTATGGATTGAAAAATAATGTCCAATAACTATTAAAAATTTAATAAATATAAAACATAAAAAGTTAAAAATATAAAATGCTAAATATATGTGTAAAATACATGAAAAATAATTTAAAATATTCTCTTACTATAAATTATCACAAAGGCAGTATTTTATAAGCAATATTTTATAAGTAAAAATCACCAAACACTTAAAGAGTGATAAATACATTTATATAATACTAAAATTTTAAGATGGGCTTAAATGCATTTGGGACTTTTAGTACCAACCAAGATAAAGTAAGCCCACTATAGCCAATCTCTTCCACTATGAGTTTACTCTGAGGAAATATCAAAAACAAAAGCAAAAAGCAAATGTCTGAAGAATCCAAAAAGTAAGGAAAAGTAGTCATTATGGGAAGGACATTCAAAACTTTAAAGAAGTAACCAATGCAGGGGTAAGAGTACCATTTCTCTTCTCCCTCCTTTTTTTCCTTGGCAAGCCAAAATCAGCACCTCAATAAGCAAAAACTGAGGAAAACCCCTGTGTTTCTAACCATAAGACTAGTAATTCCTGCAAGCCAGGGGGCTGAGGGTCATTTTTTTTGTTTTCTTCTTCTTCTCTCTCAACTCTCCCCCCTGGGTGGGCTTCCATCACAGAGCTACAGCAGTATGGCAAGCTAATATTCCCACAGAAACTCTATCTCTGTGGTCATAAAAAGGAGTGACTCGTCTGTAGAGAAACCCCAACTTTCTTGACAAGAGTCTCAGTAAAAAAGGGGGACAAGGAATATGGGAGAAACCTGGAAAAGAAAGCACTGGAGAAGGAGATCCCATGTTCTGTGTATGAACAGGCCTAAGTCTTTTAGTCACTTATAAGCTCTGTATGTGTAAGATGGACACAAAGGAGCATCACAAAGGCTTTGTGCATTGAACTACAATTGAAAAGACGACTCAATTTCCAGATTAACTCCCAACTGGCGTATACATGAGACAAACCAACATAGGACAGCAAAGACTTTGAAAACCACCCTGACAAGGGAACTATCACTCACACAGAAAGCAAGATAGAACATACAGTTACCATCTAAACAGCTGATCAACTGCTTGAAAACAAAACAAAACAAAACAAAAACATTCTCCAGAAAATCTGAACAGGACCCAGAGTCTTACAAAAGATTCAAAATGCCTAAGATACAACTCACCAATTATTGAACACACAAAAATCCATGAAAACATGAAGAATTTTCAAATGAAGATCCCATCAACAAAACCCAATCCTAAAATCTAGATGTTGGGATTATAAAACAGATTTTAAAGCAACTATTGTAACTGTGCTCCATGGGGTAAAGATAAACACATTTAAAGTAATGGAGAGACAGAAGTACTCAGAAGGAATACAGGAACCATAAAATAAGAATCAAATGAAATTTTAGAAAAAAATACAGTAATTTACATAAAACATTCACTGGACTGAACAATATCAAAATAGAAATAAGCAGATAAAAGAGCCAGTGATCTAAAACAACAAAAGAAATTACTTAATGTAAAGAAGAGAAAAGGTACTGACACAAAAAGAACAGAGACTCAGGGGGCCTATAAGACAAAATGAAAGGTCTAACACTCATGTAAGTAGAATTTCTAAGGAGAGGAAAAAGCAATTACTGCTTTGATGAATACTAACAAACTAGATTCAGAAGAAATAATATTAATAGGGATAAAGAATAACATTATATATTGATAAAGGGTCAATTCATGAAGACAACAATTCTAAATGCTTAAGACCCTTAACAATACAGCTTCAAAAAACCAAAACAAACAAATAAAGAGTCAAAACATCCGCTCCTGGCTAAAAGGAGAAATAAAATCAGATTTCAACACTCCTGTTTCATAATCAGTAGAACAAGGAGACAAGACAAACAAACAAAAAACAGCAAAGATATAGAAAAACAAAAGATACTATCAATAACTTTAATCTAACTGACACTTATAGAACACTCCACTGGAGAACACAGATTCTTTTCAAAACACTTGGAATATTTACCAAGGCAGATCATACTTTGGACCATAAAACAAACCATAACAAATATGAAAGAATTAAAGTAATATAAAATATGTTCTCCAACTAGAATTAAGCTATAATCAATAACCAAAAGATTTCTGAAAATTTTAAGCAAGTGAATGAACAAACAGATATATTATATGAAAATTTGAGGGGTCAGCTGAAGTGCTGCTTAAATGGAAATGTATACCAGGAAATATTTATATTAGAAAACATAAGAGGCTCAAGTCAATGACATAAACTTCAACTTTAACAAAACAGAAAGAAAGGAAATCATACCCAAAGAAAAAAATTAATAGTTACTGTGGGGGAAAAAAGCTAACGAGCAAACATCAATGAAACTACAAATAGAAAAATAACAACAAAAAAAATATAATCAAAAGTTAGATATTTGAAAAAGATAATTAAAATTGATAAATTTAATGCCATGCTGACTTAATACATAAATAATAGATAAATGAGAGGACACAACGTACCAATTCCAGCAAGATACAGACTACCAAAGCACACTCAAGAAGAAATAGATGAACTGAATAGTCCTAAGTCTACTAAAGAAATTAAATTCTTATGTCACTGGTTAAAAGGCACACCATAGAGAATACAGTCAATGGTACTGTAATAGCATTGTATGGTGACAGGAGCTACCCTTGTGGTGAGCATAATATAACAAAGAGAGTTGCTGAAATCACTATGTTGTAGACCTGAAACAAATATAACATGGTATGTCAACTACACTTCAATTAAAAAATAAAATAAATTCTTAATTAATTAAAACGTTCACACAAAGAAAACTCAAGGCTCAGAAAGCTTCAATCACACGTTAACAAAGATTTATAAACAAAACAATTCTAAACGATCACTTCCATCTATACCCCCTAAAACAAGACAAATCATTTTATGAGGCCAGCATTATCCTGACATGAAAGCCACAAAAAGATATTACAAGAACGGAAAAATAAAAGCCAATACTCGTCATGAATATAGATGCAAAAATCCCTTAAAAAAATAAATTAGCAAATCAAACATGGCAATACAGAAAAGAGGTAATACATCATGGCTAAGATGGGGTTTTGTCCTGGGAATATAAGGCCACTTCAAGATATGAAAACAGATCATGATAACAAACAAACAAACAAAAAACCAGTATAATCATTTCAAAAGATACAGAAAAATCATGATAAAACTCAACATCCATTCATGATAAATATTCTCGGCAAACAAGGAATAAGAGATTTCCTTAACCTGACAAAAACATGTCCAATGAAAGTCTCAATCTAATAATATCATATTAATAACAAAAGACTACAAGCATTCCCAATAAAATCAGGACAAGGCAAGGATGTTTGCTGTCACCAGTCCTACACACCACCATTCTGCAAATTCTTGCAAGTACAGTAAAGCAAGGAAAAAAAGAAGAAAGAAAAGCACACATATTGGAAACAAGGAAGTATTAGCGGCAGAAAGCAGAAACGTAACGGCAAAGGGCTGGCAAACGGGAAATGGGAAGTTATGTTTAATGGGTACAGTTTCAGTTTGCTGATATGAAAAAAGTTCTATGGACTGATGGTAGTGAAGATTGCACAACAATGTGAATGTACTTAATGCCACGAAACAGTATACTCAAAATAGTTAAAATGGCTAATTTTGTTATGTGATTTTAATACAATTTAACATGAATAAATAACTCTAGAAATCCCTTTCTACTTCTTTCTTCTTAAATTGTTTCAAATGGCTTCTATTTCCCAGAGGGAGACTCTGACCAGTTACCACCTTTGAATAAATATTAATCTTCAGTACAAAAATACAAGTATTCAACTCAATAAAAGCTATCCCCATTAAACTATGAAAAAGAACATTTAACATGCAAATATCGACTGTCATATGATGGTCTAAATAATTTAGAGATTCAAGGATAATTTCTTAAAACAATCAAGAAGAAAGGTATTCCAATCTATATATACTATGGGTAAACAACTTGCTACTTTTTGATCTTTTGGGGAAACTCCAGTCATGTTCATTTCCCACATACAGAATATCATCATGAAATAAACTTTTTGACACTAGAGCTATCTTTGCCTATCTAATCACTAGTCTAGAGATTACATGTAGAAAAGAATGGCAAAAATATTAAGGCTGTTAACTATAAAGGTAACAGAAATCTAGCAGGGCTTTATAAATCTAATGGTGAGAAGAACCAGGTGAAACAAAATAGTAAGGATAACTGAAAAACATGAATAGTAAAGAGGGATACATAAGAAAAAATAGAAGAGGTCAATTAAATTGGCAGAAAAAGATGCAGAATTTTTCTCTGAAATATGATAAACTTCATTAAAAGATCTTAGTAGACATTAGAAATTGAATATAATTTTTTTCAAATATTTTATTTATTTATTTCACAGAGACAGACACAGCGAGAAAGGGAACACAAGCAGGGGTGTGGGAGAGGGAGAAGCAGGCTTCCCACTGAGCAGGGAGCCCGATGCGGGGCTCGATCCCTCATGACCTTAGCCGAAGGCAGACGCCTAACGACTGAGCCACCCAGGCGCCCCGAAATTGAATATAATTTAAAACAGAGATATGTCTAAATATTTCAGCAAAAAAAGTTTACTTGATGTTATATATAAAGGAATTGGTTATAAAAATGTCACCACATGACATGAATCTGGAAAACATTATTATAATGAAGATGTAGTATATTCATTTTTCTTACACTCCAAAAGAGATAAAGATTGTTGTACTTAGATTATTTTTAGAATAATAATCACAAAGGATTGCTATGATTTTTAATAAATATCTGCATCTTTGCTAGTAAAAGGATTAAGTTGGGGGTAAGGGAGTGAGGGAAAGTAGAAGAGATTCAAATAGTACCTTTTGCATCATCAGAACCCGACGCCAAGAGTTTAGGATCCATCAAATTAAAGTCAACACTCCAACACCTTTTCTCATGCTCCTGGATATAGAAGGAAGACAAAGTAGTCTCAGACAGAAAATAGATCTTAAAATAAAGAAAGCAAAAAACTTGATACCAATTTATTGCTCTGGTGAGAGGGAGAGAGAACAGGCCATGAAAACAAATGACATGTGAAGTAATTCCCAAACTTTTTATATATACATATTTTATTGCTTTTGTAAATTCATTTGACACATTCTACAAATGCAAAACAAGTCTGAAGCAATGTTTCAGAAAAGCATTATTTCCTATTACAGAAGGATAAAAAATGCTAGCGGCTTTAAATTTATAATTAAAAGCATTATTTGCTATTATATAGGTATAAAAATGCTAAATAATGGCTTAAAATTTGTAATTATAAATTATAAATTTGTAACTATAACTATAAAGTAAAAATGTGATTCTTAAAAGCTAGTATCATTATTTACCTGATAGACCTTTGACCTCTGTCCTGTAAATCCATCCCATAGGATGACGGTGCCTTCATAATCACTGCTGGCTAACAGATTCTTATGGTAACTACTCCAACTGATACAGCTGAAAGAAAGAAATATAGTTAAACCTTACTTTATGTAAAAATAAACAATGAATACAAAAATTCTGATGTGTGCAGAAGGATTAGAACCCTTTTGAAATGGTCTACATGGCTTCATAATCAATCCGCCCACAACACAGCTAGGAAGAAATATATCAAATAACTCCCAAGTTTTTCTATTGAGCTACCAAGTAACGACCCTTACCACTATTCACTCTGACCACTAGCCAGAAGATGGATAGGAGCCTAAAGCCACCACTGGCCATCTTTCCATACATGAGGAGAGCATATCTATGAGTGAAAACAGAGGCCAACAGGGCACAAAGCATGCCACAGCACAATGACAGAGACCTAATCAAATTGTGTAGGCCCCTCGATCAAGATGTGCTGAATCATATAAGCTAATAAACTAATTTGAATTAGGTTTTTGTATTTACATACCAAAAAAAACTTAACTAGGGGCGCCTGGGTGGCTCAGTCATTAAGCGTCTGCCTTTGGCTCAGGTCATGATCCCGGGGTTCTGGGATCGAGCCCTGCATCGGGCTCCCTGCTCAGCGGGAAGCCTGCTTCTCCCTCTCCCACTCCCCCTGCTTGTGTTCCTTCTCTCGCTGTGTCTCTCTCTGTCAAATAAATAAATAAAATCTTAAAAAAAAAATCTTAACTAATATAAGCTTATGACTGAATATAACAGTTAGAATGAAGCTTTTAACATTTTATGGTTTCAGCTATTCTCAAGTGCTCCAAAACTGAGAATGCAACATCTAAAAATGTATGCTTTTGGGGAGACACATTATGTGAATCATGTAGTAAAACTAATGTATATTAAGGAAAAAAGCCACTTAGAAAGCAATTAACCTAGATTACTTCAAAGCACATGAAAACAATAAAGTCTTTTACTCTCTACTGGTTACATTCTCGCTAAATTTCAGAGACTGTAAGAGTTCGTTTGCATGTTTACATATATTTACTGGATTTCTGTGAGAAGTTATATGGACAGTTAAAAGAGCTAAATTTTGAAGTTAGATAGACCTGAGCTCAAATTCCACATCTGCCACTTAATAGCTGTGGTTTTGGGTAATTTAGGTCACTTTCACGACTGCTGTGCTCCAAATTGGCTTTAGGCATTCTTACACATGATCCTCTCAGTCCTAAACCCATAGCTTCCAGCCCTGAACAACTTCTTCCATTTACTCCAACATGCCATAAACTATTGCCGTATTTTTACATTTGTCAAGACAGTAAAGGTAAACCCCCTAATCCACATGGTCATTTCAGTAACATTTACTATGAATCTTGATAATGGCCAAGTATTATGCTAAGTGCATTGTGTGGATTTATTTAAAGTATAATCCTATGAAGAGGTGCCTGGATGCCTCAGACTTTAACAGGACAGGATTCCAAACAGTCTGCATTAGAACCAAACTATGTATGTCATTCACTCAGGTAAAAAAGATTATAAGGATAACTGAAAAATGTTCAAAGTTCTAAATAAATTTATTATTAGATCATTTCCTTGTATCATTCCATTTTCAGCCAGAGCCAATGAGAATAGCTTAGGAAGCTTGTTTTAAAAATGCAGATTCTAAGATTCCCCTGAGATCTGGGGGAGGCAGATCTGAAGTAATCCCCACTTTCTGCATTTTTAACAGTATTCCAGATTTGAAAAGCACTCATTATGAACTTTAACCCTTACTATATGAAACTTAAATATTAGGTCCTCTATGAAAAGCAGTAGAATGTTCTTATAAAAAGAATTCTTGAAACTATAAACAATTATAAAATTTGGAGACATGCACATACTAGCGAAAAAATTCCTGACTTTCAGACACTATTAATAGCCTACAGTAATCCTTTATTCAACACACCATGGAAGCCAATTACAACAGCAATTTTTATTTGATTAAGTGAAACAAAGAGAAGACTTTCATTTGTCAAACAGAAAGACATTGACTACTAACGCCCACAGGGAAAAAGCAACGAATATCTATAAGACAGATTATAAAGTATCCTTTGTATACAATTAGTGTTTACCATGAATGAGTAAGGAGTCTCACAGAATGGTAAAATAACAAACTCATATGAATCATAGATATTAAAGGTTATATACACATTGTATCATGTCCAAAAAAAATAATCTAAGTACCTGATTTTGGAATTGCAGGTCATTTCATTTTCAGGGTAATGAATATCCACCGCATCCTGAATGACTGTGCCATATTCATAGACTTTAATTTTCTTTGTAACCCCAGCAATTGCAAAATAGTCACAATCCCGGTCAAATTCAATACTATGGAAGAAAGTGTTTATTTGGTCAGTAAGACTATTTGACTATCCCTGTGACATTTACAGTGACAACATTTCAGAGGTTTTTTCTATTTCTAAAGTCATTTTGTCTATAATAAGAGATCTACTTGAAATGCCCTAAAACTGTACTAGGCTCTGTACCCAGATAAAGTCATTATCAAGACATATCAAATTACAAGTGGTAATGTACACAGCTATAGAATTCTGCTTATAGTTATTTTGTTCCTCGAAACTTGACATATTTTTCCATTCAACTTTAGTAACCATATTACAACCTCCCCAACTGTAAAGGCTAACATGTTAAATTATAAAAGTAGCAAGGAAAGATTTAATGGTTTGGTATATTAAAAAATATGTCAAAAGAAAATTACCAAATAATCTTTTCATAAATTCTACTTCCCTTTTACCATTTTGTGAGGATGACAGAATTTCACAGTACTTAGTGTTATTTTAATAAATAAATTAGTACACTGAATTACTGAAGCAATAAAAAAGGGTGATGACAAAGGTATAAAATACATACAAAAATGGAATAATTAATTTATCATTATGTTTTCCCAAACACATTTCTAACCTCCCAAAGATGATCTGACTTATGAACCCCCAATACAGATTCCTTATGCCACAAAAAGGGAAAAACTAAAAATCTCCCTTTTTTAAAGTTACTTAGGGAATTCACCCCTCTCTTACTGACTTCTTATACAAGTTCCAAAATAAGACACTTCAAAGCAAAGCAGACCTTATTCACATTTATAGAACTTAACTTGGAACCTCAACAAAGTTGTTACATAATAGCAAGAAATTTAAGTAACCTAATGGAAGAGTGAAATGAATCATCACACACATTATTTCTCAATGAGTTAAGCATCTTTTCTAGAAGCTTAGCCATAAGGCTAGAGAATACATAAGAATTCTCACTGATCTATAATTAATTAGACAATAACAGCTAACATTCACTGACCACTAAGCATAATCTCTGCATATATTAACTCATTTAATTCCCATAACAACCCTATGAGATAGATATTATCTTTATCCATATTTTACACATGAGAAAACCGAGGATTGGAGGTGAAGCAATTTCCCTAGTTAGTCAGCTTGTAAGTGGCTAAGATGACATGTTAGCACTCTGCATATATCAAGCATCCACTCACTGCATATAAATACCTACATGGCTTACTTTTCTTTCTGGGTTACCTGTGATATCCTTTTATAGAACAGTTAATTATTAGTTAATAATTTAAAAGCTTGCTAAGCTAATGATGAAAAATAAAAGAAACAGGTACACAGGAAGAATATTTTGCATAAAAACACATTAAGATGGTCACTTTTCATTATAGTTTTAAATCCTTCCTTAATTTTATAACATTTAAAATAATTTCATTAAATGTCATTGACTATAGCACAAATCAGTAAATACTCCCTCCAATAAAATAGGACTATGTGGCAATGCAATGAATTTGTACAATAACTATAACTGAACTGCTGACTCAGCTGTTATCTGCCCTATGGTCTAATGCAGCATAACTATATTGATCACAACTATTTATCTATCCTGATTCAATTTATACCCATAGCCTAATGCCACTGAAGGAGAAATATTACTGTGTCTGGCAAAGAATAGTTATCAGAACTGAAATCCTATCCTTAACTTAGGAGGTTTGGGCATGGCTGAGACTTCAAGGAAGAACTAGTTAAATTATCCCTAAATACTTTTACTCCACCTGCAAACATACATGGCTAATAAATCGACAGCATTCTGGTGTGGTACAAGTAAAAGTTAACAGGCCATTTCCAACCTCTCAGGTTTTAAGAAAAAAGAAGTTTAAACACTAGCTTATTAAAACAACAGCCCAAGACAATGCAGGGAGAAAATTACCATATAAATACTGTCAAAAGAATTGATTTGATGATGTAAATAAGTTTATTATTTCTTCTGTTGCTACCCTGTTATTCAAGATAGCTCCCTTTTTTCAACAAAGGTTATTATTTAGCTACATTAGCTCATTCTTAACTCATACTAAAAATTAACTTTTTAGGGGCACCTGGGTGGTGCAGTTGGTTAAAGCATCTGACTCTTGGTCATGATCTCAGAGTCATGAGATCAAGCCCCGCCATCAGGCTCTGCACTCAGTGGGGAGTCTCCCTGAGACTCTCTCTCTCTCCCTCTCCCATTCATTCCCTATCTCTCTCAAATAAATAAAACTTTTTAAAAACTTAACTTTTTCTTTTGACTTCATTATTTTTTATTATGTTCTGGTTATGTTTTCTTCTTAAATATTGGGGTATCAAGGATCTATACAGTATTCTTTTTTAATATTTTGGGATATTTACCTTTTTTATAATTTAAAAACTGTAAAATCCTAATAAAAATACTAGCCAAAAAGTTTAAGTATAAAATTTCTAGTAAATTTTGGTAAAAAGGGAGATAAACAGCTGCATTTTAAAAAAAAAATCCAAGTACTTCCACACATCACTAAGACTCAGGATTTAACTCAAATTAACAGTGTAGTTTTTAGGTATAGAGAGTTTTTCAGAGCTACTCCCAAAATGGATGGCCTCTTATTTCACAATACAATATTTTAGCTGCTTTAATTATGGAATCTGATAACACAAACAAAAATAATTCAACAGCGACTAGTTAAGTTGAAACAAAAGCAAAATGAAAAGTAAATTCAAACATACCTGCTTGTGCAATTAAGTTTAAAAAAATTTGTAATATGTTTTGCTTGTTATAGAAAATTCATTTCTGCTATCCACTATCACCAGTAATTCTTTTTTTCAAATTTTATTTATTTATTTGAGAGAGAGATCACGAGCAGAGGGAAGGGGTGAAGGGAGAAGCAGACTCCCTGCCGTGCAGGGAGCCTCAACGTGGGACTCGATCCCAGGACCTGGAGATAACAACCTGAGCCAAAGGCAGACACTTAACCACCTCAGCCACCCAGGAACCCACCAGTAATTCTTTTTTTTTTTCTAAGATTTTATTTATTTATTTGAGAGAGAGAGAGATAGTGAAAGCAAGAACACAAGCAGAGGCAGTGGAAGAGGGAGAAGCAGGCTTCCTGCCAAGCAGGAAGCCCAATACGGAGCCTCGACATGGGACTCGATCCCAGGACCCTGGGATCACGACCCGAGCGGAAGGCAGACACTTAACAACTGAGCCACCCAAGTGCCCCCCACCAATAATTCTTAAAGCAAGTGATTTATGACAGTTTATTTCAATGATAAGTTCAGTTTCAAATAATTTTTTAAAATTTCAAAATATACAAACATTTGCTTTGAAAAATAATTTAATGGGGTCTCATTTTAAAACATGGAAATAAACTGCATTTTTCTCTCACACTTGAAATGTTTCAACTGTTTTTAAAAAGTGAACATAATAAAAATAAATAAATAAAAAGGCAAAAAAAGGTGATTTATTTAAACAGTTGTAAAAGGTTAATTCAGCTGTAGGAAACTGGCTATAGTCTTTGTCAAAAGGGCCATCAGTCAAGTGATTAAGCCTCAAGGCAACAGACCACACAGGACAGCTGATTAACTTATCCCTCTAGTACCGTGTGGCCCGAGGCAATGCAAAGATGGCAATAACCCAATAAGGGAATCAGTGCTCCCACTGTGTCATACTGGTTTTGCAATTACAAAACAAGTATTAGCAAAGTGGATTCATGTCCCTTAACACTAGAATCCTACTTATAAAAAGAACATGTAAAAGGAACACAGTTGTTAGAGGTCTAATTCATCACCAAGATAGTGTGCCTCAAGAGATAGAGGCTGCTATAATTTCAAGGAAACAATGAAATTGGACATTTTAATAAAAAGGAACAGGCAGATCAAACACAGGTAAAGTAAATATGAATTGATGTTATTCAACTGACTTTCTCCAGAATCAATCAATAATAATAGCTAAACCTTCCATAACATATATAATACTTACTACGTATAAAGCATTGTGTTAAGCACTCACATAAAATATATTTACTCTTCAAATCTCCATTGTATAGATAAGGAAACTAAGTTATAATGATGTTAAGTAATTTGCCCAAACTTCACTAGATAATTCAAATTCAAGCAATCTGGTTCCAGAGTCTATGCTCTCAATCACTAAGCAAAACTCCCATTTTGGGGCACCTGGTTGACTCAGTCAGTTAAGCATCTGACTCTTGGGGTGCCTGGGTCGCTCAGTCGTTAAGTGTCTGCCTTCGGCTCAGGTCATGATCCCAGGCTCCTGGGATCGAGCCCCATGTCGAGGCTCCGCATTGGGCTCCCAAGAAGCCTGCTTCTCCCTCTCCCACTCCCCCTGCTTCTGTTCCTGCTCTCACTCTCTGTGAAATAAATAAATAAAATCTTAAAAAAAAAAAAAAGCGTCTGACTCTTGATTTCAACTCAGGTCATGATCTCAGGATCCTGGGATCCAGCCCTGTGTCAGGCTCTGTGCTCAGCAAGCAGTCTACTTGAGGATTCTCTCCTTCTCCCTCTGCCTCTTCCCCCACCTCAGATAAATAAATCTTTAAAAAAAAAAAAAGCCATTCCCATTTTAATGAGAATAAAAGGAATGGTCTTCAAAGAACATATACAAAGGCAAAGTAAACAATAACACAGAATAATTATACATACTATATTTTATATATGATAGTAATAATATAATAATTCATCCTACACAACAAGTTAAACATAGGCAGATAAAAAGAGTAAGATAGCCTCACAGGGTTTATAATTACTGGGAAAGATTATAATACAATATAAGCAGATGCCAAATGATAAGAACAGAATACGCTACAGAAATTCAAGAGTCACTGATTACTGAGGCCTACTGGAAGAAAGTGGATGATGCATGAATATTCTCAGCCATCAAATATCCAGTATGCCTGTTATCTGCCAAACGATGGCCTAGCTGATGGATGGAAAATAAGATGTTGAAAAGCCAGAACACAACATTTGAGAAATTCACAGAAATATGAATTAGGCATGCATTAACACTAACCTGGGCTATTGCAACAGCTTCTTTACCAAGTCTGCTACTCCTGACTTTCCTCTTTTCTAATCTATTTGAAGGACTGATAAAAAGGTAAATTTGCAAAAACACAGCTCTGTTCACATAATTCTGCTCATTTACCACGATGTAAAATCCGTACTCCAACTATTACTGAAGATCCACCATCACATGGCCTGAATCTTTTCTTAAACTTTTTTCTAGGGCGCCTGGGTAGCTCAGTTGGTTAAGCGACTGCCTTCGGCTCAGGTCATGATCCTGGAGTCCCGGGATCGAGTTCCGCAACGGGCTCCCTGCTCAGCAGGGAGTCTGCTTCTCCCTCTGACCCTCTTCCCTCTCATGTGCTCTCTCTCAAGTAAATAAATAAAACCTTTAAAAAAGAAACTTTTTCTAAAAAAATACGTATATAGGCAATGGTTCAAAAAGTGCAGAGAGAAAAACAAGTCTTCCTTCCAAATCTTGCCAAATAAGCACCCAATCGCCCTCCCTGGAGGCAACCCATAATTTCAGCTTATGCATCCTACTAGCATTACCCTGTGCATAAACAAGCATCTATGTATTCGTATTCCTTTATTTAATTAAACACGAGATGAAATCATACATACTGATTTACACCTTCCCCCCCTCCACAGTATCTTGACAATCATTTCATATTAGTACATATTAGGGCTACCTCATTTTTTCCCAATGGGTGTACAGAATTCAAACATATGGATGTATCATGAATTATTTAATCAGTTTACTGAGAAACATTTACTTTTTAATCTTTCACTGTTAAACAATGCTGCAATAAAATATCCTTCTATGTGTGTCCTCTTTCTTCCACATATGTAAGAGTATCATTAAACATAGAATATGAAGTGCTCGGTCAAAAATCACATGCATTTTAATACATTTAATTTTAAATTCAACATCACTATCTTCAAGTGGCGCCCTTAACACTGCCTAGCTTCATGGTAAATTTGCCTTGTATACAGACTCTTCTGTTTGGGTAAAGACAGGTACACAATTTCTTCATTCTTCTCCAATTTCCCCCATTTCCTTCCTCATTATCACTCTCAGAAGATTATTTTGCTCTCTGGTTTAGCAAAAATATAAAAAGAAGATAATTTCCAAAGGCTCCCACCACCACACTTTCCATTTACCAGAATACATATTCTGGTATACTCTGCCACCTCCCTTGTCACTCTGAGGAAGGATCAAAGCTCCTATACCTGACTAATGCATCTACTTGTGCATTAGATCTCATTTTTGCTTGCCTAATCCAGGATTGCTTCCTCAATTCTCCTTCTCTCTCCATTACTAATTTTTCCATTCTCCTAGATCTTTCCCATAAGTCTTTCCACATGTTTTCTTCAAGTAAAACACAAACAAAACAAAGTATCTCTTAAAATCCTCATTCCATTTTAGCTACCACCCTGTTTCTTTCCTTTCTGATAGCAGAACTGTTGCAAAAAAGTTGTCCGTACTCACTGGCTTCAATTCTTCTCCTCCCATTTGCTTTAACCCAATGGAACCAAGCTTTCATCTTCAACACTGGAAATGCTCTATCAAGGTTAACCCTGACCTTCAGGTTGCTAAATCTAATAGTCAACTCTGAATTCTTATCTTACTTAAATTTCAGCAATAGCTGACTTAGAGGATAGCTCCCTCCTCAACAGAGATGATTCTTCTCATACCTCACTAGCAGCTCCATCATAGTACAGACTGTTTCTTCCTTCTCCTGCCTCCACTTCCACATTCAAGTATCCTCCAGTACACGTATCCTCATGCTTCATCTTTTTATCTATGTAGACTTCTCTGGGGATCTCATTTAGTCTTGTGACTTTAAACCTATGCACTGATGATGATCAAATGTTTATCTCACATACCAGACCTCTCTCTTATTGGTTCGTACCTATCTGACAGCTCCAATTTTAATCTAAGGGGTATCTTAATCTGTGCTAAAATGAGTTTCCGAATTCTCCACCAAACATCTTCCTCATTTTATTAACTAACCCATCCCTCTTATTAATTAACTTTAACAGCAACTCTTTCAGCTCAACCTTCAAAATGTAACAGAACCTAACCACTTCTCAATAGCTCACTGCTGCCCCTCTCATTCAAGCTACCATTATCTCATGTCTGTATTATTATAATAGGCTCCATACTGATACCCTGCTTCCATACTTGACCCTTATAGTCCATTTTTAAACAAGTCAAATCACCATTTTGGTTCAAAATCTTTTAAAGGCTTCCTACTCAACTTCATGAAAAAGACAAAGTGATTACAAAATGTATGCCTCCTTCACACTCCACCCTTGCTCCCTCTTCCTCCAGCTACACTGGCGTGGCAAACCTAGGAAATTCCAAACCTATTCCTACCTCAGAGGCCAATGTAACTGATAGTCCCCGAACCTACAATTGCTCTTCTCTCAAACATGCATGGCATATTCCCTCACTTTCTTCAGGTATTGACTCAAATGACAGCTCTCACTAAGGCCATTCGTCTAATCTGTTTCAAACTGCAGCTGTCCACTCTCTACCAGCTGCCTCCCTGCGTTATCTCCCTCTTTCCTTTTTTCTATAAGATTTTTAAAACTTCTATCCTGTATTTTCTTCTAATACTTAACAAGTTCCATTTTTTTTCCCATTCAGATAGTCATTCCATCTGGAATTTATTTTAAAATATGACAGCAGAGGCGTGCCTGGGTGGCTCAGCCCATTAAGTGTCTGCCTTCAGCCCAGGTCATGATCTCGGGGTCCTGGAATTGGGCCCCACATCTGGCTCCCTGATCAGCGGGGAGTCTGCTTCTTCCTCTCCCTCTGCCCTTCCACCTACTTGTGTGTGCTCACTCTCAAATATTTTAAAAATAATAAAACAGCAGAGTTATAAATTTCTATTTTTCCAGACCATTACCTAGTTGCCCCATTTACTGAATAATTTTTTCTTGTTTATTAGAAATGCAGTGTATAGGATATATACTAACTTCTTACAAGAATTTGAAATGAGGGGTGCCTAGGTGGCTCAGTCAGATAAGCAGCTGCCTTCGGCTCGGGTCATGATCCCAGGGTCCTGGGATCGAGCCCCACGATGGGCTCCAGCCCCACATTGCGCTCCCTGCTCGGCGGAAAGTCTGCTTCTCCCTCTCCCTCTGCCTGCCGCTCTACCTACTTGTGCTCTCTCTCTCTCTACCTTTCTGTCAAATAAATAAAATCTTAAAAAAAAGAATTTGAAATGATTGTAGACATTATCCGTTCTTTACTTGCACCAAAGTTTTAATTACTGATTCATCATAACATGTTGTGACATCTTGTAGGAATGAGTGCTCTTTCATTAATCTTTTTCTTCAGAATTTGCCTACATATCTTGCAACTAAATTCTTTAGTTTAGCACCATCTTATTTCCAAAAACAAACAAAATGTATCCTGATAGTATTTTCTTTACAATCATGTCAAATTTATACATTAATTAAAGGAAAAGTGAATTCTTCTGATGCTTAGTCTTTCCCTTTAGGCTTATGTTAGGTCTTTATTCAAATTTTCTTTGTTTCTTCGGCAGTATTTTACAATTCTTTTAGATCCCCCACATTTCCACTTAGGTTTATTACTCTCTGTTTGACAACTTTCCTTATTTTTCCCATTGTAGTTGTCCTGAGTAGATTTTTTGGTCTCTTCTAGAATCAGTTCAAGTCATTTACATTTCCTAGAAAATAATCTCTTTCATCCAAGATCCCAAGTTTATTTGCAATAAATATGAGCAAGGTAGTTTACTCTTATATTTTTTCTAACAGTGTGCCTGAAATTATTTCCTCACTTTCATATCCTATTCTACAAACTTGCAGTTTCTCCTAGTTGTACTTGCATCTTTTGTTTTAAGAAGCTCAATAACTGAGTAATTCTGTTTTTAATAATTCATTCTTTTTTCACATTTATACCTTATTTTCTTCTACTTTATTTAAGTTTATTTTCTTCTTTTTCTAACTTACTCGGGTGTTTATTTTCATACCTTCCTCATCACTTAAACTATTTAAAACAAGAAATTTTTTTAAAAGATTTTATTTATTTATTTGAGAGAGAGAAAGTACAAGAGAGGGGAGGGTCAGAGGGAGAAGCAGACTCCCTGCTAAGCAGGGAGCCCAACACGGGACTTGATTCAGGGACTTCAGGATCATGACTTGAGCCGAAGGCAGACGCTTAACCAACTGAGCCACCCAAACACCCCAAAACAAGGAATTTTATTTTGAGCACTTTTAGCTGTGTCCTATAGGTTCTAATATATAGAAGTTTCACCAAAGTGACTTCATTTCCACTTTTACCTTACAGTTGCCAAAATAGCTTTTAAATTTCCATGTGATAGGTTTTTCCTGTTTTCTAATTTTGTTATAAATGTCTACTCTTACTGTTTTGTGATAATTTTTAATTCTCTGTAATTTGAAATGTTACATATGATTTAGATTCTGTACATTTTATGACAGTCAATGGACATTTTCAAAGAGGTCATATTCTTTATACATGTTTGTATATGTGTTCTAAGTTGCTAGTTATGTTATTTAGGGCTGCTATACTCACTGTAATTTTTGCATTTAATCTGTCATGGACTAAGATCTAATCTCATTTGAAGTCTCACACAACTAATGTATTTATTTTGTCTTAGAGTTAGCAGAGGGATTTTCCAATCTATAAAGATATTTATAATTACTTAAACTTCATTGTGGACTGAATCCTGATCATTAGGAAGTTGTGTGTGTATGTGTGACAGACTGAGAAACACAAAGATATAGACTGAGGTTTAATGATTTCTAGTCTGAATTAAACCTTATTTTCAACATTCACAGATCCAAGACTTAGGAAATTTATTGTGATCTAATGTGAAGATACTTCCCTTTTGATGGGAAGTTTATCCTATTCATATTTATCAATTACACTTGTTGGCTTTTACATCTGTTATTTTATTTTGTGATACATATTGTTTTAAATGCACTTTTAATTAAAAAACCTTTGACCATCTGATTTCTTTCTGCTTTCTGTGTGTTTTTCTCATAAATGGGAATTGTCGTATTTCTGTCCAGTGTCTATGTTTATGATTTTATGAACTGCTATAGAAAGAAATAAAGGATTCAATGTATGTATCAAGTCTCTGAGCAATGGACAAAGTTATTTTTGCCCTCCCTCTTCCAGTCCTATTGATTATACTGATAGTCTTAGAATTTATTTTAAACTTTCAAAGATCTTTATAACTCTCCTCCTTTTGCAAGTGAAAAACCTGTAATTATTATTTGAGCATAGAAACTAATTCCATTATACATTAAAGACAAACTAGTCTTGCATTTCTAATATTCACCAAATGTTCCAAAATTATTCATTGTAAGCTGGTTCAAGTATCTAATGCAGTCAATCTAAGAATTTACATATTAAGATGTATATTTTAAATTATTCTCCTTTTATTTCTCCTTTATTTCAGAGTTAGGGCATTATAATGTTTTTATGTCTATAGGAAAAATTGCAATATCTATTAAATTTATTTCAGAGTAGTGTCAATGTACCAATAAACTTTATTTATGGACACTGAAATAAGAATTTCATATTATTTACACGTCACAAAAATTATTCTTTATTTTTCTTTCAATACTTCAAAAACATAAAAACTATTCTTAGTTTATAGGCTATACAAAATTAAGCAATGGCTCAGAATTGACTCACAGCTTTTGTTTGTTTTTTTTTAAAGTAGGCTCCATGCCCAGCATGGAGCCCAACTCAGGGCTCGAACTCACGACCCTGAGATCAAGACCTGAGCTGAGATCAAGAGTCGGGCGCTTAACCGACTGAGCCATCCGGTGCCCCTTCATAGGTCTTATTTTACTGACCCTTATCTTGAAAAAGACTTTATTTTTCCATCCCCTGTGGCTATCACTGAATAGCTAGAACAAATATCTTATCTGACAAACTATATTCTGAACACTTTTGTAAATGTCAAATTAAAAATACATCTTGAAGACCTTTAATATCAACATACTGATTGTCACATTTTTCTCCATTAAGTCTATATAGCAAGTTATAATTTATACTTAGTTATATTAATTTAGTTGTAGACTCTCTGTCCTAAAACACCTTTTCCATGCACAATAAAACTGTATCCTATGATAAATGATTTTTATTATAGAAGTTTGACAAACTGAAGGTAACTTCCAAAGAAGTAAAAGATTAATAAAAAGACTGAATTAAAAACACCTACAAGAGAAAATAACAAGAGTTGAAAAACAAAATATATTTTGTCCCCAAACTATGATGACATTTTGTTCTGAGTTTCTATTTAGTAAAAGTGAAGAGATCCATATGCAAGCAAAAGTTCTAATTCTTTACTTTTGAAATTAAAAGAGAAAATACATCTACTTTTTCAGTTCTGTATCCTCTAGTACTATTTACAAAGCATCCATTAAGATCACAATATTGAATCATTAATGTCACTGCTGCCAGGCTTCATCAGAAAACAAGAGAACTATGATATAAAGAAACTATTCCATGCTGCAGAGGACTAATCTGGAATGAAAACATATAGTCTAAAGAAATTTCATTACATATATATAAAAGTACGTCCCCAAAATATCAGTCAGATAGATTTAACAAATCAGAAATCTATTTCATATTTCCGATAGGGACAAGCAGACAAAACTGATGAAGAAAAATATATGAGAAAATGTGACTTACTAGAAAAATCCTTTCAAACCATCACCACAGAAAATAAAGAGCTCTTGTTCAAAATTTTTTACAGAAATGCAAAGGACTTAGAACTGCTAATACAACTTCAAAAAAGAATAATAAACTTGGAGGACTTACATTACCTGATTTTAAGGCTTAATATAAAACGACAATAATAATGAGACTTTGGTACTGGCCTAACAGCAGACATGCAGAGCAATACAACAGAAAAGAGAGTCAAGAGGTAGATTCATAGTATTCCACTACTGGGTGTTTACCCAAAGCAAACAAAAACACTAATTGAAAAAAGTATACACACCCCTATGTTAACTGCAGCATTATTTATAATAGCCAAGATATGGAAGCAACCTAAGTGTCTTTCGATAAATGAAGAAGATGAGGTGTGTACATGCCCCCTCTCCCACAAACGGAGTACTTCCCAACCATTTAAAAAAGATGATATCTTGCTATTCGGAACAACACGGATAGTCCTAGATGGAATTACGTTAAGTAAACTGAACAGAGAAAAATACCAAGTGATTTCATTTCTATGTGGAATCTGAAAAATAAAACAAATGAATAAATAAACAAGCAAAAGTTGAAACATATTCATAAAATACAGAGAACAAAAACTGATTCTTGGGGCCCCTGGGTGGCTCAGTCGTTAAGTGTCTGCCTTTGGCTCAGGTCATGATCCCAGGGTTCTGGGATCGAGCCCTACATCAGGCTCCCTGCTTTGCGGGAAGCCTGCTTCTCCCTCTCCCACTCCCCCTGCTTGTGTTCCCTCTCTCGCTGTGTCTCTCTCTGTCAAATAAATATATAAAATCTTAAAAAAAAAAAAATTGATTCTTGCTAGAGGGTAAAACAGGTGAAGGGGAGACGGACGTACAGGCTTCCAGTTATGGGGATAAATGGTACAGCATAGGGAATATAGTCAATAGTACTGCAATAGTGTTATATGGTGACAGATGGTACCTACACTTGTGATAAGCATAGCATAATGTAAGACTTGTTGAATCATTATGTTGTACACCTGAAACCAAGTAACTTGTCTGTCAACTACATTTCAATTAAAAAAAAAATATTCATACATATGTGCTCAATTGATTTTAAACAAAGATGTCAATGGAAAAAGTTAACCTTTTAAACAAATGCTTCTTGGAACAAGTATATAACCCCAACCTTTACTTCATAATCTAAACAAATACTAACTTGGAATGAATTATAGACTTAAATGTATAAGCTAAAACTATTTAAACTATATAAGAAAAGAGAGAAGAAATTTTTTCACCAAAACATTTCTATAAAAAAGAGATTAAATCATTTAAAAAATTAATGAATTGGAATTCATCAGAATTAAATACTTATACCATTTAAAAGATACTATTAGTAAATAGGGCAAGCCACAGACTGGGAGAAAATACTACCAGTACATAAATCTGACAAAGAACTTGTATCCAGAATATAAGTTTTGTATAGATTTGAATAGATGCTTCACAAAATATACACAGATGGCCAATAAGCGTATTAAACACCATTAGTTATAAGGGAAATGCAAAGTAAAACAGAAAGAAAATATTACTACAAACCCACTAATGAAATGACGGACAATGCCAAGAGTTATGGAGGATTTGGGACAAATGGAACTCTCTTACATTGCTGGAATTTTAAAATAACCCAATCACTTTAAAAACAGTTTAGCAGTTTCTTGAAATGTTAAGCACAAACTAATCATACAACCAAGAAATTTCAATCCCAGGTATTTACCCAAGAGAAATAAATATGAATATGAATATCCAAAATGACTTGTGTGTGAAGATTCATGGTAGCTTTATTCATAATAATCAAAAACTGGAAACAACTTAAATGTCCATCAACACATGAATGGGTAAACAAATTGTGGAATATTAATAAAATGGAATATTGCTAAATAATTAACTTTGTAACTGTTAATAATTAACTGTATCTACTGATAGAGGCAACAACATGAATGAATTTCAAAAACATGCTGAGCTAAAGAAGCTAGACACAAAAGAGTACATATTTTATGGCTCCATTTTTAAAAGATTCCAGAACGACTAGACTATTTTAATGGTTAAGGGCAAAGAATTAAGGCAAATGCCTGGACAGGAGTTTGGAGGAAGAAATGGAATTAACTGCAAACTGACAGGAATTAAAATTTTTGGAAATGTTCTATATTTCGACTGTGGTTTATACAATTCCAAAACTTTATACTTTTATTGTATGTATACTGTACCTCAATATAGGTGATTTTAAAAACTATACAATTTGCAATTCTACATTTAAACAAATTCATAAATAATGTAACCACAAATTAATCTCTCTCAAGCACTGATCAAAAACCAGTTTTATAACTTTAATGCTATCCACAAAACTACCTAATGTGGGTGAGGAAAAAGGGAAAAGGAGAGAGAATAGAACCAAAATTTTAAAAAAATCATTGGTGGCAGAAAAGCATCTGTTTCAAGATTAGTATGATATAGCTAAATCTCCTAATCATAGTACAAGCTTTTCTCATATTTCAAGGCATTTTTCAGCTCTACTTGATAATTTTTTAAAAAACAGAAGTAAGAAACTTTCTGCTGAATGATCCAGAGTTTATTACTAGGTAAGGACTACAAATCTGTAGCTATCATTCAACCAATGATGAAGTGCTTACCATAAGACAGGCCAGTGATAGGTTATTTGTATTAAGAAATGATGAAGCCTATAAAACAGTCTGCCAGTCATCACAAGAAGATCAGAAAATCTGACACAAGCCATTTTCTTTCATAAGATATACTGATATCCAAAAACATGACAGAACTTTAATCAAGTGTAGCAATACATCCTTAGAGCCTAAACAAATCTACTAGGTCAAGAGTCAGCAAATCTGTTCTGTCAAAGGGCCAGAGGAACCATGCAGTTCTCTCAAAACTACTTGACTCTGCTGTTGTAGTATAAAATCAGCCACAAAAAATATGTAAAGGAATAAGTATGACTGTATTCCAATAAAACTTAATTTATGAACACTGAAATTTGAATTTCATAGAATTTTCATGTCAACATTATGTCATGCCACTGTACATCATTTGTTATTATTCTTCTTTTGATTTTTTTCAACCAATTAAAAAGATAAAAATCATTCTTAGCTCATGGGTCACTTAAAATTAAGTGATGAGCCAAATCTGACCCCAATGGACCACAGTTTGCCAATCTCTGTACTAGGCAAAAAGCCAGTATTTTTCTCATTTACAATGTTTCCTTTTATATAAATAAAACCAATGTAAAGTTTGAAACATACAAGTACCAAAAACTTTCAAAATAATTATAAAGAAATAGGAATATTTTTCACATTACATCTATACTAATGATGATATTAATATATTTAAAATTATTTCTAAAGAATAATAGATACAACAGCATTTTCTGCACATACCTGTCTACTGCTCTAAGAAACAGTGAGTGCTAATAAATGTTAATTTGAATTTTGGAACCAACTTTTGATCCCCTATGAGTATAATCTGTCAAATGTAATATATTCTTTACTACCTTTATAAGAACATACTGAGCATAATAATGTGAATAGCCCTGCCAACATTAGTTACCATACTCTATTACATCTCAATGATCTCAGGGTCTATTAAGATATGCCAAACCACTTGAACTCATTATTAAATGGATCCAAACTGCTTTTTAGCTCCAATGTGCAGCTTCATCATTTCTTCCCCTTTGTCTAGCTAGTAGCTATCACTTTTTTAACCATCTATTGCAATCTCTCTTCCTTTTACACTTTGAAGACACACAAACCAGTTAAAATTAAGATTACAGGAACTGTATATAAAATAACTCACTAGGCCTGAAATAATTCAAGAAAATGGCCATTTGCTAGTATTTGAGCTTTAGTCATTAATTTAGTGGCATTTATTTTGTTCTAAAGCCTTTTTATTTTTCATTTAAGCCCTGATTACTGATTGTGTTTCAGTTAAATGAGATTCCCAGGTTAAGTTCTGTACAGATGAAGTGTTAGCATAATATGAAACTCTGCCGTGAAGAGTAGCTAAAGTAACTCAAAGGGGAAAAAATTGAAATGATACATGTGGACACTAGCTCTTACAGCAACATCCTATCTTACCCAAAAAGTTTTAAATGTATGAAAATGTCTGATGGAGGCAATATACAGGGAACTTACAACAGCTGGGGCAATTGATGGTATCTGCCAAGTGTTTATATTATAAAACATCCTTTACCAGATTCAGTTTTATGTATACTGATATCACGGTTATTTCTACGTGGCAGCAAAGTGAAGTACTACTAAACTCATACCAGTGAAAAAATACACAGAGATTGCCTTTTATCTGAAGGAAACCGTAATACGTCACCCCAAAATATGGCTCTCTGACACAAAAACTATTTTGAGCTAAAAGCAATTAAGCAGCAAATGCAGGAAAAGCACTCTCTACTCTCCCCCTTTTACTACTTAAAAGCAGGATATAGCCCAGAGATAGCATGAGAGAAATCTGCAGACAACCCTCACTCCATTAGTCTCTTCCAGTGTATTTACATTCCCATAGTTTGCTGTTCTTGGAAATCTAAAAACTGCTTTTCATTATCCTTTCATTTCTCTACATATTTATTGTTCTTTGTTAAAGATCTGACATAAGTCAGAGTTCTAAGACAGTTCTTTGAGTTACACTTTTCCTAGGTTTCTCCAGTGTATATAAGAAACATATATATTACTAACTTCTGTTTTTTTCTTGTTAATCTCTCTGTGTGGGGTCCCAATCAAAAACTTAGAAGGGTAGAAGGAAAAGGGTTTTTCCTCCCCTACATAATCTTAACAAAGTCAATAGTGTAAGAAACACATTAAATCAAAGGACATATTTTCTAAATTTTAAAAGGTTCAAACCATCCCTTTCAATCCCCCCAAATTTGTGCCCTACCAACTGGCAGCCCAATGGCTTACTTCTATGGCAAAGTGAGATGGTTCTCCAGCAGAGTAAGAACAGGCTTCCTTTTAGGAACTCAGCTTTACAGGTTAATTATCAGCATGAAATATCAATACTTTATATATTAAAGAGCTCAATCTCAATTTTCACTACATAATTCTTTCACAAAAAATGACTAAAACAACTTTGAGAGAAACCAAGATACTTTATTTGTCCTAAGTTCTTTAAGCTAGAGTTTCCCTATCACCATGAAGTGGACAAAGCAAATAAGCTAAATACAGGGTTAATCCCTCTGTCCTGAGAATAGTTGGTTATGAGCTGGTTTTCCAACCCAACCTCACCCAACTGTCCCAAGAACAGAAGGAATAAATATCTTGGTACATATGCAACCTGTTCATAGCATACTGTAAAAGCTTATTTATTAGAAAACTCTATAAAATAAATGGTTTTTTTACCTATTTTAATTCATAAACTATAAAATATAAATAATTATGGTCTTTTATTAAAGAATTAAAATTATAAATATTTCCTATTAGAAGTAAATTTCTTCTTTTTTAAAGCTCTTAACCTAAGACAGTATTCTCAAAGTGTGGTCTCAGACAAGCAACAGCATTAGTACCTGGCAATGTGTTAGAAATGCTAATTCTTGGCCCTAGCACAGACTAGTGAATAAGAAACTCCTGGAGTACGGCCCAGAAATCTGTTTTAGTAAGCCCTCCAACTGTAAGTAAATGTCACTAAGTAAATGTACCTATAATGTACCACACAAAATGCTAGAATAATTCAAGTAAGTTCTCATTTCAACTCATTTAAATAGGATTCAATTGAAACTATTTCTAATTAGGTTAGATAGCTGCAAGAAATAAAATTTTTTTTTTAAACTACATGAGACTTTGGGGAGCCTGGTTGCCTCAGTCGGTTAAGTGTCTGCGTTCAGCTCAGGTCATGATCCTGGAGTCCCAGGATGGAGTCCCACGTCGGGCTTCCTGCTCGGCGGGGAGTCTGCTTCTCCCTCTGACCCTCCCCCTTCTCATGCTTTTTCTCTCACACTTTCTCTCTCAAATAAATGAATAAAATCTTAAAAAAAAAAAAAACTACATGAGACTTAACTCATTCAAATTGACCTTCTTTACAAATGGTGCTAGGAAAATTGGACACCTACATGGAAAAGAATGAAACTGAACCACTTTCTCACACCACAAACAAAAATAAACTCCAAATAGATTAAAGATCTACATGTGAGACCTGAAATCATAAAACTCCTAGAAGAAAAACACAGGTAGTAATCTCTTTGACAATGACCTTAGCAACATCTTTCTAGATAGAGCTCCTCAGGCAAGGGAAACAAAAGCAAAAATAAACTATTAGGACTACACCAAAATAAAAAACTTTTGCCCAGAGAAGGAAAGCATCAACAAAACAAAAAGGCAACCTACTGAATGGGAGGAGATAGTTGCAAATGATATTTTCAGTAAGAGCTTAATATCCAAAATGTATGAACTATACAACTTAGCATGAAAAAAACCCAAATGATCCAATTAAAAATAGGCAGAGGACATAGACATTTTTTTCAAAGATATACAGATGGCCAAAAGACACATGAAAAATGCTCAACATCACTAATCATCAGGGAAATGCAAATCAAAACTATGATACTATTCTACACCTGTCAGATTAGCTAGAATCAAAAACACAAGAAATAAGAAATGTTGGTGAAGATATGGAGAAAAGGAACCCTCATGCATCACTGGTACAAATACAAACTGGTGCAGCCACTGCCGAAAACTTTATGGCAATTCCTCAAAAAAGGTAGAAAAAGAAATATCATACAATCCAGTAATTCCACTACTGGTATGTACCCAAAGAAAATGAAAACACTAATTTGAAAAGATATATATATACTTATGTTTACTGCAGCTTTATTTACAATAGCCAAGATATGGGAGCAACCCAAGTGTCTATCCACAGATGAATGGATAAAGATATGATATATTAATTTTTTTTAAAGATTTTATTTATTTGACAGAAAGAAAGAGAAAGAGAGAGCACGAGCAGAGGGGAAGGTGGAGGGAGAAGCAGCCTTCCCGCTGAGCAGGAAGCCCGACTCAGGGCTCAACCCAGGACCCTGGGATTATGACCTGAGCCTAAGGCAGAGGCTTAACTGACTGAGCCACCCAGGCGCCCCAGATGTGGTATATTACATGGAATATTAACCATAAGAAAAGAATGAGATCTTGCCATTTGCAACAACATGGATGGACCTAGAGTGTATTATGCTAAGTGAAATACGACAGAGAAAGACAGTGATGCCTGGGTAGCAAAGTCAGTTAAGTGTCTGACTCTTGATTTCTGTGCAGGTCTCAATCTCAGGGTCCTGAGTTCAAGCCCCATGATGGGTTCCACACTGGGCATGGAACCTATTTAAAAAAAAAAAAAAGAGAGAGAGAGAGAGAGAGAAACACAAATACCATGTGATTTCACTTATATGTAGAAGCTAAAAAATAAAACAGAAACAAAAAAGCAGAGACACAAACACAGAGAACAAACTGATGGGATGGGGAATGGGTGTGGGAGGTACTGGATTCCAGTTATGAAATGAATATGTCACAGAGATGAAAGGTACAGCACATGGAATACAGTCAATGGTACAATACTAGCATTCTATGGTGACAGATGATAGCTACACTTGTGGTAAGCAAAGCATAATACACAGAATTGTCAAATCACTATGTCGGATACCTAAAATTATATAACATTGTGTCAACTAAACTTAAAAAAAAACCCTCAAAATTGGTCTTCTTTCACCTATTGCAAATTAGTAGTTTTATTGTAAAAATTTACAAAGGACTTCTCCTATATAGGAAATCTGTATAATTTGTTATGTGTAAATAATTATATTTCCTTATTTCCTCTCCATATATTTTATCCATAAAAGGTGAAAACTGAGCATTATTTTCTCCTTTAATGTAACCAAGTACAAGGATAACCCAGCCTTTAACAACAATTACTACTTCCACTACAGACTTCTGCAAGAAATTGAAAGGCATAGTTTTGAACACAGGGAAGAATTAGAAAAAAATATATATGTCACTTTCTATCTTAAGAATCAACTAGCAAGAGAATTATCTATAGAAATGCAGAAGAAAAACCTCAAAAACACCATTTCAAATACCCCTAAGAACCTCAAAGTCATTGCTTAAAGTGAACTCCCCCTTTTAGTCAACTCCTTCAGCATTTCATGTGATCCCCACAAGCATTTATTACTTATTTTCTACCTTGCATTTTAACTTATTCTCCAGCTAAGTCAACAAACATGTGTGCCCATTAGATATCAGGTAAACTACCCAATGCTGAAAGTACAAATATGGAAAAATATTCTGGGCCAAAGATGCAGTATCTCTCTGACCACAGTCTCCACAAAACTCCCCCTCACTTGCCCACTATTCCTACAACCCTTCATTCTTCACCTCCATACAGCTGATTCACCAATTTTTGCCTCTTTCTAAGGCCTCCCCTAACTTTATCTACTTCATTATTCAGTTTAAATTTCATGGTCCATGATTCTCATCATCTAGTATCTCTTTCTTCTGCACTCACACATAGACACCAACCACCCTTTCTAGCCATCACTCAGCAATGACACATGGTGAAAGCAAATATTCTTGGAGAAAAGGTCCTTTATCTCCCTATACTTAACACTACAAACATGCCTGCCTTTGCAACAATTCTCTTCTTCCCTCTTATTACCCCTTCTAATCAATGCAAAAAGTCTCACTTTGCTTTGGATCCAATCCTGCCCAACATCTAACCCTGCAGACTATGTTCCATTTCCTGGGTTGTAGGAAAATATACTTTCTTGGTTTTCATTTTTATCTAAACACCACCTCAGTCAGCTTTACTGGTTCCTCTTCATCTACCTGGATCATTAAATGTTGGCGCTCTATCAATCTACAACCACGGTGCCCATTATCAATGGTACAAATTTCTTTTCTGTGCACCTAGCAAGCTTATGCAAAATATCTACTTAGTTATCTCTCATGAACCTCATCGTCCTCAAACCTGCTCTTCCTCCAGTATCTCTATCCCTGAAAATACCACCACATTTTTCTTATCATAACAGATAAAGGACTAGGGTCCAAAACCTATACAGAACTTATCAAACTCAAAACCCAAAGAACAAATAATCCAATCAAAAAATGGGCAGAAGACATGAACATCATTTCATCAAAGAAAACACACAAATGGTTAACAGACAAATGAAAAACTGCTCCACATCATTCGGCATCAGGGAAATACAAATCAAAACTACAATGAGACACCACCTCACACTGGTCATAAGGGTTAAAATTAACAAGTCAGGAAACAAAACATATTAACGAGGATGCAGAGAAAGGGGAACCCTCTCACACTGTTGGTGGGAATGCAAGCTGGTGCAGCCACCTAGAAAACAGTATGAAGGTTCCTCAAAAAGTTGAAAATAGAGCTACCCTCCAACCCAGCAACTGCATTACTAGGTATAAAGACACAAATGTAGTGAGCCCAAGGGCCACCTGCACCCCAATGTTTATAGCAGTAATGTCCACAACAGCCAAACTGTGGAAAGAGCCCAGATGTCCATCAAAAGATGAATGGATAAAGGAGATGCAGTATATATATACAATGGAATATTACTCATCCATCAAAAAAAAAATGAAATCTTGCCATTTGCAACAAAGTGGATGGAACTAGAAGGTATTATGCTAAGCAAAATATGTCAATCAGAGACATAATTATCATATGATTTCACTCATGTGAAATTTAAGAAACAAAACAGAGGAGCATAGGGGAAGGGAGGGAAAAATACAACAAGATGAAATCAGACATCAAAAACTAATGATGTAATGTATGGTGATTAACATAACAATAAAAAATTTTAAAAAAATGAAATCAGAGAGGGAAACAAACCATAAGAGACTCTTCATCATAGGAAACAAACTGAGGGTTGCGGAGGGCGGGGGGTAACTGGGTGATGGACATTAAGGAGGGCAAAGGATGTAATGAGCACTGGCTATTATGTAAGACTGAGGAATCAGTGAACTCTACCTCTGACACTAATGATACACTATATAGTTAATTAATTGACTTTAAGTTAAAAAAACAAAACAAAAAACACCACATTTTTCTGCCCAGTTACTCAAACGAAAAACCTGGAAATTATCTTCCTCTCCTTCAAGGACTATTATCCATCAATCATCAGGTTTTGTCTACCCTCGTCCCTAAATATGTCCTAAATACTTCTTTGTCCGAGCTCTACTGACTTCCTCCTAGTACAGACCACAGGCCATCATAGTGTGTTGCCAGGACAATTCAAAACCACTTATATATCTGATGCCCCTGCTTCTACTATTCCTTATCTCAAATCCACTGTCCACACTGTAGCCAGTAGATATCTTCACAGCACTTACAATGCTTTTTTCTATATATTGGCTTATACATTTTGTCTCTAATCTGTACATTACTTTTAGTGGTACAATCAGCACTTACAGTATAAAAAGATACAATTTTTAAAAATCAAAACAAAAATAAGGGGCACCTGGGTGGCTCAGCCAGTTAAGTGTCTGCCATCAGCTCAGGTCATGATCTCAGGTTCCTTGGGATCAAGCCCCACATCTGCTTCTCCCTCTCACTCTCCCTCTGTGTTCTTTCTCTCTCTCAAGTAAATAAATTTTTAAAATTAAATAAATATTCTAGACAAATAGAGGGAAATATATAACTGACCTCAGGATCGCAGGAAAGGACTGTCTATATTAAAAAAAAAAAAAAGTACAGCTGAATTTTAAAGTCCTAAGAACATATGGCAACTGTCTCCTGATAAAGCCTATTCTACTTCTGTACATTGCTGACGACTAAGATCTTCCTTATGTTAGCACTAAAATGTAACTTCCAGCCATTAGTCCTACTTTATCTCTTAGATACCAAACAGAATCATTCTAATTCTTTTTCTACTTTGATTATTTGAAGAGAGTCATTAGGTTAACAAAAAATAAGAATTTTATCATGAAAGGCAATATTTTAATTCTAAACATTTATTGTAGGCATCTACTTTATGTTATCATTAGTGACAAACTTTTACTAGTCTGCTAAAATCTTAAATGCTAACCCAATTAACACTTTTGAGTTAAGAAGTGTAAAATGATTTGAGTTTATGCTTTCACTCTGTACTACTGACAAGCCTCAGCCTAAGGAAGGGCAAAAGTAAACATAAAAAGGAGGAAATGACAACAGAAAAATTTTAGGGTATAGGATATGAGGGAAGGAAAGAATGTAGCAGCTTCTAATATGGAAGCTTGGACTATTTGTATCTCTCTTTTAACCTGTATTTTCAATTGTTATAGAAGTAGGAAACTCATCAACACTTGCTGACAATCCTAGACTTCTCTATTTTAAGCTAACACTACTTTATTTTTCTGTCATCTGTCATTGGTGAATGACAAACTTCCTTTATAGCCCAGGGATACTTTCTTCAAAGGAACACTTATCAGCAAGCAAATATATAAAATCAGGTTGAGTTGGACAACTACTAGAGCCTTCCAGAGCTGGCAAATGAGTTTTCCATTCATTAAACAAATAAAGCACCTATTAAGCACCTATCATTTGCCAGAAATGGGGAGTCAGAAGTAAGTAAGATATATAAGACCTCCTTCCTGAGAAACCTTCAACTTTAGAACACAGTATTTAAAATTACCACTTTAAAACATTAGGCTTGGAGGGAGGAGCAAGATGGCGGAGGAGCAGGAGACCTAAATTTTGTCTGATCCCAGGAATTCAGCTAGAAACACATCAAACCATTCTGAACACCTATGAACTGAAGAGGAGATGAAAGAAAAGAACAGCAGCAACTCTCTGAACAGAAAAACGACGACTTTCTGGAAGGTCTCTTCTTATTTATCCACTGTATATTTTCTGGGGTCGTTGTTACCCTGTTAGCATTTTGTTCTCTCATTCATCTGTTCTACTCTGGACAAAATGACTAGATGGAAAAACTCACCTCAAAAAAAAGAACAAGAGGCAGTACCGATTACCAGGGACCTAATCAATATGGACATTAGTAAGATCTCGGAACTAGAGGTCAGAATGACGATTTTAAAGATACTAGCTGGGCTTGAAAAAAGCATGGAAGATACTAGAGAAACCCTTTCTGGAGAAATAAAAGAACTAGAATCTAAAGAAGTCGAAATCAAAAAGGCTATTAATGAGGTGCAATCAGAAATGGAGGCTCTAACTGCTAGGATAAATGAGGCAGAAGAGAGAGTTAGTGATATAGAAGACCAAATGATGGAAAATAAAGAAGCTGAGAAAAACAGAGATAAACAACTACTGGAACACGAGGGCAGAATTCAAGAGATAAGTGATACCATAAGATGAAACAACATAGAAGAAGAAGAAGAAGAAAGAGAGAGGGGGGCAGAAGGTATACTGGAGCAAATTACAGCAGAGAACTTCCCTAATGTGGGGAAGGAAACAGGCATCAAAATCCAGGAGGCACAGAGAACCCCCCCTCAAAATCAATAAAAATAGGTCAATACCCCGACATCCAATAGTAAAACTTCCAAGTTTCAGAGACAAAGAGAAAATCTTGAAAGCAGCTCGGGACAAGAGGTCTGTAACCTACAATGGTAGAAACATTAGACTGGCAACAGATCTACCCACAGAGACCTGGCAGGCCAGAAAGGACTGACATGATATTTAGAGCACTAAACAAGAAAAATATGCAGCCAAGAATAATATATCCAGCTAGGCTGTCATTGAAAATTGAAGAAGAGATAAAAAGCTTCCAGGATAAACAAAACTGAAGGAATCTGCAAACAAAAGAAATATTTTAAGGGGTCCTCTAAGCAAGGGGAGAGCCTAAAAGTAACACAGACCAGAAAGGAACAAAGATACCATACAGTAACAGTCACCTTACAGGCAATACAATGGCACTAAATTCCTATCTTTCAATAGTTACCCTGAATGTAAATGGGCTCAATGCCCCAATCAAAAGACACAGGCTATCATTTTGGATTAAAAAAAACCAAGACCCATCGATATGCTGTCTGCAAGAGACTCATTTTAGATCCAAAGACAACCCCACATTGAAAGCCAGGGAGTGGAAAACATGCTAATGGACACCAAAAGAAAGCTGGGGTGGCAATCCTTATATCAGAAAAATTAGATTTTAAAACAAAGACTGTAATAAGAGATGAGGAAGGACACTATATCATCTTTAAAGGGTCTATCCAAAAAGAAGATCTAACAATTGTAAATATCTATGCCCCTAACGCGGGAGCAGCCAATTATATAAGACAATTAATAACAAAAGCGAAGAAACACATTGACAATAATACAATAATAGTGGGGGACTTTAACACCCCCCTCACTGAAATGGACAGATCATCTAAGCAAAAGATCAACAAGGAAATAAAGACTTTAAATGACACACTGGACCAAATGGACTTCACAGATATAGTCAGAACATTCCATCCCAAAGCAACAGAATACACATTCTTCTCTAGTGCCCATGGAACATTCTCCAGAATAGATCACATCCTAGGTCACAAATCAGGTCTCAACTGGTACCAAAAGATTGGGATCATTCCCTGCATATTTTCAGACCACAATGCTTTGAAACTAGAACTCAATCACAAGAGGAAAGTCGGAAAGAACTCAAATACATGGAGGCTAAAGAGCATCCTACTAAAGAATGAATGGGTCAACCAGGAAATTAAAGAGGAATTAAAAAAAATCATGGAAACAAATGAAAATGAAAACACAACTGTTCAAAATCTTTGGGATGCAGCAAAGGCGGTCCTAAGAGGAAAGGATATAGCAATACAAGCCTTTCTCAAGAAACAAGAAAGGTCTCAAATACACAACCTAACCCGACACCTAAAGGAGCTAGAGAAAAAACAGCAAAGAAAGCCTAAACCCAGCAGGAGAAGAGACATAATTAAAGATCAGAGCAGAAATCAGTGAACTGGAAACCAAAAGAAGAGTAGAACAGATCAACGAAACTAGGAGCTGGTTCTTTGAAAGAATTAGTAAGACTGATAAAACCCTGGCCAGACTTCTCAAAAAGAAAAGAGAAATGACCCAAATAAATAAAATCATAAATGAAAGAGGAGAGATCACAACCAACACCAAAGAAATATAAACAATTATAAGAACAAATTATGAGCAATTGTATGCCAGCAAATTACATAATCTGGAAAAAATGGATGCATTCCTAGAGATGTATAAACTACCAAAACTGAACCATGAAGAAATAGAAAACCTGAACAGACCCATAACCACTAAGGAAATTGAAGCAGTAATCAAAAATCTCCCAACAAACAAGAGCTCAGAGTCACAAGGATTCTCAGGGGAATTCTACCAAACATTTAAAGAAGAATTAATACCTATTCCTCTGAAACTGTTCCAAAAAATAGAAATGGAAGGAAAACTTACAAACTCATTTTATGAGACCAGCATTACCTTGATCCCAAAACCAGACAAAGACCCTAACAAAAAAGAGAATTACCGACCAATATCCCTGATGAACATGGATGCAAAAATTCTCACCAAAATACTAGTCAGTAGGATCCAACAGTATATTAAAAGGACCTTTCACCACAACCAAGCGGGATTTATTCCTGGGCTGCAAGGTTGATTCAACATCCGCAAATCAATGTGATACAATACATTAATAAAAGAAAGAACAAGAACCATATGATCCCCTCAATAGATGCAGAAAAAGCACTTGACAAAGTACAGCACCCTTCTGATTAAAACTTCAGAATGTAGGGATAGAGGATATATACCTCAATACCATAAAAGCCATCGATGAAAAACCCACGGCGAATATCATTCTCAATGGGGAAAAACTGAGAGCTTTCCCCCTAAGGTCAGGAACATGGCAGGGATGTCCACTATTCACCACTGCTATTCAACATAGTACTAGAAGTCCTAGCCACAGCAATCAGACAACAAAAAGAAATAAAAGGCATTCAATTTAGCAAAGAAGAAGTCAATCTCTAACTCTTTGCAGATGATACGATAGTTTATGTGGAAAACCCAAAAGACTCCACCCCAAAAGTGCTAGAACTCATACAGGAATTCAGTAAAGTGGCAGGATATAAAATCAATGCACAGAAATCAGTTCCACTTCTATACATCACAACAAGACTGAAGAAGGAGAAATTAAGGAGTCGATCCCATTTACAACTGCACCCAAAACCATACAATACCTAGGAATAAATCTAACCAAAGAGGCAAAGAATCTGTACTCAGAAAACTATACAATACTCATGAAAGAAATTGAGGAAGACACGAGGAAATGGAAAAACATTCCATGCTCATGGATTGGAAGAACAAATATTGTGAAGATGTTAATGCTACCTAGAGCAATCTACACATTTAATGCAATACCTATCAAAATACCATCAACTTTTTTCAAAGAAATGGAACAAATAATCCTAAAATTTGTATGGAACCAGAATAGACCCTGAATAGCCAGAGGAATCTTGAAAAAGAAAAGCAAAGCTGGTGGCATCACAAATTCTGGACTTCAAGCTCTATTACAAAGCTGTGATCATCAAGACAGTATGGCATTGGCAGAAAAACAGACACACAGATCAGTGGAACAGAATAGAGAGCCCAGAAATGGACCCTCAACTCTATGGTCAACTCATCTTTGACAAAGCGGGAAAGAATGTCCAATGGGAAAAAGACAGTCTCTTCAACAAATGGTGTTGGGAAAACTGGACAGCCACATGCAGAAGAATGAAACTGGACCACTTCCTTACAGCATACACAAAAATAAACTCAAAATGGATGAAAGATCTAAATGTGGGACAGCAGTCCATCAAAATCCTAGAGGAGAACACAGGCAGCAACCTCTTCGACCTCCGCCGCTGCAACTCCTTCCTAGAAACATCACCAGAGGCAAGGGAAGCAAGGGCAAAAATGAACTATTGGGATTTCATCAAGATAAAAAGCTTTTGCACAGCCAAGGAAACAGGCAACAAAACCAAAAGACAACTGACAGAATGGGAGAAGATATTTGCAAATGACATATCAGATAAAGGGCTAGCATCCAAAATCTATAAAGAACTTCTTACACTCAACACCCAAAGAACAAATGATCCAATCAAGAAATGGGCAGAAGACATGAACAGACATTTTTCCAAAGAAGACATCCAAATGGCCAAAAGACACATGAAAAAAGTGCTCAACATCACTCGGAATCAGGGAAATCCAAATCAAAACCTCAATGAGATACCACCTCACACCAGGCAGAATGGCTAAAATTAACAAGTCAGGAAATGACAGATGTTGGCGAGGATGCGGAGAAAGGCGAACCCTCCTACACTGTTGGTGGGAATGCAAGCTGGTCCAGCACTCTGGAAAACAGTATGGAGGTTCCTCAAAAAGTTGAAAATAGAGCTACCGTACAACCCAGCAATTGCACTCCTGGGTATTTACCCCAAAGATACAAATGTAGGGATCCAAAGGGGTACATGCACTATGATGTTTATAGCAGCAATGTCCACAATAGCCAAAGTATGGAAAGAGCCAAGATGTCCATCAATAGATGAATGGATAAAGAAGATGTGGTATCGGGCACCTGGGTGGCTCAATCGTTAAGTGTCTGCCTTTGGCTCAGGTCATGATCCCAAGGGCCTGGGATCGAGTCCCGCATCAGGCTCCCTGCTCAGCGGGGAGCCTGCTTCTCCTCTGCTTGTCTCTCTCTGTCTCTTCTGAATAAATAAATAAAATCTTTAAAAAAAATTAAAAAAAAGAAAATGTGGTATATATCTACAATGGAATATTATGCAGCCTTCACAAAAAACCACAAAATCTTGCCATTTGCAACAACATGGATAGAACTAGAGGGTATCATGCTAAGCGAAATAAGTCAATCAGAGAAAGATATATATCATATGACCTCACTGATATGAGGAATTCTTAATCTCAGGAAACAAACTGAGGGTTGCTGGAGTGGTGGGGGTGGGAGGGACAGGGTGGCTGGGGGATAGACACTGGGGAGGGTATGTGCTATGGTGAGCGCTGTGAATTGTGTAAGACTGATAAGTCACAGACCTCTACTTCTGAAACAAGTAAGACATATGTTAAAAAAAAAAAAAGATAGTAGGAAGGGAAAAATGAAGGGGGGGAGATGAACCATGAGAGACTATGGACTCTGAGAAACAAACTAAGGGTTCTAGAGGGGAGGGGGTTGGGGGACGGGTTAGCCTGGTGATGGGTATTAAAGAGGGCACATTCTGCATGGAGCACTGGGTGTTATACAGAAACAATGAATCATGGAACACTACATCAAAAACTAATGATGTAATGTAAGGTGATTAACATGACATAATAAAATAAAACTAAAAAAAATAATAAAAATAAAAATAAATAAAACATTAAGCCTGAGCAAAATTCTGGAAGGAAATTATTTTCTCTGCACTCCCAAATCCTGACATTTCTCATTGATCCCAGATAGCCCAATAACTTGTAGAATGATAACAAAAATATCTTCTGAAAAAAAGAAAAAGTTCATTAGCAGTTCAAAAGAGTCAGAGGGGCGCCTGGGTGGCTCAGTGCCTAAAGTGTATGACTTGATTTTAGCTCAGGGCTTGAAATCAGGGTCTTTGAGTTAGAGCTCTAAGATGGGCTCCACGCTGGGGCCCAGTATGGAGCCTATTTAAAAGAAAACAAAACAAACAAACAAAACAAAACAAAACAAAACAACTTGTTTAAAAAATAAAGAAAAAAAAAGAAAAAGTCATAATTTTTCCTTTGAAAACAAATCATTTGATTACCTGGAGATGTTTTTAAATACAAATTAAAAAGTCACAGCACTCTACAATACAGAATCAGTACTGGCTGTCATTAAGAACTGAAATTTAGGAAAAACAATTCTTATAACTGGTTATTACAAGAATAAATGTTGAACATGAATAGTTTCAAGCTATGGCAAGAGTGGCATTTTAATAGAATATGTACATCAAATTAAAAACATGCTCATTATTAAGGGCAAATCAGACAAGAAAGTAATAGGGATACCAAGTATCATACACTCAAAAGAGGGGTGCCTGGGTGGCTCAGTTGGTTGAGTGTCCGACTCTTGATTTCAGCTCTGGTCATGATCTCAGGGTTATGGGATCAAGTCTCATTCAGGCTCTGTACTCAGCGGGTAGCCGGCTAGAGATTCTCTGCCACTCCCTCTGCTCCTCCCCCCCCCCTTAAAATAAATAAATAACATCTTAAAAAAAAAAAAAAGAAAGAAAGAAACTCAAAAGAATTTATTCCTTTTATTCTTTTGGGTGTCTCAAAAGTACAGTGTTTCAACAGGTCCTGAAGGGAATAACGGAAGAGTGGAACTCAGAAGCCACAATGTCTCAGGTCAAACCTTAATTCTATCATTCACTAGCATTGTGTTGAACTAGGACAAGTTAGAGAATTTCTCTCTACCACAATTCCTCATCTGTACAATGGAGTTGACCATAATGCCTTATTCCACAGGCATTATCTTTGATATAAAGATTAAATGAGTTAGTGAATACTTACAGTATCACGTAAGGTACTTACAAAGGTATCTTTAAAAATAATCAAATTATCAAACACTACATTACCAATGTAGCGACTGATCTAGCAGCAGCAATGCCACAAACCATAACCATTTTCTTCTTATAAATTTACTAATGCCTGGTGCAATTCTACTTAAAAATTTGAGAAACCCTGAGCAAAAATGTTAATATAACCTCTAAACTACAGATGGAACGTAGAACAATTTTAACCATTAACAATCTACGTATGTAAAATTCAAACCAAGAATTGAAGAAACAGCCACTGCTAAGTATTCAGTAAGTTCAAACAATGCAATTTCAAAAAATACTTCTCTGATGGCCAACAGGTATTTAAGAAAATATGCAAAATGTGACATGTTATGTGTAAGATGAGTTTCTATCTTTTCCATTACTTGCTGTTGTCAACCTAGGACCATCCAGTATTCATGAGCATGAACTTCTCTACTAGCCACTAATTTCCATAAGCTATTTATTTCCATACCTAGTCCACTAATAGTTGAGATACTGTCAAAGTAAACAAATGCTGCCACCTTGTGGAATTATAAGTATGGTATTAAATAACCCAACATGATCCATAAGCTAAAGGAAAACTTTTTTTTTTCCTGAAGATTTTATTTATTTATTTGACAGAGAGAGACACAGCAAGAGAGGGAATACAAGCAGGGGGAGTGGGAGAGGGAGAAGCAGGCTTCCCGCTGAGCAGGGAGCCCAATGCGGGGCTCAATCCCAGCATCACAGGATCATGACCTGAGCCAAAGGCAGACACTTGGCGACCGAGCCACCGAGGCACCCCGCAAAAGGAAAACTTTAAAACCAAGTTTCTTTTGCTCTCAGTGAGATTCTCAATGCAGTGAATGACCAATACTAGATATATTTCATGCAATTTTACAGTAAGAAGAATTTCTCCTACAATGTAATGAAATAATGCAACATTATTAAATAATGCAAATTCAACATTATTTGTCATTTCTAATATGTCTTTATCTCTTTCCAAAAGAAGTTCTTCATCAAAATTTCCTATTTTGAGAGGAATTAAAAGCCTTTAAAGTGAATTTATTATCAATGATGTGTGTGAATATGAGAAAGTAGAAAAAGCAAAAAAATCACCAGGGCTGTGAAACTTGCAGTCTCTCTGAATATTATTTTCGTTGTTGCTACCTACTAGTCTTCATCTATCCTGTCTTATATTATAAACCTTCAAAATTAAATTTTTTTTTTCAGAAAGGTTAGTTCAATGTCAATAAAAGAACGGATGTTAAGATGTAAGATGAGGGGCGCCTGGGTGGCTCAGTCATTAAGTGCCTGCCTTCGGCTCAGGTCATGATCCCAGGGTCCTGGGATCGAGCCCCGCATTGGGCTCCCTGCTCAGCGGGAAGCCTGCTTCTCCCTCTCCCACTCCCCCTGCTTGTGTTCCTGCTCTCACTCTCTCTCTCTCTCTCTGTCAAATAAATAATAAAATCTTAAAAAAAAAAGATGCAAGATGAAACAACTAAAGGTACCTTTTAAATTTTTAATTAAAATATTTTAATAAAACCAATCTCACTCCAAAATTAAAAAAAAAAAAGATTTATTCCAGAGAAAGAGCAAGCAAGAGAGTGGGGGTGGGTGGGGGGAACCGATAGCCTCAAGCAGACTCGAAGGGGTGCGGGAGTCTGACGCCTAACCAACTGCACTACCCGGTTGCCCCTAATCTTTCATTAAGTGGTATTCCCAAACTGAAATCTCATTTAAGTCTTCAGTAAACTTCTGCCTCAGAATACACAGTCCTCTTACATAAATGTCACTTTATGATCAAGACTTAATATTCCTGAAAACAATATTACACTATGTGTTAACTAACTAGAATTCAAAGAAAACTTTGGGGGGGGGGGACTTAATAGCATTAAGAAAAAAAACCTGCCCAGGATATTAAAATCAAACTAAAATGGCTTTCAAAAATGATGAAAAAAAATGGCTCTTACTCCTTTTTGAATCCTAGAGATGTATAACCAATTCTACATTTCCTAACTAGAAATGCTGCTTTTGTAATATAAAGATGGAAATTTTTACTTTGTTTTTGGATTTTTATTCATTTTTTAATGGAAAAGAAAATACAATGCAGAATTAATTTACAATGATAAGGGACATTAATCTATATTACAAGAGAACTATAATCTACATTATATTTTAGTTGAGTAGAATCACATAATTATAGGTAAATATATACATCAGGTCATTATTATAAACCTCCATTGTTATTTGTGCTGTTTCATATTCAAGCTACATTTCTCAAGCTTTTAAAAACATATATTATGCATTCCTACACTAGTTACGAATTTAAGGGGCGCCTGGGTGGCTCAGTCAGTTAAGCGTCCAACTCTTGGTTTCAGTTCAGGTCATGATCTCAGGGTTGTGGGATCAAGCCCCATGGCAGGCTCCTCACCGGGTGTGGAGGCTGCTTGGGATTCTCTCTCTCCCTCTGCCCCTCACCACCCTCAACTTCTGCACAAGCACACTGGTGCTCTCTCTCAAAAAAAAAAAAACAAAAAAAAAAAAATTTAAGTAATAGTGTTACACTGTTACTCCAAGCTAAAGTGTTTCAAAAACTTTCTTACATTACTTCTATAAAGGCACTGAAATAATACTAAGAGCTTTCCTAAATCCAACCATCATATCTGGCCTGTTCATGATTGTACTCTTAGCCTAGCCCACATTAAGGAGTCAATTAATTTTTGTTATATAAATTTAATCACTCATTTAATTAATTAGTTAAATAAGCCCCACAATGTACTGGATTTTCAAATTTTAATCACTCCAGTGCTTGATAAAGAAAACTCACATTACCAACACATAGGAAAAAAATGAATGCATGAATTCTTGTCTTACTCAGACTGTGCTAAACCAGCTGGAATACAATAAAAGGTTTACTGCAAGTCTCTTTAGCTATCAGCTTAAATTCCAAGATCAATATTCTTATATGTTAATAAAAATCTTCATCATGCAAATGGAAAACCATACATAGTAATGTATTGGACAAGTTAAAAATTGCCAAATTCCTGATCTGCATGAAAACATCTTTTTACAGTTTCTTAATTATATCTAGGAGATTTTGAACATAAACAAGCAATGTGATAATACCAAGGGATTACTAGTAATTGTGTTACATATGATACAGCCCTGTGGTTTTACAATGTTCGTATTTACATTCTTAAGGATATAAGGATGAAATGACATAGCATCTGAAATTTGCCTCAAAATATTAAGCAGGGGCACCTGAGTGGCTCAGTCAGTTAAGCATCTGCTTTCAGCTCAGATCATGATCCCAGGGTCCTGGGATTAAGCCCCACTGAGGGCTCCCCACTCAGCGGGGAGTCTGCTTATCCCTCTCCTCCCCACTCATGTTCTATCACTGTCTCTCTCTCTCTTTCAAATACATAAATAAAATCTTAAAAAAGAAATACGTAAGCAAAGAAAGAATGAAAAGTATAAAAGAAAGGGCGCCTGGGGGTGGCTAGTCGTTAAGCATCTGCCTTTGGCTCAGATCATGGTCCCAGGGTCCTGGGATGGAGCCCTGCATCAGGCTCCCTGCTCCATGGGAGGCCTGCTTCTCCCTCTTCCACTCCCCCTGCTTGTGTTCCCTCTCTTGCTGTCTCTCTCTCTCTTTCTCTGTCAAATAAATAAATATTTTAAAAAAACCAAAAAGTATAAAAGAAGAAAGGATAGCAAAATTGGATCATGCTGAATCTGGAAGATGGCTATATGAGGGATTATTATTGCATTCTCTCTATTTTTATATGTATTAGAAATTTTTATTAAAAATTTTTAAAGGATAGTGGGGCGCCTGGGTGGCTCAGTTGGTTAAACGACTGCCTTCGGCTCAGGTCATGATCCTGGAGTCCCAGGATCGAGTCCCGCATGGCTCCCTGCTGTCAGCAGTGAGTCTGCTTCTCCCTCTGACCCTCCCCCCTCTCATGCTCTCTCTCAAATAAATAAAAAATAAATAAAAATTTAAAAAAATAAAAATTTTTAAAGGATAGTCATCAAGATAATGAAGATAAAAATAACAAAAAGATAACTAGAAAATCCCAATATCTGAAAACTATTAAGATATGTCTCAATAATCCATGAGTCAAAAAAAAAATCAAATTTGAAACTTAAGTTTCTTGAACTGAATGAAAATGAAAATCCTATCTTCAATGCAGTAACAATGAATAGTCGTAAAATTATGAAAACATCTCCACTTACAGTAGCATCAAAAAAAATTTAGGAATTAATCAAAAGTGAAAGATGTGTGCAATGAAAACTACAAAAAATTGCTGAAAAAAATTAAAGAAGACAGAAATAAATGGAGATACATCTCATGTCCATGGATCAGAAGACTGAATATTGTTAAGATGCCAATATTACCCAAAGCAATCTGGAGATTCAATGCAATCCCTGTCAAAATCCCAATGACATTTTCTGCAGAAATAGAACAAACAATCTTGAAAAAGAACAGAGCTAAAGGACTCACTTCCTGATTTCAAAATTTACTACAAAGCTATAATAAAACAGTGTGTTGGAGCACCTGGGTGGCTCAGTCTGTTAAGACTCTGACTCTTGATTTTGGTTCAGGTCATGATCTCGGGGTCAGGAAATCAGAGTCCGGTGTTGGGCTCCATGCTGGGTGTGAAATCTGCTTAAGATTCTCTCTCCCTCTGTCTCTGCCCCCCAGCCCTCACTCTCTCGCTCTCTCTCTTAAAAAAAGTGTGGTAGTGGCATAAAAATAGCTATACAGGCCAACGAAGCAGAGAAGAGAACCAGAAATAAACCCTTCCACATATATATATATATATATATATATATATATATATATATATATAGTCAAATGACCTTTGACAAGAGTGGCAATACCATTCAATAAGGAACAGAGTTTTTCAAGAAATGATGCTGGGATACTGCATAACCACATAAAAAAAAGAATGAAGCTGGACCCTTACCTAAAACCATACACAAAAATTAACTCAAAATGGATCAGAAAGTTAAATCTAAAACACAAAACTACAAAACTCTTTTCATGACTTCAGATTTGATAATGATTTCTGGGATATGACATCAAAAGCACAGGCAACAAAAGAAAAATAGACAAATTAGATGTCGTGTAAATTATAAAATTCTGTGACTCAACAGACAGTATCAATGTAAAAAGACAACCCACAGAATGAGAGGAAATATGTACAAATCTGATAAGAGATTAATATCCAGAATATATAGACAACTACTGAAACATAACAACAAAACAATTCAAAACTGGGCAAAGACTTCAACAGAAATTTCTGTAAAACAAATGGCCAATAAGCACAGGAAACAATGCACAACATCCACTAGTCATTAGGGAAATGCAAAGCTAATCTAAGAGCTACCACACCTCACATCTGTTAGGATGGTGACTATCAAAAACAGAAAATAACAAGTGCTGGCAAGAATGTGGAGAAACTGGAAGCTTTATGCACTGCTGGTGGGTTTATAAAATGGCACAGCCATTGTGGAAAACAGTATGGCAGCTCCTCAAAAAATTAGAAATAGAATTACCATATAATCCAGCAATGCCATATCTGGGGATATATCTAAAAGAACTGAAAATAAGGTCTTGAAGAGGTAGCTGTTCACCGACGTTCATAGCAGTATTATTCACAACAGTTAAAAAACATGGAAGCAAACTGAGGGTTCTAGAGGGGAGGGGGTGGGGGATGGATTAGGCTGGTGATGGGTATCAAAGGGCACGTACTGAATGGAGCACTGGGTGTTATACGCAAACATTGAATCATGGAACACTACATCAAAAACTAATGATGTAATTTATGGTGATTAACATAATAAAAAAGAAAAAAGAAAAAAGAACATGGAAGCAACATATGTGTCCATCAACAGACAAACAGATAAGCAAAATGTGGCATATACATACATACAATGGAGTGTAATTCAGCCTTAAAACGTAGTAAAATTCTGATATATGCTACAACATGGACAAAAACTGACATTTTGCTAAGTGAAATAAGCCAGTCACAAAAAAACAAATACTGTATAATTTTGCTTGTATGAGTTACTCAGAGTAGTCAAAATAATAGAGAAATAAAGTAGAAGGGTGGCTGCCAGGATTCGGGGAAGATGGGAATGAAGAGTTACTGTTTAACGGATACTGATTTTCAGTTTTACAAGGTGTCAAGTATTAAAACGATGGATACTGGTGACACTTGCACAATACTATGAAGGTATTTATTAAATACCACTGAACAGCACACTCATTAAGATAGTTATTTTATGTTACATGTATTTTATCACAATAAAAATAAAATTTGGAAAAAAGAAAAAATACCACATCAAAAATTCATGGGATGCAGCTAATTCAGGGTATGGAGAGAAATTTAAAGCACAAATTATATTACAGAAGCAAATTTTCAACTCAATCACTTTAGTTTCTACCTTAAGAAACAACAAAGAGGCAAATTAAATCTAAAGAAAGTAGAAAAAAAAGAAATAAAGTTTAGAGCAGAAATCAATGAAAACTATAGAATATCAATAAACTAAGAGCTATTTGAAAAGACAAATAAAACTGATAAACTTCTAAACCAGACTATTAAGGAAAAAAAAAAATAAAGGCAAACAAGCTTCCAATATCAGGAATGAGAAAGGGAACATCATTAGAGAATCTAAAGACACAAAAGGATAATAAAGGAATATCATAAACACATGAATGCCAATAAATTCAACAACCTAGGTGAAATGGGCAAATTATTTTTTTTTAAGATTTTATTTATTTATTTATTTGACAGAGGGAAAGAGAGAACACAAGTAGGCAGAGCAGGAGGCAGAGGGAGAGGGAGAAGCAGACTCCCCACCAAGCAGGGAGCCCGATGCGGGGCTCGATCCCAGGACCCTGGGGTCACGACCTGAGCCGAAGGCAGACATTTAACCGACTGTGCCACCCAAGCGCCCTGGGCAATTCTTTTAAAGACACAAACTAAAAATAATGTTCAATCAAGAAAAAAAATCAATAACCTGATTAGTCTTACACTTCTTTTAAAAATTTAATTTATAGGGGCGCCTCGGTGGCTCAGTCATTAAGTATCTGCCTTCAGCTCAGGTCATGATCCCGGGGTCCTGGGATTGGGCCTCACATCGGGCTCCCTGCTTCTCCCTCCCCCACATCCCCTGCTTGTGTTCCCTCTCTCGCTGTGTCTCTCTCTGTCAAATAAATAAAATCTTTAAAAAAAAAAATTTAATTTATATTTAAAACTCTTCCCTCAAAGAAAACTCAAGGCCAAGATAGTTTCACTGGAGAATTCTACAAAATATATAAGGAAGAAATAATACCAATTCTTCACAAACTCTTCTAGAAAACTGAAGATGAGGGAGCCCTTATGAGAAGAGCACATACACCCTGTCACCAAAACCAGACAAAGACATTATAAGAACACAAACTGCAACCCTAAGAGATGAATACCATTAATCATTTCATTTTAAAGATGAAGACACTGAGGACTAAAGAGATTCAGGAACTTGACCAAGACCACAGAACTAAAAATTGGCAGGCAACCTGACTTCAGAACACAGGCTCTTTTTTTTTTATTTCCTTATTTTTTTTTAATTTAATTTTATTATGTTATGTTAATCACCATACATTACATCATTAGTTTTTGATGTAGTGTTCCAGGCTCTTAACTAGAACAATGAAACTGCTTGTTAAATTCTAGATTAAAATCTAGATACTCTTGCAAAAGTAAATAGTAAAGAGTGCTGCCCAATACTTACCTAGAGACTATGCTGGAACCATTATAGAGATCGCTAGCATATGACAATGTAGCCAAAGGTCGTACTGAATTATATCGAGTAAACTTAGACAAGCATTCCTGAAATTCATCCAACTGGCTTGCAGTTCGACTATCATCTACACGAAGAAAACAAAATAAAATAAATTTTACTGCAATGTAAGTCAAAGAGCAGTATATACAGATTAAAAAATATATTCTAAATATAAACAATTCTTAAGTATTTAGAGAATATTAGCATGCACAAATTATTTAGCTGATCTCTCAGCTTTAATAAAAATTTCTTAGTGGTTCATTGAAACACACTGTCTCTTTCAACACCAATAAAAACATACTGTAAATATTTTTAAGCAATAGTACCTTGGAAAACAAAAAAGTACCTCTGATCAAGAGAAATATAATCTTTTATTAAAACAAAAATCCCTTATCAATGGAGAAAATGAGGGTGGAGAGAGGAGTATATACACTGAGTATATTCGTTATTTTGAAGGAACACGTTTACAGAGATACATCTGCAAGCCCACATTTATTTACTATTAAAACACAATTTATAACATAATTTAGATTAAGAAAGCAATTGCTTTTTAAGTAAAAAGAAAGTGAAATACTTGTTCACATTATACTTTGATGTTTCTCAAATCAGTTATGAAAAGGGAGAAAACTGTAATACATCAATTATTCTCAAAAATAAAATACTTCTACTCAAATGTCTTGGTGGAATAGGGAAAACATTAATTCCATCCACTAGAGCACTGAATAAATACTTTGAGTAAAGCCCATTTCAGTAAACTATTCATAATTAAATTACGAGGAATTTAAATCACAAAATCATCTCATGAAAGACAGAATAAATACAGCTATCTATTCTCCAACCTAGAAACAAGACTACAGAGAAAGCATGAATAAAAAATCATTGCTTTTCAAAAATGCTTTAAGTTTGGACTTGTATTTTCCTTTCCAAAGAAAGAAAAGTAAAACACCCAATTTAGTTAGCTTCTTAACTGAAATTTGAAGTAAGACTGTTACAACACTGTTTTCATACCTTCTTCATCACTTTTAGCTCATACACAAACACATACAACTTTTTCAAGGTAAACTTTCGTGATATCCCCCCCACACACACTTTAAAGATTTATTTATTTGAGAGACAGAGAAAGAAAGAGAGAGCGCGCTCAAGCAGGGGGTGGGAGAGAGAGAAAGCAGACTTCCCACTGAGCAGGGAGCCCAACATGGTGCTCCAGTTCATGACCCCAAGATCATGACCTCAGCCAAAACCAAGAGTGGGACACTTAACCAAGTGAGCCACCCAGTTGTCCCATGATTTCCCCTCCTTAAATGTCCTCTGAAAATAAGTAGGCATAATGAAATTTAGATATAAGAATCATTAAGTCTGAGGTGCCTGGGTGGTTCAGTTGGTTGAGCGTCTGCTTTTGTCTCAGGTCATGATCCTGGAGTCCCAGGATCAAGCCCCATGTCAGGCTTCCTGCTCAGTGGGGAGTCTGCTTCTCCCTCTGCTGCTTACCAGGCTCATGCTCTCTCTCATTCTCTAATAAATAATAAATAAAATCTTAAAAAAAAATCATTAAGTCTACAGAGTTAAGGTACCAAGGACAGACAGTAAAGAATTGATTCAATTCATCCGGAGATATTAGGCTATCTTGAAGGTAACTACTGACATAAAGAAATTTATCTAACACTACTACAGCAAAAAACAATTACTAGTCTCTGATACTAAGCTTCTGTCTCCGATATTTTACATTTTAAAGATTTAAACACTAAAATGGCAAATTCATCTAACCTATATCAAAGGTTCCAATTTTATACTGTTTCCATTCTAAAAACAGCAAAAAACAAACCCAATTAGCATGCACTGTCATAATGTTACTTAAATAATGTTCCTGCTCCACAAAAATTCTTCTCAGTAAATTCAACAAATTGGAAATAAAACATGGGTTACTGCAGTAAAATGAATCAACTGTACTACAAAGTGGTTTGAATGTAACAACTAATTGGTTCTTTTTATATATAATCCCATTAACTCTGAGTATTAATATAATAGTGACTGGAAAGACACCTTAGATATTTGTTTAAATACTAATTTAATGTAAATCTATTCTTTCATATTTTGACACCAATCCCCAAGCATAAAAAAATTTACAAGCATTCAAGAATGTATATTCTGCTGAAGTCCATAATCTTTTCCTGGGTAGCTAAACTTCTGGGGCCATGATACCTATTCATTAACATCTACTTCCAAAAGCAGTTATAAAGAAAACACTAAAAATAATTACTTTAGTATCTGAAAGTATAGGGATTTGATTTTTATCTGGTTATAAAAAGGTAGGATCTTGTATGCTTGGTAGGTTTATGGTCAATAATCATACATATCTGCTAGCGTATTACTTTTCCTATTCCAATTACAGATTAGTTTGTGAAAGTGTGTTCAGCATGTCTTTTTTCTCTTCTAATGCTTTATGATTTACCTTCTCTTCCAATTACAACTAAGAGTCCAGGGCATTAATCTCTTAATCTTCATCTCTCATTTCCAGAGTTGAAAATTGAAAATCAGAAAGAGGGGATGGATTCTCATTTAAAAATATACAGAAGGAAAAACAAACACTATGTACTCCATTATGTATAAGTTAAAATTTCTTCTTCACAGTCAAGGACACTAGGAGGAACTTCATATTCAGCAATACGGTAAGTGTAGTCAATGTATAAATTCAGTAAGATAAACTTGAGACTCCTAAAAACTAAGGACAACATGTTTTAAATACAATATAACCATGCCCATAAAAATGAAAATCTAATCTTATCCTCCTGTTTTTAATTTATTCCACCTTCCAGTAATCTTACATCCCCAAAATAAATTGGTCTGTGACTACACCTTTACTATACCACAGCAATGCCTATGCTGCTAGTTATTTAAAAACTATTCCCCAATCTCTCTTTCCTACTTCTCTTTTTCTTTTAAATGTCTGCCATTTGCCTATGGATGTATTTCAACAATGCACCAACAAATAACATCTAACAGCGTTAATATGAACCTTTGCCAATCAGACTGTAAATATCAAACCACTTTCCAATTTCACAGCTTCCTATTGCACTTTATAGACTATTACAGAGGCTCAAAAAGGGGCTCAATTCCCAGGCAAAACAATCGAAGTTTCCCATCTTATAAAAACTGTTGATTGTTAATTGCATACACATTTATAAACAAAGCTTGTTCTCACCTAGAATTCACAGGAAAAATGGTATGTAAATCTTCTTTTTCTTCCACCACCTATCCTAGGGCAAATTTGTCCAAAGGTCCTAAGCAATGTGTAGATTTTTTTTTTCCCTTCAAATTTTTATTTAGATTCTAGTCAGTCAGCACACAGTGCAATACTGGTCTCAGGAGTAGAATTCAGTGATTCATCACTTAAATACAACACTCAGTGCTCATCATAAGAAGTGCCCTCCTTAATACCCATCACCCATCTAGCCCATCCCCTACTCACCTCCCTCCATCACCCCTCAGTTTATTCTCTATCTCTTCTGGTTTGTTTTCTCTCTCTTTTTACCCCTGCTCCCATATGTTCTCCTGATTTGTTTCCTAAATTCCACATATGAGTGAAATCATATGGTACTTACCTTTCTCTGACTTATTTCACTTAGCATAATACACTCTAGCTCCATCCACATCATTGTGCATGGCAAGATTTCATTCTAATTGATGGCTAATATTTCATTGTGAATATATACCACATCTTCTTTATCCATTCATCACTCAATGGACATCCAGGCTCTCTCCATAGTTTGGCTATTGTTAATAATGCTGCTATAAACATCAGGATGCATGTTGTATTTGAATCTGTATTTTTGTTATCCTTTGAATAAATACCTAGTAGTACAACTGCTAGATCACAGGGTAGTTCTATTTTTAACATTCTGAGAAACCGCCATAATGTTTTCCAGAGTGGCTACAACAGTTTGCATTCCCACCAAGGTGCAAGAGGGTTCCCCTTTCTCCACATCCTCACCAACACCCATTGTTTCCTGTGTTCTTAATTTTAAAAATGTGTAGATTTTAATACAAACATGCCTATTCAAGAGGAAACTAAGGCCAGATTTTTAACAACTAATAAAATATCACACATTTTTTTCCTGGGTGGTCCTCATTTTGAGCAGGTGTACTACTAATGATATCAGTTAATTGAGCACCTAATTTATATCACCTATAAATCCTAAAAAACAAAACAAAACATAGGGTTGGTATTAATGTCCCTACTTCATTGGTGAGCAAAGACACTGAGAAAGTTACAACTCAAGGAGAACTGCAGTAATGCAATGAAAATACCCTATTATGTCCATGATGTTGCGTAAGTTATTTCCTCTACTTTGAAGATTTTCTAATTATCTTATTTAGTTAATGAATTCTAGCTTTGACTAAATACAATCCTCTAAAATCCCTACAGTGATCATTCCCTTACATTTCCTCATTTTCAACTTGGTGTGGATTTTTCATTCCCAGCTGTATTAGTGGATATTCTTCTCTATTCCCCTAACACACTTATACAACATATAATATCACATAGAATTATTTACCTGTTGCTTTGCCCCACTGAATTTACAATACTCCCTGACAACAGAAATCAGTTCTTTCATCTTTTTATTCTTAGCACAAAGGACAGTGCTTAAAACTTAGTAAATGTTTAGTATTTCATAACAAGAGGCAAATGAATGCAACTTATTTTTAGCAACATATTCATGCTTGATTTTTTTTCTTAACTTTATATAGCTCACTACACAAAGATTAAAAATCCCCAAATAGAAGGGATAAAAACAAAAACAGCTATGGGAAACAAATGTTCTTCAAGATCTCTAAGAACCTCCACAACATTCTGGTAGAATATGTCGAAAAGACACACTTTTGTTTTATAAATAGGACTTTATATGAATCCAGCATAAGAAACTAGAAATGGATCTGACATATGAACTTGATATATTTTAAGAAGTCTGGAATATGTACCTGAAATACGAGACATCCTTGTGGAAAAGTAACATTGCTCTAAATCTTCAAAATGAGCAGTGAGTCGTTTTCTTCTTGATGCTAATGTGCTGTTATACCAAGGCTGTTTCTTTGTCTAAAGTAGTAACATAAGAAAAGACACTTGTAACTTAGAACAAATGATAGTCTTTTTCTGCACAGAATACCTAAATGATTGCATATTCAAAATATCAACATATTAAAATAACTAAAAATGGTAAATACTCATAGTTCTTAGACCATATTTTTCAATTTTTATTTTTAAAATGCAAATAAGCTCAGGGTCTGGGGGGCCAGGGACAGGAGTTGGGGTCCAGGTCCTGCCCCTGAGCCCAAGCCTCCTGGGGAAGCCTGGTTGTACTATGTAAGGAAGGGGGGGAAATCTATCAACATATCTCAGGTTACAGGGAGGCGCATAGGTGGGGGAGGGACTGGGTGGACCAAAGGCCAGAGGGGAGGGGCTTCTGGAGATGGAGAAAGACCTGAGGATGGGGCCAGTTGGGGGAGGAGGAGGAAGCAGCCTGATGGGGCCAAGGGCGAACTCCCAGCTGGGCTAGGCCCCTGGTTGGTACAATATGGTTTGTTTGCTATAAAACTCTAATCTTCCAGCCAAAAAAATAAATTAATTAAAAATAAATAAATACCATAAAATATGCAAATAGGCTCTCAAGGCCAATTTTATAAGAATGAAATAAGAACCTTCTTTCAACTCTCCAAATTAAATTAAAATAGAATCGGGGCGCCTGGGTGGCTCAGTTTTTGAGCGTCTGCCTTCAGCTCAGGTCATGTTCCCAGGATCCTGGGATTGAGCCCTGCATTGGGCTCCCTGCTCAGCAGGAAGCCTGCTTCTCCCTCTCCCACTCCCCCTGCTTGTGTTCCCTCTCTCGCTGTGTCTGTCAAATAAATAAATAAAATCTTTAAAAAATAATAAAAAATAAATTAAGATAGCATCCTTTATAACTACCATGCTAAATTTTAGAATTTTGAGAATTTTAATATGCAGAAATTGTTAGAAAACAATGTTCAAAAGGAAACTACTTTTTCATCATCCTTATATTGCAACCCTGTACTCTTTGAATAAGAGAAATGGTCCTTGATTGACAGAATATATATTTAAGTTAATACTGATTTTTTTTTTAAAAGATTTTATTTATTTATTTGACACAGAGAGAGATAGCGACAGCAGGAACACAAGCAGGGGGAGTGGGTGAGGGAGAAGCAGACTCCCCGCGGAGCAGGGAGCCCGATGTGGGGCTCGATCCCAGGACCCTGGGATCATGACCTGAGCCGAAGGCAGTCGCTTAACCGACTGAGCCACTCAGGCGCCTCAAGTTAATACTGATTATTAAATTAAGGGGCAATAATATGTAATATGAATGTACTAGTCTACCATATATATTAGAAGATCAGAATAACTAAATCACATATACATAAAGCCAGCAAACCTGAAATATATTGGCATATAAATCTATTTAAAAAATCTATGATCCTCAATATATAATATTGCCTACACCATATTAAATGAAAGGATAAGACAATTCTTTCCACAAATGGTTATTTTTCTATTATGCTTGAGGCCCACAGACACAGAGATGAGACAAATGACAAGAGCTTGAGATGACACAAGTTCATCGTAACTATACAATAACTGCAAATGTATTTAAGTAAGAAATATTAAGGTACTACCTTGAATAAAACACTCTAAAGTGAACCCCTGCTAAAACCAGGTGGCAGGTAAAAATCTTATTTTAAAGCAGTGCTTGAATCACAAGAAAGTAAGACAACTTCCAAAGATTTAACAGATATACAAGCAAATAAGAAGCTGAATTCAGAGACGTGATATTAAAGAAAACATAATGGTGCAGAGGAGGGGAAAGACAAAGAGGACAATACTTATTTGGGGACAAATACCAACAAAAGAAAAAACACTAAAACTGAGAGAAACTGAAAAAGAGAATTTCTGAACTGGAAGATAAATCTAAAGGATTTAACCAGAACTAAGGATAAAAAATAAGGTAGAAAATCTGAAACAGAGGTTAAGAAGTATAAAAGTATAAGGTTGAAAATATGGGCACTTAGAGACCCAGAAAACTGTAAAAGACTAAAGAAGAAATATTTGAAGAATTCATGTTGACAATTTTCCAGAACTGAAAACAGACATATATACAAAAGAAATTATTCCTATCAAGTAGGAAAATTTAAAAGAAATCAATAATTAGACACAGTAAGGCAAAACTGTATTTCTGTCCAAAAACAAAATGATTTTAAAATCAGACAAATAGGGGCCCTGGGTGGCTCATTCGGTTAAGTGCCTGACTCTTGATTTTGGCTCAGGTAATGATCTTGGGGTCAAGAGATGGAGCCCCAGGTTGGGCTCTGCACTCTATGGGGAGTCAGCCTGAGATGATCTCTCTCCTCCCTCTGCCCCTCCCCCCATCCGTGCACCCTCCTCTCGCTTTCTCCCTCTGTCTCTCTGTACCTCTGTCTCTCTCTCTCATAAATAAATATTTTTTATTTTTCCAAAGACCCCATCTATTTATTTGAGAGAGCGAGAGAGAGAGCTCAAGCACAAGCAGGGAGAGAGGCAGAGGGAGAGAGAAATGGAGAAGCAGACTCTCCACAGAGCAGGGAACCTGACGTGGGACTTGATCCCAGGCCCCTGGGATCATGACACAAGCTGAAGGCAGACACCTAACCAACTGAGCCACCCAGGTGCCCCTAAATAAATAAATCTTGAAAAAAAATCAGACAAACAGAAGAGAGAACTCACCTGACAGGACCATCACTTAATAGGTAAATACTGAATAGCAAGAAAAGAAGCTAGAAAAAGGAACTTTGGTTATCCTCAAAAAGTTGAAATAAAACAACTCCAATCTAAAATTCAGATCCTGAAAGAACTATCCTGCAATAAAATGAGCAATATTTTTTCATGTGAATGAAAACAAAGAATATTGCCTATAAGCCATTTTTTTAAAAAAATGTGTGAAATTGTGTGCTTAAAAAATTCGGTAAACAGGGGCGCCTGCGTGATTCAGTCATTAAGCATCTGCCTTCAGCTCAGGTCATGATCCCAGGGTCCTGGGATCGAGCCCCACATCGGGCTCCCTGCTCGGCGGGAAGCCTGCTTCTCTCTCTACCACTCCCCCTGCTTGTGTTCCCTCTCTTGCTGTGTCTCTGTCAAATAAATAAATAAAATCTTAAAAAAAAAATTCAGTAAACAAACTGGAAGGCCTGAAGCACAAAATGAAAAGAAGAAAACCTGTAATCAATAAGTAATTTTAAATACTGTTTGTAACATTAATTATAATATCTAAATTATTGGGCTTAAGAACATGTCAGAATAAATACACCAAAAAATGGCATATAAATCAGAAGAGTGAAGAAAGTTTCAATCTGGAGCACTTATGTTGTTCAAGAGAGTAATTAAGATATTAAATTTAATGAAAAGATGTTCAATATCACTAATCATCAGGGAAATGCAAATCAAAACCACAATGAGATATTATCTCACACATGTCAGAATGGCTAAAGTCAAAAACAGACACACAAACAAACAAGTGTTGACAAGGATGTGAAAAAAAAAGGAGTCCTTGTACACTGTTGATGGGAATGAAAACTGGTGCAGCCATTGTGGAAAACAGAATGGAGATTCCTCAGAAAATTAAAAACAGAACTACCATATGATCCAGTAATTCCATTCCTGGGTATTCACCCAAACAATCTGAAAATACTAATTCAAAAAGATACAAGCACCCTATGTTTATTGCATTATTTACAATAGCTGAACTATGGAAGCAGCCCAAGTGTCCACTGACAGATGAATGGATAAAGAAGATGTGGTGTATGTGTGTACACACACACCCACACACACGAATATTACTCAGCCATGAAAAAGAACGAAATCTTGCCATTTGCAACAACATGGATGGATCTAGAGGGTACAATGCTAAGTAAACAAAGTCAGTCAGAGAAAGACAAATATCATATGATTTCACTCATATGTAGAATTTAAGAAACAAAACAAATGAACAAAGAAAAAAAGAGACAAATAAAAAAAAGACTATTAACTACAGAGAACAAACTGATGGCTACCAGAGAGGAGGTAGGTGGGGAGATGCATGAAAAAGGTGAAGGGGATTAAGACTATACTTATCACAATGAGCACTGAGTAATGTACAAAACTGCTGAATCAATATATTGTACACCTGAAACTAATACAGCATTGTATGTCAACTATACTGAAATTAGATTTTTTTTAATCTTTTTTATTTATTTATTCATGAGAGTCAGAGAGAGAGAGAGAGGCAGAGGCAGAGGGAGAAGCAGGCTCCCCACCTAGCAGGGAGCCCAATGCAGGACTTGATCCCAGGACCCTAGGATCATGACCCGAGACGAAGGCAGACACCCAACCATCTGAGCCACCCAGGCGCCCCTGGAATTAGATTTTTTTAAAAAGATGATAATAACTTTAGATTCTGTTTAGATGTTAACTTTGGATCAATTTCAAGGATAACTACTGAAAGCATTTTAACAGAATAGGTAATGTTTAAAACAGTAAAGTGGTGGGAGAAGGGGGTAAAAATATAAGAGAAAAACACAAAAAGGAGAGAAATAGCAAGCATTAAAGAGTAATAAAGATAAATACTAATTAAATTAGCGATAGGAATTTTAAAATATAACTGTATGCTATCTGCAAAAAAAAAAACACTGAAAACATAAAGACACTAAATATCTGGAAGTAATAACATGAAAAATAATGTACTAGGCAAATTTAATCAAAGGAGAAAAAAACTCAAGATGAAAAAGCATTAATGGAAATGGAAATGGAAACAGCACCTGGAAATGCAAAACTCTCAACTTAATAATTGTATACCCAGTACACACATAATAGCACAGCTTCAAAAATATATAAAGCAAAAATTCCTAAAGAAATTGACAAACCCACCAACATAGCAGATTAACCTCATCAACTCAACTGAGAAAATGATATGACCTAGTTTAAAAGCTTAATTTAATGAATACATATAAAACACTGTAACCAATGAGAAACACATATTCTTCTTAAGCATACATGGAACATTTACAAAATTGGCCATGTGCTGTATCACTGAATATGTTTATAATCTCAACAGGGCAGAATTTCTTAAATGAAACACAAAGGGCATTAATTATAGAAGTTACAAATTCAGTAACTCAAATTAAGAACTTCTGTTCATCAAAACCCAACATTAGAGGCAAGAGGTTACAAACTGTAAAATGATCTTCGCAACATTCGCAACACCTAAGAAACAAGTTATTACTACTTTGAACATATATTAAAGCTTCTACAAGTAAATAAACAGAAGACCAATATTTAAAAATTGAGAAAAGACATGAAATGCTATTTCACAAAAAGTAAAGGCCAATAAATAAAACATGCTGGCTTTAGAGTGTCAGAAAAATAAGAATTAAAACCACAACTACCCTCTTTTCTTATCCACTAAAGTGGCAACCATTTACAGGTTCAATAGTACTGACAAGGATGTGGAGAAATGAACTCATATACTTTTGTGGTAGGAGCTTTATATTAATAAAAAGACTCTGAAAACAATTTGATATTATCGCAAAATACAAAAACCACTGATGTGTCTACCCTGTCATCCTCACTTCCTCTCCCAGGTACAAAATCTAGGGAAACTCTTGCACCTGTACATCAGGAGACATGAACAAAGATGCCCTTGATAGCAAAAATAAAACTCTACAAAAACTCAAATGTAGACAGACTGCACAACTGATAAATTGTGGTACATTAACAAAATGGAATATTATACCTTAGTGAAGATGAATCAACTACATCCACAGACATTAGGAACTAATCTTTGAAAAAACAAATCTCAAAAAACTACATACTATCATTGTTAGAAAGTCTACATATAGCCAAACCAAATAATATAGAGATACATATATGTACAGTAAAACTATTTTAAAAAATCAACACACTGTAAACAGAAATATCAGAAAAGTAATTAGTTCTGGACATAAGGTAAGGTGATGAAATTTGTCAGAAGCACAGGGGTAACTTGAATGGTTCTAGTAATTAACATTAAGAGCTCAGTTCAGTGTTTCTTTTATTGTAATTGTGCTTCTATTTACATATTCATGAAATATATTCCTTTTTATGTACCAACATAATTTTTATAAATTCTGAGGGGAAGAATCTGCATTTTTTTTTTTTTTTTTAAGATTTTATTTGTCAGCCAGAGAGAGAGAGAGAGAGAGAGAGAGAGCACACACAAGCAGGGGGAGCAGCAGGCTTCCCGCTGAGCAAGGAGCCCATGTGGGACTCGATCCCAGGACCCTAGGATCATGACCTGAGCCCAGGGCAGACGCTTAACAGACTGAGACACCCAGGCGTCCCCAAGAATCTGGATTTTTTAAAAAGGGATCTTGCTCAATGGAAACACAGAAAAGATTTTAGTCTGAAAGATTTAGTCTGAGAATGATTACAATAACAAAA